>NW_005871048.1:24813456-24855742 GCF_000147115.1 Myotis lucifugus
GAAAATATATATGTATGTATGTGTGAGAGAGGCACTGCGTGTGTGTGTGTGTGTATATATATATATACCCAATTATATATATAATAGAGGAATATGCAAATTGTCTGTTACAGCATCACATTATGACTGGATCAGAAGGCTGCATCCCCGTCCTCTGCTCAGGCAGCTGCAAGGCCCGGGGTAGGATAGGTTATGATAGGAGGGGATAAGAAAGGAGAGGGAGAGGAAGACAGGCCTACATGCAGACATGCCGAGAGGAGAAACAGAAATATAGAAAGGGAACAAGAAAAAGACGCAGGAATGGAAAAGGGAAGGAAACGTGGGGCTGCACACGGGAGGGGGTGGCGACCGTGGAGGCGCCCCGCCCAGATGCGGGAGGAGAGCGGTGGCCCCCGACGTGGGCCATTGGCAGGGAGGCACCCACAGGTCCGGGACGGAGTGGTGGATGGTCCGAGGCCTTCTGGGCAGAGGCGCTCCTGCTTTGTGGCAGCAGTGCCCAAGCCATGCGGGCCTCGGCCACCCTCGCTGGGCCGGGCATCCCAGGCAGGGAATGGGAGCAGGACAGCGGTGGGGAAGCTGGGGAAGGGGAAATGGCGAACACCTGGCTGGGGCTGAGCCCTGGACTGGGGGTTAATGCCCCCTCCCCCCCAATGGAAGCTTTAAAAAGGGAAAGAGGAAGGGAAGAACTTTATAAAGGAGTCAGTAGGGAGCAGAGTTAAAGAAGGAAAGAGGCTGTATGAGTGAACTGTAAGAGCTATAATGGAAATCAACTATAGTTGTGTAATGGGGACAGATTTTAAAAGTAGGAGTCAGAAAAGAAAAAAGATAAATGATAGTGACTAATTAGGCAGGTAGATAGATAGATATTAAAACAGTGGAAGTAAGTAGAGAAGAATGTATGGGAAAGGTAGGATAAGAGAGAAAGGGAGGGAAGAAAAGTTGTAAAGGGGAGCTGGTAGAGCTTAAAAGGAGAATGGGAAGAAGAAAGAAATGGGGGAGGGAGCAAAGCAGGTCCAAGGGAGGAAGTGAAGAAAAAAATTAAGGTGGGAAGGAAGGAAAAGGGGAGGAGAGAGGGGTAAAGATAAAGGAAAGAAGGAATGTGGGGAGGGAGGGAGGATAGGAAAAAGATGAGAAGAAGGATGATGGAACAGAAGTAGGAAATGAGGAAAGAAAAGTTTATAGATGATGAGTCAGTAGGAAAAAGTATTACATAAAGGAGAGAGAAAAATTATGTGAGAGGGAGAAGCCAGTAAGGAAGTCAAATACAATTGTGTGTGAAGGGGTTAAGATTAAAAAAAAAAAGTTAATAGGGGGCAACCAGGCCAGCAGGGGAGGGCAGTTAGGGGTGACCAGGCCGGCAGGGGAGGGCAGTTAGGGGAGATCAGGCCGGCAGGGGAGGGCAGTTAGGGGGATCAGGCAGGCAGAGTGGTTAGGGCAGGCAGGCAGGTGAGCAGTTAGGAGCCAGAGGTCCCATATTGCGAGAAGGATGTCCAACTGCCAGTTTAGGCCCGATCCCTATGGACATCCTCTGAGGGCTCCCAGATTGGAGAGGGTGCAGGTCGATCTGAGGGACACCACCCCCCATGCACGAATTTTGTGTACCAGGCCTCTAGTTTTCTATAAGTACCATGGAGTGTCTCCTATAAAATATGGAGTCATGCACACTTTTCCAAGAATAAACAAGGAATAGCCAGCCAAACAAGTTTTAAATGTATGTCTTCCAAAAAGGCATAGTGACTTGAAGATTAATCAGCATTTAACTGTTAACTTTAAAGGCTTGAATAGTGCTATAAAATTCTTGCAGTAGAGTCATTGACGCTAAAGAACACAGGTTGGATTTTTCTTCTCTTTTTTTTAACTTCCAAACTTAGCAAAGTGCTTCAAGTTTTGTTTTTTTAATTGTTTATTTTCCTTTGGCAGGCTGGGGAGAAGATTGGGTCTGGAAAAACTAAATTACACAGTATTTGAAATTAGTAGGCAATTTCAGCCCACCTGCAAAGGCTTCCTGAACACTATCCTTCTCTAACCTACTTGATACCTGGGAAGCAAAGATAACTTTCCACTTGAAATAGCAACAGGGATAAAAATAAATCCCCAACACTGTCATTTGTTCTTAGATGATATGCCTGCACTCTGACTGCTTTCCCTGCTGATTTTGGTTTGGCTAGCCCACTGGTTTTGCCAACAGTTGTGTTTAGTCAGTCTGCTCAAAGGTTGTTGACTAACAGCTACCTTTATACACCCTGCTCTGAATGTAATTAATACTAGAAGGATGCTAAAATTATATCCTTTTGTAATGCTAGTTCTGTTTTATTTTTTTAATACTAACTGGCTGACTTGTAAATAACATTTTAATATTTGCATTGAATTATAACTCTAACCACATGTTAATTTACTAAGGTATTAATACAATAGAAAATTATCTAATTGGAAATAGTTAACTTTGATATATATCAAAGGTTATATTATCTAGTATATATTATAATTGTATATATAATATGTAATATATTTATACTAATAAAAGGGTAATATGCTAATTAGGGCGGACATCTTCCGACATCCATCCAGACAAAGCCATAGTGGCTATGAGGCCTGGGGCTCAGGCAGCCGTGGGCTCAGACAGCCTCCGCGGCCGGCAGTGGCAGCAGCAGCGGGGTGATGGGGGCAGCGCCTTCCCCTGATCAGCCCAGTTGCTTCCTGCACAGGGAGGCCAGACTGCAATTTAGGCCCGCTCCCAATAGGGAGCGGGCCTAAGCCGTCAATAGGACATCCCCTGAGGGCTCCCAGACTGTGAGAGGGGGCAGGCCAGGCTGAGGGACTCCCCACCCCCCAGTGCACGAATTTTTGTGCGCCAGGCCTCTAGTAAATGTATAATTATACATGTATATGTAGAATCTCATATTTGGCCAAGGGAATGGTCTGACATTCTGGAAACTCATTATTTCAAACAATAATTGAATCATAGTTTGAAGTTATTGTAAATTGACCAACTTCTCTATTTTATGTTGCCATTCTCCTCTGCCCTCATCTTTCTGTGTAAGAACTAGCCGCAGGGTTTCTCAAGGGGAGTAGTGAGCTAAATTCACCATCTGTGTCTTCACAACTCAACCAGGTACCACTACAGGCACCAGTGGCATAAGGGGGACCTAGCCCACCTCCTGCCCTGGAAGAGTGCAGAATGGTGGAGGGTGGGAGGGTAATTTTGTGTGTTTGTGGTACCTGGGGAAAGTGTTTCTAAGTACTCACGGACCACAGCCTCACACAGGCTCCGTGTGGGCTACAGCAGATCAAGCTTCCCAAAACATGATCAGGAACAGGAGTTGAAGGTAAAACCATCCTGCTCTGCCCTTCACCAAACTGCGGTCACTTTGGGAAGCAGCAACTGAAACTATTATTGAAATCTATAGCTGTCACAAATATCATAAATTACATTCTTAGCAGTGAGTTAAGCTTACTATCATCATTCAGTAAGCATTATGCATTCTCACTGTGTACCAGGCACCATGATAGACAATGTATAGATAAAGGTAACTGGGACGTTGAAATATCAGCTCTTGTTTCTAATTGACATCAACTGTTTGTCAATAAAATCTGCCATGATGGCTTTGCTTTCTTGTTTCCCACCTAAAACTGAAACTTATGAAGTTGAGTCACCTATGATACAGACATTGTCACTTTAATATCACTAATTTAAGCTTGGAAAATAATCTTTTTATCATTCTATAACATCTGTGCTTCTTACAGCTAAACCCCCCTTAAATTTAAACCATGAGCATTATTTAAATATCTTTTGACCTCTTACTATGTGTATGGCCCTATCCTAGGCACACAAGATGAGCTTATAAGAGCTTTCTTATAAGAAAGTCAAAATTTAAAGCAGGAAATACAATTTAGCATAATATGTCCAAGCCCAAGATCTTATTTCAAACTATTTAACCCACACACATACACACAAAATGCTATTGATTTCAAGGTGTGTTTTATTTTTAACATTGAATGTCTTTGGAATTGGAATGCTTCTCATTATCAGTGGCATCTTAGTGTTGTGTCATAGTTTGTCAGCATTTTATATTATACAGTGGTGCATAAAACCATGAATTGTTTTACAATTGCTGGCATCTTAGATTTAATTAACTATAGTCCTGCAGTGGAAGTAGAGTTCCTATGTTCTGCAATAAGAGGTTATCTAAATAGAGTTATCTTCAATAGTTTTATTTCCTGACCTCCCCCACCCCCACCCCTCTTGACTAGCTTGCTTCTTAGCTCAATATGTTAAATAATCTGGAGAATTTATAGGGAAGGTATATTTTTATAACCATTCTTGAATTGTGATATAAACTGCAAGGAACAAAAGTATAGAATTAAATGTTCTCAAGTTTGTTTTTTTGGCTAAAAACCTTAACTTATAAAAGTAACTTGTTTTGAAAACAAGTTTAGAAGAAAAAAGTTATTGACTTAAACACTTGAAAAGCCCAGTCTTGCTTTGAGGCTAATGAATTTGCCCTTATTAGGCTAAGAATTTTCAATTCTAATTAGTACTATATTTAGCACATATAATTAGTACTATATTTAGCATAAATGCACAAGTATCTATTCTATTATTTTGTATATAGATTCCAATTATTTTTTTCTTTTTTTTTTTTAATATATTTTATTGATTTTTTTACAGAGAGGAAGGGAGAGAGATAGAGAGTTAGAAACATCGATGAGAGAGAAACATCGATCAGCTGCCTCCTGCACATCTCCTACTGGGGATGTGCCCGCAACCCAGGTACATGCCCTTGACCGGAATCGAACCCGGGACCTTTCAGTCCGCAGTCCGACGCTCTATCCACTGAGCCAAACCGGTTTCGGCTATTTTTTTCTTTAAAAAAATTTTTTTTTTTAGTGATTTCTGAGAGGAAGGGAGAGGGAGAGAGAGATAGAAACATCAATGATAAGAGAGAATCATTGATCAGCTGCCTCCTGCATGCCCCCTACTGGGGATCAAGCTCACAGCCCGACATGTGCCCTTGACTGGAATCAAACTTGGGACCCTTCAGTCCACAGGCTGACACTCTATCCACTGAGCCAAACCAGCTAGGGCTCAATTATTTTTCAATACAGACAGTCCTCGGGTTACATCAGATTCGACGTATGTCATTTCGTGGTTATGTCACCATCGCCCATTAATTTATAAAAAAAAAAGTTCCATCAGTTCAACGTATGTACTTAGGTGCTTTATGTTTTTTATTATTTATTTACCATAAGTAAAGGTCAGGAATCGTTATCTTTCTTTCAAATTTTTTTTACTGTTTCACTTCATTACTGCTGTGTATGTGCTCCATGTGAGTGACGTAGGTGCTTATGTAGGTGGGTTCTGAATTACTGTGAAAATCATGTTATGTTGCACCATAGGAAGGGATCTCTGATGTAACTCGAGGACCTACTGTAATTACAGCTAAAATTTATTAAATACTAGAGGCCCAGTGCACAAATTCGTGCACCGGTGGGGTTCCAGTGAGTCATGTGGTTAGGTTTGCAATTTAACATGCTTATTCAATAGCTACCTTGACTTAGTTATTCTTTATATATGGGAAGGAAGGAAAAGGAAGAGTCAAGGATGGCTCCATATATATATATATGATGAGCATTTGGTTAGATAGTGAGGCCATTATTCAAGATCTGAAATAGATGAAAGAACAGATTAAGGTAGGAGACATGGGGTGTGTTTGTTTTGGGACATGCTTTACAGGTGTTCAGATAATATACCACACCTTATTTTATCAATATAGAGCTGTCCAGAAGGCATGGGGAATTTAGAACAAAAAGGTTTTCAAGAAGCAACCCCAAAAGGACACTTAATAGGATTTAATTATACTTGGAGGCCCAGTAATGAGAAGAAAAAAAGGTGAATTTACAGATAGAATAAAATCATAGGTAAGGGTTGTTGTTGTTTTTAACTGTCAAGAATACTGGCTTATTTGTGAACACTTTTAGGAGTGTTGATACTTTTAATTACTGACACTTAGGGAATTTTCAGCTCCTGTTGTGAAATTTTGTTCACACTAATTAAGAACAATGGCAGGCTAATAGAGATAAACTGTGACATAGTGATGCAGTGGAAAAGTACACAATAGTGAAAGACAGTGATTTACTAGTAGACTCTGAATTTTAGAGTATACAACATGGCAGTGAAAGCCCTAAGTGGGCAGAAGACTACATTTGGTGTGACACCATTTTTTTAAATATATTTTTATTGATTTCAGAAAGGAAGGGAGGGAGAGAGAGATAGAAACATCAATGATGAGAGAGAATCATTGATCGGCTGCCACCTGCTCACCCTACACTGGGGATCAAACCCACAACTGGGGCATGTGCCCTGACTGGGAATTGAACCATAACCTCCTGGTTCACAGGTCGATGCTCAACCACTGAGCCACGCTGGATGGGCTGGTGTGACACCATTTTTATAAAGTTCAATAAGAGGCAAAAATCAAACAATATGTTTTATATGTACATGCACATGTGATAAAATTATTAAAAATAAATGATGATAATCGCAAAAAGTAGAAAAGTTATTACCTCTGGGAGAGAAAGGTAGGCAGAAGGGCCAGGAGAAGAGCAGATGGGTAGATACATTATTGCTAATGTTCTGTTTCTTAAGTTGGGAGGTGAGTTCACAGGTGCTCATTGTGTCATCAAACTTGTTAACTATCAAGCTGTATTTGTTTTGTAGAAACAAATATTACATAAATTAGTTTGTTTTCATTATGGTTAACTTTAAATATAATTTGTCATCTTCATGGATTAAATGGGGAAAAAACACACACAAATTATTTCAATAGATGCCAAAAAGGCATTTGATAAAAATTTGGTATTAAATCTGGATTAAAACTTTAGATAAATAATAGAAAGAATAATTCTTCCTTAACATGATGAAAAATATCTTTGTCAAACTAATAGCCGGTTACCATACTTAGAGATAAGACAATATAAATATTCTTATTAATGTTAGCAATAAAATACAAATGCCCACTATCATCTCTATAGTTTAACATTGTTCTGAGAATGCTCGGTAATGACATGGAAAGAAAATGAAATAAAAGCTATGGATAATAGATAAGTGGGAGCAAATTTGCCAGTATCTGCAGATAACCCAAGTAACCAGGTTAAAAACTTAGAAGATTTTCTTCAGTAAGGTGGTCAGTTCAGAAATAACTGTTTGAAAAAACTAGCAGCCTAATAGTGGGAGGGTAGAATGAAGAGAAGTCTCTTTTAAAATGGGAGTAATATCAGAATGTTTGTAAATTGATGAGAATTATTATATATATATATATATATATATATATATATGTATATATATATATTTAAATAAATATATTTTTATTTACTTTAGAGAGGAAGGAAGAGGGAGAGATAGAAACATCAATGATGAGAAAGAATCATTAACAGGCTGCCTCCTGCATGCCCCCTACTGGGGAACAAGCCTGCAACCCAGGCATGTGCCCTGACCAGGAATCAAACCATGACTTCCTGGTTCATAGGTCAATGCTTAACCACTGAGCCACACCACTTGGGCTAAATTATATACTTATATTCATTCCACATAAAAAGATATGATATTTATCTTTCTCCGACTTATTTCACTCAGATATAATGCCCTTGACGTCCATTCATGATGTATGTGTACACACGCGCACATACACACACACACACACCACAATTCCTTTATCTACTCATTTATTAAGTGACATAGGTTGTTTCCATATCTTGGCTATTGTAAAAAATTCTGCAGTCAATGTAGGGGTTCAGGTTCTTTTTGAATTAGGATTTTCATTTCCTTTGGATAAATACCCAGAAGTGGAATTTCTGGATCATATTCTATTTTTAATTTTTTGAGGAACCTCCATTCTGTTTTCTATAGAATGGGAATGTTTTATATAGTGGCTGCACCAATTTATTTTCTCACCAACAGTGCACAAGAGTTCCCTTTTCTCCACATCCTCATCAAAACATGTTATTTCTTGTCTTTTTTTTTTTTATAATAGCCATTTATTTAACAGGTGTGAAAGTGACATCTCACTGTAGTGTTGATTTTGATTTCCCTGATGATTTATAATGTAGAGCATCTTTGCATGTACCTGTTGGCCATCTGTATATCTTTGGGGAAAAGTCTATTCAGATTCTGTGGCCATTTTTAAATTAGATTGTTTGGTCTTTTGCTATAGCATTGTATGAGTTCTTTATATATCTTGGATATTAACCCATTATCAGATTCATGATTTGCAAATATTTTCTCACATTCAATAGGTTGCCTATTAATTTTGATGATGGTTTCCTTTTCTGTGCAGAAGATTTTTAGTTTGATGTAGTCCCACTTGCTTTTGCTTTTGGTATTAGATTTAAAAAATTACCAAGACCTATGTCAAGGAGCTTATCACCTATATTTTCTTCAAGGAGTTTTATAGTTTTAGTTTTTACATTCAAGTCTTTAATCCATTGAGTTCATTTTTATGTTTAGTATAAGATCGTGGTCCAGTTACATTCTTTTGCATGTTACTCTCCAATCTTTCCATTATTTATTGAAGAGACCTTTTCCCACTGTATATTCTTGGCTCCTTTGTCATAAATTAATTGACCATATATGGGTTTGTTTCTGTGCTCTCTATTCTGTTCCATTGACCTATGTATCTGTTTTTATGCCAGTACCATGCTGTTTCAGTTGTAGCTAGTATGTGATACAGTTTGCAACCAGGGAGCATGATGACTCCAGCTTTGTTTTTTTCTTTTGAATTGCTTTAGCTATTTGTTGTTGTTGTTTTTTAATGTTCCATACAAATTTTAGTATTTGTTTAATTTCTGTGGAAAATGCCATTGGAATTTTGATAGAGATGCATTGAATCTGTATTGCTTTCAGTAGTATGCGCATTTTGACAATATTAATTCTTCCAGTCCTTGAGCATGGAATATCTTTTTATTTATTTGTGTCTTCTTCAATTTCTTTCCTTAATTTCCTTTTCCTTAATGTCTTCTTCAATCAAAACATAGAGTGGCTGAATGAATTAAAAAACAAGACCAATATGTATGCTGCCTACAGGAAACTCAGGTCAGATATAAGAACACACAGAGACTAAAAGTGAATGGATAGAAAAAGATATTCCATGCAAAAACCAAAAGAAAGCTGGAGTAGCTATCCTTAGAGAAAACAGACTTTAAAACAAAGACTGTAATTAAGAGACAAAGAAGGACATTCTGTAATGACAAAGGGACCAATCCAATATGAAGATATAAAAGCCTAATATGCTAAGTGTTCACTCATCCAATCAAAGCATAATATGCTAATGATATGCTAAGGCCGCTCAACTGCTCGCTATGATGTGCACTGACCACCATGGGGTAGACAGTCGAACAGTCACTATGATGTGCACTGACCAGCAGGGGCCAGATGCTCCGACCGGTAGGTGAGCTTGCTACTGGGGTCTGGCTGATTGGGACTGAGTGAGACGGGCCGGACATGCCCTGGAGCCTTCCTGCTGTCCCTCCCCGGCTGGCCAATCTCCCGCATCCCTCCCTGGCCCCAATCGTGCATCAGTGGGGTCCCTCAGCCTGGCCTGCACTCTCTCACAATCTGGGACCTTTCAGGGGATGTCGGAGAGTCAGTTTTGGCCTGAAGCTGCAGGCCAGGCCAAGGGACCCCACTGGTGCACAAATTTGTGCACCAGGCTTCAGGTTTGTAAATATTTACCCAACATAGGAACACCTAAATATTAATATAGGTAAGGGAGCGATAGACAGCAATATAATAATAGTAAAGGGTCTTTAATACCCCCTTTACATCAGTGGGTAGATCATCCAGATGGAATTCAATTAAGAAATATCAGTCTTAAATAACACATTAGACCAAGTTTACTTAACAGATATTTACAGAACATTCCATTTCAAAGCAATAGAATACACATTCTTTTCAAGTGTACATGGAACATTTTCTAAAATAGATCACATGTTAGGCCACAAACAAGTCTTAATAAATTTAAGAAGACTGAAATCATGCTAAGCATCTTTTCCAACCACAATGGTATGAAGCTAATTAATTCATGGGGGGAAAAAAGGAAAATTCACTAATATGTGGACGTTAAACAACATGCTACTGAACAACTAATTGGTCAAAGAAGGAATCAAAAGAGAAAAAAAATAACTGGAGACTAATGAAAATGTAAATACAACATAACAAAATTTATGTGATACAGTGGTTCTAAGAGGGAAGTTAATAGCGATAAATGGCTACCTCAAGAAACAAACAAAAAAATGTTTCTCATAAACAACCTAATTTTACACCTGAAGGAACTAAACAAACAAATAAAATCCCAAAATTAGTGGAAGAAAACAAAGCTTAGAGCAGAAATAAATGCAATAGAGACTAAAAAGACAATAGAAAAGATCAATGAAACTAAGAGCTGGTATTTGAAATGATAAACAAGATAGACAAACCATTAGCTAGACTTACCAAGAAAAAAAGAGAGAAGACTCAAATTAGAAATGAAATACACGTTTCATTCAATATCACAGAAATACAAAAGATCATAAGAGACTACTGTGAACAACTGTATATTAACAAATTGGATAAGCTAGAAGAAATGAATAAATTCCTAGTAATATACAACCTACCAAGATTGAATCAGTAATCAAAAACCTCCTGACAAACAAAAAAGTTCATAGCCAGATGGCTTCACTGGTGAATTCTACCAAACATCCAATGAAGAATTAATACCAGTCTTTCTCATACTCTACCCAAAAATACAGGAGACAGGAACTCTTCCAAACTCATTTTATGAGGCCAACATTACCCTGATACTAAAACTAGACAAGTATGCCACAAGAAAAGAAAATTACAGGCCAATGTCCCTGATGAATAAAGATGCAAAAGCCTTCAACAAAATATTAGCAAACTGAATTCAACAATACAATAGAAGGATCAAATATCATGATCAAGTAGGATTTATTCCAGGGATGCAAGATGATTTTTAACATCTGCAAATTAGTCAATGTGATACACCAGATTTAAAAAATGAAGGATAAAAATCATATGATCATCTCAATAGATGCAGAAAAGGCATTTGACAAAATTCAACATCTATTTGTGATTTAAAAAAAAACCAAAAAAAAAACCAACTCTCAACAAGACAGAGGGAATGTGCCTCACCATAATAAAGGCTATGTATATGCCAATCCACAGTTGACACCACACTCACAGTGAAAAGCTGAAAGCCTTTTCTCCAAGACAAGGAGGCCCATTCTCACCACTTTTATTCAACATAGTTTTGGAAGTCCTAGCCAGAACAATTGGCAAGAAAAAGAAATAAAAGACATCTAAATTGGAAAGAAAGAATTAAAACTGTCACTATTTGAAGATGACATGATATATACAGAAAACCCCAAAGAGTCCATAAAAAACAAAACTGTTAGAACTAATAAATGAATTCAGTAAAGTTGCAGGATACAAAGCCAATATACAAAAATCTGTTGTGTTTCTATACACTAATAGAGAAATTAAAAGTCAATTCCATTTACAGTTGTATCAAAAATAATAAAATGCCTAGGAAATAAATTTAACCAAGGAGCTGTAAGACCTGTATACCAAATACTGTATACAAAATGTCATAGATGGTGATTTATAATACATATATCTGTATTTACTATATATCTATATATTTCCTAATTGTTCTAATTACATAAAAGAATTTTTTTGAGATGTCAAGTTTAAATATGTCAAGAGTCCAGAGAAGAAGGGCTTAATGAATATTCAAAAACAGGTTGACAAGGAAAATGGAAAAGGTAGGTCTTGAGAAGTTATCTATAGCTAGACACCAGCTAAATATTTTGCTAGTCAACTACTTGATAGAGTTGCTTTGTCATCTATCAGTGGAGAAAGAAAATGTTCTTCCCATCTGTGATCTTTCTCCCAAGTAGAAGGAAAGCACGAGCAGGAGTGCTGGTATTATCAGTGGCTTGGGAGAAGAGGCTACTTTCCTTTCTGAGTTAACAGTTGACATTTTGGAGCAGGAGTCTTGTGAAGTCCCCAGGGATGGGTCAGATCTAGAAAGGTCAGATTGTAGGAATGAATAGTAGTAGTCAGTTTGAATTTTAAAAGATAACGTTTTTAAGGACCTTCAGGTAATAAAACTCGAATGCAGTGGAGAGCTGATTGAGAATTAAGTTTGGGCCCACAGTATTAGTTGAATTGATACTTAAAGCAGCCATAGTAAAAGGGCAGTCTTTTATGATACTTAGAGGGTTTAATAATCACTCAGTTATATAGGGGATATCTTATTTTAGAATGAGAATATAAGGCATAGTCATATTGATTTATATATTAATATTCTATTAATACTAAGAAATGCTTTCTAATGACTAATCTGAATGCCTTTTAGTTTTCTCTTAATCTAATTGTTTTTGTAATTCATTAAAGTCAGTCTTTACAGATTAAGAAGAAGGGAAGGTACTTGAGAGTGTTCCATTTCCACTAAACAATAAAGATGTTGCTGACATATTTCCACAGATGTTTGAGAGTTTTGTATTTAACTAAAGAGAAACCTCGTACTAGGGATGTTTGTTGTTTGTTTTTGCTTTTTGTGGGTTTTTTTTAAGGAAGATAGTGTTCTGTTCCTTCTTCAGAGAACTTGAATAAGAATTATGAGTCAGGATTAATTTTGGATAGTCTTCTAGTATTTCACAATTTCTGAGTCTGTAAAAGTAATTTTTTCAAAAACATTTAACATGATTAAGTCATGAAGAGCAAATGTCATAGTGGAAACTTAAATTCTAAGTATTTTTTAAAGCAGAATTTATTGTTTTTCTGATAGAAAAACAAATGAATGCACATTTGAGAATTATAAAAGTACATACAAGGATAAAGATGGATAATAAATGTCTCTAACAGTGGAAAACATTTAGTGTTGGATTTCTTCTAGTTTGTTTTTTTTCCACATTCACACATACCTTTCAAAAAACTGCATTCACAGTGTACTTACTGCTTTTTTATATCCTGATTTTTTCATTGTCATGAGAATTTTCCTGACAGTAAATAGTAAAACTTACTTTTAAATAGCTACCTAACATTTTATTTTATAGCTGCACTAGTATTTCTTTAGCCATTACCTATTACTTAATAGTTTCTATATAACAGTAATGGTATGATGAACAAACAAAATCTTTACTCCATTTCTAATTGTATCTTCAGGCTAGATTCCTAGATGTCGCTTTACTAGGTCAGAAGGTATGAATGCTTTTAAAGTTATTTATAACTGTCTCCCAGTTGCCCACCCCACTGCCACCTCCACCTTAACCCCACAAAGCTGCTTCTGCTATTTCCACCACTGTTTTAAGTGCCTGTCAGGAAGTGTTTCCCCTGGCCAATATTGAATACATGTTTTTTAAATTTCAAAAGTAATTATTTGATAATGTTTAAAAACTAACAGTATGATTTGCTTGATACTATCTGGCATGGGTAAAATACTACAACATGAAGTATCATCAAATGTGTTGTCTCCATCTGATATTGCTAGGAGTGGTTTTGAGTTTTTAATTTCTTTCTTTGTTTCTCCCATTATAGTGGGGAGAAGTTTTTATTAATTCATGGACTTTCTTTGAAATAATTACTCTATTTCTCTAACTTTTTACATATTTTGCTATTTTGTCATTCTATTTACATTGTTTATGGTCCTAATAATTTAATGCTTTTGAATTTCCACCCTTACCTTTAAATGCCTGTTTTTCTTTTCCTTTAATTTTTTATTTGCTTGATTTTAGAAAGAGAGAAAAGAGGAGGGGAGGGGAGAGGAGGGGAGGGGAGGGAAGAGAAACATCGATCTGTTGTTCCACTTATTTATGCATTCATTGGTTGATTCTTATATATGCCCTGACCAGGGATCGAACCCATAACCCTGGAGTATCAGGACAACACTCTAACCCATTGAGCTACCTGGCCAGGGCTGCCTTTCTTAAAAGAACATTACAAACTTCTTATGAACCCATCTTTTTTATGGGGCAGTGAAGTGAGTTATTGGCAAGTGGATAAAATGTTTTGCTACCTCATATAGTTTCATTGTTCTAGAGTAGCGGTTCTCAACCTGTGGGTCGAGACCCCTTTGGGGGTCGAACGACCCTTTCACAGGGGTCACCTAAGACCATTGGAAAACACATATATAATTACATATTGTTTTTGTGATTAATCACTATGCTTTAATTATGTTCAATTTGTAACAATGAAAATACATCCTGCATATCAGATATTTACATTATGATTCATAACAGTAGCAAAATTACAGTTATGAAGTAGCAACGAAAATAATTTTATGGTTGGGGGTCACCACAACATGAGTAACTGTATTAAAGGGTCTTGGCATTAGGAAGGTTGAGAACCACTGTTCTAGAGGAACATTGGTGTGTATGAATCTGCCTTCTAACAGAATTAAATAATTATCTAAAAGATAATCAAGCAAATGCTTTACAATATAAATTATCCAAATACATTAATTACCTTAGCTGTCTAAATGTAAACCATTGTCCT
This sequence comes from Myotis lucifugus, assembly GCF_000147115.1. Taxonomy (NCBI): domain Eukaryota; kingdom Metazoa; phylum Chordata; class Mammalia; order Chiroptera; family Vespertilionidae; genus Myotis; species Myotis lucifugus. The sequence goes on from NW_005871048.1 coordinate 24,828,005, forward strand.
TTGCCAACATATTTCTTTCTCTATTTGAAGACATAGCTTTGATAGGTTTACCAAAAGCTTAAATATACTGTTCTTAAAAATAAATATTTTTAGTTCTGTATTTATTACAGTCATAAAGCAGTTGATCTAAGAGACTTGACTCTTATTTACATCAGAAGGAACAATTCTCTTAGAAATCAGAACAGCTGGGGGTTTTTTTCCCTTTCAGTTACCTAACCTTAACCCTAACCCTGTATGTCCATCGATATTTGCTTTATATATACAGTTGCTCCTATGTTGGGTGCATAATTGTTTACAAGAGTTATATCCTCTTATCATTATGAAATGTCCTTTTTTTCTTATAGCTTTTGTTTTAAAGTCTAGTTTTGTATGATATAAGTATTGTTACCCCAGCTTCTTTTTTTTCATTCCTTTAATTTTGGTCGGTTTGTGTTATTTGATCTGATTTGTGTCTCTTATAGACAACATAAATATGGGTCTTGTTTTCTTATCCATTCAGCTATTCTATATCTTTTTATTGGGCATTTAATCCTTTTACATTTAAAGTGTTTATTGTTAAATATGTAGTTATTATCATTTTATTATTTATATTTATGATCCTTTATTTCCCTTATTCCTAAAGAAGTCCTTGTGACATTTCTTGTAGTATTGGTTTGATGGTAATGAACTCCTTTAGCTTTTTCTGTCTGGATCAGAACTGCAATTTTTGTCTGGGTCAGAACTGTGTGTATCAATAGCTTTATACATGTAAAATCAGAAATAGTTTTACTTCTTTTATAGTCTTGAAGGATATTGGCACATGAAAACTGACTAGAAGTACATTTTTATGAAATGAACCTTACCTAAGAAACAATTTCCAGGATAGATGTTTTGAAAGAGATTTATAAAATGTAAAATACTGTAGGCTTTGACACGAGCAAAGAAACACAACCTTAAAGTATTGTTTGCATTTATGAATATTGAATGCTGTAGTCACAAAGTTGTGTTTCCCATGAGAATCCTTAATTCTATTTTCTTTGTTTCTTTGTTGTACTGTATCTAGTATCTGGGGCTCTCTGGGACTCTGAAGGCAGCGTTTTCTTTTTATGGATAGGGCTCATGGGAAGCAGTGTTTACTACCCTTCTAGAGTAGCAGCAGCCATCTGCAATTTTTCAGCCTTCCATAAACACCTGTTGTGACTTATTCATTCTTGTATCTTTTCTCTCTGAGTTTAGAACAGTTAGAAATATTGCTAGTCTTTTGGATTATTTGCCCAGATAGCTTCTTCTAGCTTGTTTAAGCTAATCCTTAAGTTATGACCTTGAAGGTTTCCAGCCCCTTACTTTTGTAAATACCAAGGATTCAGAATAAGTGTCAACTTTTGAGTATCCACAACGCACTTATTACCAGTCCTTTACCATTTGAAAATTACTTTAAAAATCAAAAGCATCATTATGTTAAGGAAGGTATGTGTGTGCTTGAATCAAACAGGCTGAAATCAGAGTGTGAGCTCCCTAATATTGTCTTTACATCATCAGAGCAAACATTTTTGGACACATATTATGTGCTAGATATTTTGCCAAGTACCTTAGATGGGTTATCTTTTTTTCTTACCTATTCTTTTATTACTAAGCTATAATTGACATACAACATTATCTTAGTTTCAGGTATACAACATAATATTTGTATATATTTGTATATTTGATATTTGTATATATAGATTTGATATTTGTATATATTGCAAGTGATCACCACAACAAGTCTAACATTTATCACTACACAGGATTAGTCCTGATTCAATCAGAGAATGGTGGTTAGATACGTTTATCTTTTTAAACTTCACAACAACCATACAAAGTAATATCATTGTACTGATGAGGAAACAGGATTAAAGAGGTTAAGTTACAAGTAACGCAGGTGAGACTCTGGAGTCAGACTTGGAAACTGGCAATTTGCTGCAGAGCTCATGACCTAGCACACCGGATGTAGTCTATTTGCACTTCCCCCTTTCATGTGTGTGTAAGAGAGTTCTTACTTTTTTCTTATAACATTGAGGGAAACCCACCTTTGAACTGGAAATACAAGCTGATCCAATAATAAAGAAAACATTTTTAAAAGCAAAGAGAACAAGGCAGTAGGACACCATTTCCTATCTTTGGAATCCTTCAAGTATTTGGCACTAATTAGCATAAAAGCACAGAAGAGTTCATATTTTGTAAACAATCTGTCATGTTTGTCATTTAAGATGTAACTAAAATTAAATTAATACAGTTATATCCCTGGCTATGTTACATCTTGTTGCTATTTCTTTTTCCTTAGTGTAGAGCAGTGGTTTTGTGTCTTTGGTCCCGAGCCTGGAGATTTTGTGATGTTATCATTGAGGCTGCCTTAGCATTCCCAGGCACTCGCTATTCCTTTCCTCACCCGGAGTAGCTCTGACTCTGTTTGTAATATGTGGTTGGTTTCCCCATAAGATTTTTTTTAAAATATATTTTTATTGATTTCAGAGAGGAAGGGAGAGAGAGATAGAAACATCAATGATGAGAGAGAATCATTGATTGGCTGCCTCCTGCATGCTCCCTACTGGGGATTGAGCTGGCAACCTCAGCATGTGCCCTCGACTGGAATCAAACCTGGGACCCTTCGGTCCGCAGGCTGACACTCTGTCCACTGAGCCAAACCAGCTAGGGCATCCCCATAAGATTTTTTAAAAATATTGTTCTATAGCTTTAAAAAAGGTTTGGCTATTATTGATGTTGAAAAATGGAGAATTAAGAGTTAAATATACTTCCAAATCTGTATAGAAATAGTCTTCAGACTTAAATATTATTTATGTGACTCAATTTACAAGTTTTCATCATAACATTGATTGAGTTGGGGTGAAACCATGTGTATTGCAAAATCTAGGGCCTGGGTCACTTTCAGCAACTTAATCTTGAGGGTTCACAACTGTCAAGTATCAGTCTCTCCCCTAGAGTCAGACTTACACAACTGTCTCTGACTGCCATGCGTCAGTTTTCTTCCCACCGATGTTTCTGCAGCAGTTCCTCCTGGTATGACAGAAAAAGTTTTCCTCAAGACTCCAAGAGAGCAAGAAAAGGAGAAGATTGGCAATGAATTTGGAAATTGACAAACACATTTAAGATATTTTTCCTTGTAGAACTCAGGTTTGGGTTTTGTTTTGAAGAAACCATTTTTAAAACAAAATTCTATTTCCTGCTTGACCAGGAGAATTACTAAATTGATAATTATTTACTGTGGTCTCCCTAAATCCTTTAAAATATAAAGTGGCTTAAAGATGCTGTATCATTATTTTCAAATGGAATTTGGGGAGGCCAGAGTATTTTGTGAGTGTTTAATAAAGATACTTAAAAAATAAAATAAAACTTATAAATTTAAGTTCCACAAACCCAGGAAGCTACTTGGTCTAGGTTTTAGGGCTAAATATAGCACAAGAGGCCAGAAACGTTCTCATCCTGATATTTGTACCACACAGCAGGCAACTGTGTGGGATTTTTTTTTTCTTCTCCTTTCATTTTGTTATTTACTTTTGCCTGTTCTGAAAGATCTGGTTTTCCACAGACTCTTAAGTGATCGATTTCAGCTACATCTCTACTTTTTTAGTGTCCTTATCATAAGGCTTCTTCTGAGTGAACTTAATCTAAACCCAAGTTTCTTCACATGAATCCAATATATTTTTATTAGGTATTTTCTGTGTCCAAATACATGTAAAAGTAAAACTATGGTCCTTGCCCCCAAAGAACTCGAAGTTTGTGGGGAGGATGACACATAAACAGGTACTTGGCATGCAGTCTAGTGAAGGCAGCAGTAGAGGTGGACCCAGAGGGCTGTGGGAACCCTGACAGGGGGCTTCTAAACCTATCTCCCTGGTGAAGGAAATGTCCCTGAGGGAAGGGTTTATGAGATGAGTCTTAAAAAAAGGATAAGTTAGCACAAGCCAAGACAAGAAGTGGGGACATCAAATATAAGTGGAGAGTCAGGCCCTTCTATTGAGAAGGAACCTCATATGCTCTATTAAAGAGCTTAGACTATATGGTATATATGTAGTAGGGAACCGTGAAGAAATAAATTATTCTTGGGACTGACATGGGCATTTTATGAGACTAGTTTAGGCAGCTGAATGATTAGAAGATGGGACCAAGAACAGGCAGAAGTGGAAATTGAAAGACAATTGTCCAAGCAAAAGGTGATATTGACCCAAAGCAGAGGAAGGAGATGAGAACATACATTTGAGAGATCATTTAGGAAGTAAAAGCAGTAGGGCTATGGTTATCTGGATGTTGAGGAGTGTTCAGTGGTGTGAGAGAAGAGTCCAGTTGACTCCCCAGGATGCCAGTAACCTCAGTCACTAGATGAATAGCAGTTTATGAACTGGGAGATGGATGATGTGGGAGGGTGGGCAGATTTAGGGATAAGATGGGAATTCTTTTCTATAAATAAGCATTGATTCTAAGGAATATACTTAAGTTTTAGAAGGGACTGATTAATAAAATGAAAATGAAAAGCAGTTTTATGATAGTTACAGAACTAAATGAGAGGTTTTAGTTTTTGCTATCAAAGAAAGACTTGTGGATTAATAGCCATGATGTGGATTGAACAGACTTCTTAGTTTCTCTTAGTGGCTCTCTCACTTTCCTTCTAAAAGTTACTTTGGCGTTTAAATCAGTTTTACAGTAATTTTCAAATACAGATTTTCTATTCTCTCATGTTTCATAATCTGTATACCTTTACCCTGATATAGTATCTCTAGTATTTGCTATTTGCATATTTCCTCTGCCAATAACTGTCAAACATACACCCACCTTTTTTTTTTTTTCCTGGAAATACCCAGCTACCAACCAAAAGACCCAGCCACCTGGTCTTTTCTAAATAATTTTTAGCCATGACACTACAAAATGAGTCATAACAGAACTCACTCTGAAGCCCCCTTTTAGCTGGTGAAACCAGCATTGGTCATTTGTATTTTAATGCACTTACCTAGTATGGATTGATTTAGTTACATTAATACACTCATTATCATATTCTAGATACTATATACACATATATAGACACATAAATATATTTGAATACACACACGCAACTCCGTTCTTTTAAGGGAAAACACATTAGTGTTATCCTTGATTTCTCTCTTTTTTTCATTCCTCACATTCAGTATGTCTAGGAATCTTGCAGATTGTATCCCAAATCCATCTACTTCTCCCCATTTCCTGGTCCAAGTCACCATCATCTCACTCCTGGATTTCTATACATATGTACCTCAATGCAGGGATCTTTGTCAGTTTTATTTATTAATGTATCACAGAAACTAAAATAGTGCCTGACACAGTGGGCACTCAGTTAATATTTGTGGAATAAATGAATTAAGTGAACAAATCCATCAATCAGTGTCATCTTATTAGACACATTTAGAAGTCTGATTTCATATTAACAGAGCCAAAAATTACTCAGGACAGTTGTGTGTTTTTTGTTTTTAGTTTTAATTATATAGTAAGTTGGGTGTATTTGACTTTTAAAAATTAGCACTTTATTTCTATAAATGTTATTGCTTATTCATAACCAATTAAAATTAGTTTTGAAATATTGCCATCAATGGTTTCTCCAAAATGGTCATGAATTTGAAAGAATATATTAGGGATGAAAATGTAATTCTCAAGAAATGATTTTTCTAATAAACCATATATCCTATAGAAGTAACATAACCAAGAAAGCTCAGTATCAGCTTATTCTATCCTTTCATCAAGAACTTTGTAAGAAATTTTAATAACTGGATCTAAAGAAGTTATGTGAATAATAGGGAAAGATATTGTACTTTACTTTTTTCTTTAATATACATCTTGCTAAAGACAAAGAATACAAGGAAATAAGTGGACTTGCTTTTTCCTGAATTATACATGCTCATTGCTACATGGCCTAAATTTTTTAATAACTGCCAGTATTTTCTTTTTGTGGTAGGAAATTTAGCATTTTGCACTAGTTGTCTCGGTAAAGTGTCATGTGGAAATTTCAGGTATTTCTAGCATGTATGGGACCCTATCTACCCCTGCCATTCTCTGTCAGTGGGAATATTTATTTCTTATTGGTTTCTGTAATGCTACTTCATATTTTTTATTGCCAGTGAAAGATACCCTGCCTTTCCTACTCTCCCAAACTTACCCCTTTGGTTTCCACATCTGTGCTGATCTGAGAGGCCTTTTTGTTTTCCTTCCTAAACCCATAATGTTAGGCCTTAAGTCATAACGACAGCTCTAGTTTGAAAAATAGGACTTGTGGCTTTCAGGTTGAGGTTTCTATTTTCTGTTCTGATTCTAGATGTTTTATGTTGCCCCTAAACTCTGACACCTGAACAGTACATGCAAATGCACTCCTCTAGCTAAACTGACAGAATCATTAAAAGTGTGGAAAGGATTTGAGAACAACAGGGAATTCTAAAGTTTAGATGTTTGTAGCAATCTTTATCCATACCCAAAGTAAGATATATAGTGTATATGTAGCAAAATAGTAGATATCGTAGTCAAATAATACTATGAGCCAAGCTGGCCTCCTGAGATATCAGAAGAGATGTGTTCTGAGGTCATACAAATTGGGAAACGACTAATTTGAAAGGACTTATAGCAAAGAAAGTTGTTTAGTTTAACCAGGCATTTCCCAAATTTATTTGAAGACAGAACCCCTTTTTCATATAAGGAAACTTTTCAACATGCTTTGGAAATATTGGAGGAAAGAGAGCAGACACATTAGTTGTTCTAGAACTAGCTCAGGCATTAATCAACATTTTCATTCATTCAACAAACATGTATGGAGTGACTGCTTTGTGCCACACATTGTTCAAGATGCTGGTGATATATACAGGGAACAAACCAGACAAAAGTCTCCATCTTTCCAAGGATTCTATTATAGTCAGGGGAAAAAGAGAATAAACATACTTTGTGATTTAGTGCCAGTACTAAGTGCCCTAGACAAACATGGGGGCAGGGTTAGGAGGTCGGGAGTAAGGAGTTGCAATTTTAAATAGAGTCATAACCCTTGAGCAAGTCACTGAACCTCTCTCTGTTCCTTTTCTATGAAATGAAGAAATTCAGCTAGATGATTTCTAAGGCCTGTCAGCACTATGGGTCTGCTTTAAAGACCAAGCATTATCATATCAAGCTGTGGTACTGCTAGGTCACAAGCATTTCATTGTGTGTTTATAGTCACCTTAGCAGGAAAGGCTCGAAATTAAAACTCAGAGTTACTGTCCAAGAAAAGCTTCTGTAAGTTTAAATCATTTGTAATACCCACAAAAGAGTAAAGCATTTATTTTAAATAAATGTTTAAGAAAAACCTGATGGTCTTATTTTTAATCTAGTGTGTTACCTCAATCTAATATTGAGTAGAAAGTATTTGACTTAAGGGTAAGTAACCCCTACAGTAAGGTACCAATGGCTTTTAAGCAGATGTTAGCACACCCATGTGAGAAATTTGCAGCAGTGTGCACATTGCATTTCTGCCCTACATCCTTATGTAAATAGGAGATCTGTGACTTGATGTTGAAATGACCTTTCAGACAGTATTCCATTGCCACATGCCTGAGCTTGTATCTCGGAATAATTAGAAGCCTTGACTTACAAATCTCGGAATACAGTGTTTATGTTAATTATAAATGTCTGAAAGTTTCCTGAAACTTTTTCTTCAGAGCTTTTTATCAAAGGTAGACTGGAGTTTGGGAGGAGGGTTGTGGAATGTGGTCCTAAATCTTTGATTTTCAATCTTTCATTTTTGGAATGAAATTTAAAATCTACTTTTTCAGGTACCCAGAACATGGTGGTATATTTTTATATTCTTCATCTTGAATAAGAAGCTGTTTGGAATCATAGTCTTAGATACTTTTAAAATATTTCATTCTTAAGGCATTTAGCTAAAAATTTCAAGCTGACCATATTTAGAATACCTAAATATAAAGTTATACCCACTTAGCTATACAAAAAGCTTAAAATACTATAATTAAAATTGAGAAGTTCCTATCGCTAAAGGGATACTCTTCCAAGATGGTTTCTAAATCAAACTTCAGAATTTATTTTCCCGCGGTGGCTAGCCCAGTCCCTAGAAGTTGACCCTAGGCCCACTAATAACAGTAATTTCATTTTCATATTCCGTAAATTCAAAGGCCAGTTGATAAGAAATGCTTTGTGACCATTCTGGAAGAAAGGACTGACTGCTATTTCATTGTGGAATAGGCTCCTATATGTTAGAGAGATGAGTGATGAGTATTCGCAAGTTTCCTCACGTCTAGTCTCTGAAATGTCTCATTTATTGCCCTTGATTAGACAAGCTTTCAAATCCCACCTTAGCTATGGCCTTAACAGTTCCACAGAGTGGACCAACAGGCTCTGGTTCCCTCTTGTTTTAGTTCTGAAGTCTCCATTCCCTCTACCCTACCCTACCCCTGCCTGCCTAAATTGTCATGTACAACCTGCTCTTTCCACTAAGTCAGTCTCCTGCTTTACTGCCCATGGGACCAAACTGTTATGCAGACTTACCAGCTATAAACATTAGTACTTCTTTGTATATCCATTTTATTTGTAAGAGTATATTTAGATATTGACACAAATAAAATTTGTATCTAATTTGTACCATCTTTAGGAAATTAGATACACTACATCTATAGACCATGTAATTTAAGCTTTTGAAATTTTAAAGATATAAAGATCACTTGATGACATCTTATTCAGATCTTTTCCAGGAAGCGCCTGAGATTAGGTCAGTTTGTACCATCTGCATTGCTGCAGCTCTAAAAACCACTGATGTAGAGGTCATACATACTTATATTTATTAGCACATTAATGAGTGTGTGTATGTGTATGTGTGTGCATCCACACACCCCCGACAGCCAGTTAACTCTGAGTCTTAATCTTCCAATCATGGAAAGGACAGATGGGGGGAGAAGAATGAGAATTATACAGCACTTTCCCCTCCCGGTTTTGTACTAAATTACTAAGACTATGTGTATATGGGGGCTGGACAGCAGGATGTCATATTTTACATTTGTGCCAACAAATCCTTTTTTTAATTGTCCCCATGGTGGCCCCTGCAGACCCAAGGGAAGAAAGGTTTCAGGAGCTGGAAAGAGTGGAACAGCTGAAAGACAGTGAGAATGTTCCAGTTCATTTGTTCACAGATGTTTATGAAGCTTTTACCATGTGCCAGGAATATGATCCTGGTGCAGGGGCTCAGTTGTCTAGAGCAGTCCTATCCCTTCCCTCATCTAGCAGAGAAACCAGACTTTGAGCAAGAGCATGGAAAACATACTCTGTTTCACAGTGTTGCCTGGGGCTCAGCCTCACTGTGCCTTGCAAAACCATCTCAGTAGGCTGCTGACCCAGTTCTATAAGCATAAGGATGAATGAGGGGTTCATTTTGCTGTAAATGTAATTATGGCATTCACCTTATGCTGCTAGATATTATTCAAAAATATTACTCAAAGTAGGAAGATTTAAATTAAATATGTATATATAATAAAAGAGCAAAAGATTGGGACATGGACTTTATCTTAGAAAGCATTTAAATGTGTTCTTTAAAACTGATTTTAGAAGGAGAGGAAGGGAAGAGAGGGAGAAACATCAATGTGAGAGGAACATCTATTGTTTGCATCCCAACCTGCAACCTGGGCATGTGGCCTGGCCAGTAATCGGACCAGCAACCTTTCAATGCATGGGATGACACTCAATCAAATAAGCTGCATAGGCCACAGCTATCATAGAGAGCATTTAAATATCTAGAAGCTATTCAGCAAAAGGTCATATCAGCCAAACAGAACCTGTGTAGCTCAAAAGAAGACGAATTTTCTGGCCAATTCTCTAGTAACTCTTTCGTGTGAATTGTAATTATTTGCTTATTTGCAATGAAGATGGTTCCTCTCATAAACTAATTGCTGAGTAGAAGTGATTACTGGCACTTTAGGGTAAAAAGTGGACATGAGAATATGGTGAGTTATAGATATACTTGCCAGATTTCTTAGATGATTGGGTAACTTAAATGCAAAATAGGGCTCGGGCATAAAGTGAACGTTACTTGAAAGACAGTCAGCCATCAGATCATTTTATAGAAAATTTATAATTTGAGGTGTTTTTCTCTTTTTCCTCCTTTTAGCTTGTCAAAATTCCCAGAAATGATCCCATCAATGAAGTGCATACATTTAACTTCTATTTGTCAAATGTGGGTAAAGACAACCCTCAAGGCAGCTTTGACTGCATTCAGCAGAGATTCTCCAGGTAAGTACATTTCAGGGTATGCTAAAGGGAAAATCATTTTTCTCTGAGGGTTTTTAAAAAATTAAACAATAAAATACATAGTAGTCATTTATAAATATTTATTGAATTGAATGGCAAAGCTCATTTATTTACAGTATTTGAGAAATATTGAGCACCTACTCTGTGCTAGTAATTATATTTGTCACTGTGGGCAATGATCACAAAAATTTTAACATTCTTACTCTTGAGGGATTTTTAAAGTACAGATTTTTTTCAACCTATAAAACATGGTTTATTTGCTTGTTTTATTAAAGACAAGTTTGGGGATTTAAAAAAAGTTTATATTCACTGCATTTAAATAAGCATGCCTTTTATAGTACACTCAAGACTAGTATTTAAGGGTAAAGGAGGAAAAAATCCTATATACCTTGCATATTCTTTTTCTTCTTCCCTATGCAAGCCATATTTTAAAGTAGATTTTTTAAAATCTTTATTCTGCAGCAGAATGAAAATAAGAAATTAAGCCCAGCATAGCATTTTTTTTTTTTTTTTTTTTTTTTTTTGTTAAGAAAGAATACAAGACTACATACCCATATCCCAGGGTACCATGGAACTCTTATCTACTTAGATTCTCTGTAAACAATAAGCTACTTGTTTCACTCTTCTTTGCTCTGGTTGTTTCTGATTAAAGAATGGGCCCCTTGAGTAGGGGGAGTTGTTCCGCCTGTGGATAAAGACAAGGCCTTAGAGCCCTTAACCTCCCAGGAGTCACTGATATTGGCTCAAAGTGCCCTGGGCCATCCATCCCTATCTTGTCTGCGCTGCACTTGAAACTGTGTTAATGCTTGCTGTGCATGAGAGAAAGAGAAGGGAAAGGTGTGTTTCAAGTGAGCACAGTAGGCAGAGATATAAAATAAGACGCATCACTGAAAGAGTTCTAAATTTCTCCTCTCATTTAAGGTAACTACCTTTTAATCTGCCTTTTCCCCTGAGTATATGTTAATTTTGCTTTCTAAAAATTGCCCACCTCCAAACTTATATTTTTGGTATAAATTGCATGTTATAAATTTTATAGACCTTTCTGCACTATTCACTGGGATAGCTAATGACTACATGTGGCTATTTACATCTCAATTGATAAAAGTGAAATAAAATTTAAAACTTTTACTTCTTCACTCAGACTAACCACACATTACAGGCTCAATAGCCAGGTGTCTGGTTGCTATCAGAGTGGACAGCACAGATATTAATCATTTTCACCATTGCAGAAAGTTCTATGGGACAGTATTACAATCAATTCTAGAATCACCAAGTATAAGGGTCCTTGGTAATTGTTCAACCCCATCTTTTTACAGGTGATTTACCCACAGTTACATAATTGTTTAGTTAGTGACTAGGCTGAATGAGAACTGAGTTCTCTTAATTTTAGTCCAGTGTTCATGGCATACCACACTATATACCGATTTCTAATTGTGGTGCATTCACCTGGAATTCTTGTCTTTAGAGAATTATTATACTACCAGGGGCCCAGTGCACGAATTCGTTCACCTTGAAAGGAACTGTGGGCCAAGAGGCTGTGGTGGGCACAGGGGTGGGTCTCAACCCATCCTCTGCGCCCTCACCCAGCCCCTCCCGCCGTGGCCCCGGTCCCTGTCTGCCTGTAGTCCCACTCCCACTGCCGCCACTCCCACGCACTGATGGCACTGGCCCCACTCACACCTGCTGATGAAGCGGAGCAATTGGTGCCAGCGCCAGCAGTGGGTGCAAGCGGGGCTGGTACCATCAGCATGTGCAAGCGATGGCTGCTGTCCCGATTGCCCCTCAGGAGCAGGGGGAGGTGAAGAAGCCCTCGGGGGTGGTTGGGGCTGGCAGCCACCGCTAGCACCGCTGACGGTGCCGAGCGATTGGGGCCAGCACTGGGCGCCGGCAGCAGGTATGAGCAGCAGCTCTGGCACCAGCTGCAGGTGTGAGTGGGGCCATCGCCAGGTGCTGGCAGCGGGTGTGAGTGGGGCCGGCACTGGCAGTAGGTGCGAGCACCAGGCTTGACCGTGGCACACAGGAGCAAAGAATTTTCAATAACCACCAGAGGCTCTCCCCGATGACAACAACCAGTGCCCCGCCTTGGTCTGGCGCCCCCACTCACCTGCTCCACCATCCCGCTGCAGCCGATGCCCAACATGTTTTGTGCTCTGCCACCTGCTGCCAACGTCCGCCATGTTCCAGGCGCGCCTCCTGGTGGTCAGCACACATCATAGCAACTGGTTGGTTGTTCTGCTGTTCGGTCTATTTGCATATTAGCCTTTTATTATATAGGATAGGATAGTGATATCATTTTGACATCAAATTGAACAATGTCCCCTTAGGAATTTTATTAACACGTTAAGCACCAAGCCTGTTTTGTCTTCCTTTCCGTTTAGCCCACAATGTCCAATTTCACCGATATGCTGGCGGCACCAGTGACTGACCGGTCCAGATGGAAAGTATAGTGTCAGTCACCAGTGACTGACATGGTGCTTAACGTGTTAAAGAACTTAATTCCCTCTTCAATACCAGTCAGATCATCATAGGTGATATGGTTTCTCCCTTACATCACAAATATCCTCTGTGCTTATTTCTACTTTGCTTGCTTGAAGAAGGATTTAAGGCAGTGGTTCTCAACCTGTGAGTCGCGACCCCTTGGGGGTCAAACGACCCTTTCACAGGGGTCGCCTAAGACCATCCTGCACATCAGATATTTACATTACGATTCATAACAGTAGCAACATTACAGTTATGAAAGAGCAACAAAAATAATTTTATGGTTGGGTCACAACATGAGGAACTGTATTTAAAGGGCCAGAAGGTTGAGAACCACTGATTTAAGGTCACTTAAAACTATACATAATGCAGCAAGAGAAAAGAAATAATTATTGTGAAAAAATTGGAGCAAATGCAATAATATGATCCAAGTGTGCTGTATAAAAAGTGTGATCCAAGTATAAAAGTATGATTCAAAGTGCTTTATAAAATGGTGTTGTATGGTATAAATTGAAATTTGCCACTAAAAAACCAAAAGTACTCAAACTTTCAGTTCTCAACCTGGCAAGCCTTTTTAATCTGTATCCACCTTTCTGTTTGATTTCATTTTTATTTTTCCCATGGATCCTGTCTTTCATGCAATTGTGCAAGCTCCTCAAAGGCAGGGGCTTTCTTATGCCCTTTTTCTAGTCTTACAATGCTGGTGGAGCTCAAATTAAATGCTTAATAAATAGATGGTCAAAAACTACATATTAACTAGTCTCCTTTCTTATCTTTCTTTATAAATCTCCTTAAACCACACTTTCTCCTATATAAAATGGAGGAAATCCCAAGTCAAATTTACTTTTCAAAAATTCCTTAAATTTTCTCATTCACAGACCTAGTGAAAATACATAGTTTGGGGCACTCAAGTATGGGAAACAGTGAGCTAGGATAGAGAAAGACCATAGGATGTTTATATACATACTAGAGGCCTGGTGCACGAATTTGTACACCAGTGGGGTCCCCTGGTCTGACCTGCGGGATCAGTCTGAAACATCCCCCAAGGGGTCCTGGATTTTGAGAGGGCACAGACCAGGCCGAGGGACCCCACCGGTGCACAATCGGGACCGGGGAGGGATGCGGGAGGTTGGCCAGCCAGGGAGGGACCGCGGGAGGGCTCCAGGGTGTCCAGTCCATCTCACTCAGTCCCAATCAGGCAGACCCCAGCAGCAAGCTAACCTACCAGTCGGAGCATCTGCCTCCTGGTGGTCAGTGCATGTCATAGCAAGCGGTTGAGCGGCCTTAGCATATCATTAGCACATTACGCTTTGATTGGTTGAACGGACGAGCGGACAACCAGACACTTAGCATATTAGGCTTTTATTATATAGGATAGGATGTCAGTGTATTTGAACTTTTAAGGTACCTCAGTTGAAAAGGGATGAATGGGAATTCTAGAGAGTACCTTCTTGCTTGCAGGGTTTAGTTTTCATGTAAAGATCTGTTTCTTGATCTTCAATTGTGCAAGTTGAGAAAGTTGTATTTCAAGTGAGCACAGTAGGCAGAGATATAAAATAAGACATCGCTGAAAGAGTTCTAACTTAATCTTGAATTGTGCAAACTAAAACTTCATTGTGATTGGCAACACATTCAGCTTATTCTCACTATGTAAATTACATAGTAAGTAGTGGGAGATCTTGGAATTCAAACTTTCTGCCACCTGTGGTCTTTTCTGTACTCTACTGCAGTCTTCTATTCCTCTTTTTCTTCTCCATCCTGATTCCCCTGAGGCTTAAATCTCTCCCTCCCTCTCTCATTCCCCTCCTTTATAGGTTTCTCAGCATTCATAATGCTCAGGTGAGTCTGATTTAAAAAGAAAATAATGGTAAATAACCTCATTTGCAGTCACTTCTGGAGCCAAAGCCTGGCTTTAGTCCCCATTATTCCATTGAAACTGCTCCCCAATGGGAGTCCTTGACCTCCTTGCCCTGAATCCAGTGAGTGCTTATTAGTTTCTTATTACTCTAGATTTGTTGCCAACATTTCACACTGTTGACCACTTTGATTCTTGAAGCATTCTGTATCAGTGGCTTCCATGACACACTGCTTTTCTGGTTTCCTTGGCTTACCTTTCTGGCTTACCTTTTCAGTCTCGTATGGTCTTTTCATCTTCTTATTGCTTATTCTAAATATTAGTATTCTTCACAGTTGGTTCCCTCTTGAGATGTCTCCTAATTTCTTCAGTCACCATGTCCAACACAAAACTTATTTTCTCTCTCCCAACCCCACTCCAGTGTCTCAATAAGTGTCAGCTCCACACATTTAGTAACCTGGGCACAATCTTTTAACTTCTATTCCCCACTCTCTCCCTTTATGGCCAATGACTGACCAAATCCTATCAATTCTGCCTCCTTGCTATCTCTGGAATTTGTTTACTATTTTGCATCCACACCACCCTACACCGGTTCAAGTCATCACTTCTTGCCTGTAGTTCTTCAGTAGCCTCCTAACTGCTCTCTTACCTTCTTCCTCCCAATCTGTTCTTTATCCAAATTGATCTTTCTGCAATACAAAGGAGATATTTTCAGCTTCTTTTATTCTTGGGATAAAGTCCAAAATCCATACCAGGGCCTCAAAGCCCTGTGTATTGTAC
Source organism: Myotis lucifugus (assembly GCF_000147115.1). Classification (NCBI taxonomy): domain Eukaryota; kingdom Metazoa; phylum Chordata; class Mammalia; order Chiroptera; family Vespertilionidae; genus Myotis; species Myotis lucifugus. Next base: position 24,843,384 of record NW_005871048.1, read on the forward strand.
TTCTCAGGCCCTCTTCAGCCTCATCTCTAATTGTCCTTTATAACTCCCTCTGGCTTAACTGAAAAACTCTTCCTTGCTCCCCCTGGGTCTGCACGGGTTGATCATCCTTCTGGAACATTGCTGTCCTTCTTCCCCTTTGTCTAGTCATCCCTCTAGGTCACTTGAGCATCACTTCTTCCAGGAAGCCTTTGCCTCTCCCCTCTCCCACACGTCCAGATGCAGTACTTCCTGGGAGTTCTCTCCCCCTGGCATTTATCACATCATGTCATCATTTCCAGTTTGCTCATCCTTGTCACCCATTAGGCAGAGAGCTCCTTGGAAGAGGGACCAGATCTGTCTCAGTCCTTGTCATAGCCTGTGTACTCACACATTGCTGGCATGCAGTCCCTGCTCCATAAATATTTATGAGACGAATGAACCGATTTTTTGAAAGTATTTGTACAATTAGCAATTTAATAAATTTTTATTAACTCTTATTTTTTAGCATTATAACAAAAGCGAGTATCAGAGCTGCAATGGCATTTTCATTACTTTTATAGTCCAATCTGTTTTAAGGCCATGGTAATTATTTCTGACAAAATCTATCCAGTATTTTCTTCAATATTTACTATATAAATAGGTCAGCTTATGTAGAGATTTAACAAAGTGTTAAATATAAATTCTACAAATGTTTAAAATCTTTGGGCTAATAATAATAAAGTAAGTTTTAATGTGGCAGTATTTTAGCTTTAAAATTAACATCTTATTAAAAATCAAAAGAATTGTGGTGTATTTGTTTTATCTAGTCTTTCTATCAACCATGTATATTATGGTCCCACTATAAGTGAACTTTTAACGTTTCTCATATCAGTGGTAGCTAATTCTTAAAAATAGTTGACTGCTAAATGAAAGAACTATAGTACTCATCAGGATTCTGGTATTCACTCCAAATGCTGATTTTTCTAAAAAATTTCATGGATTTGATCTCTGAGAGCTCACTTCATCCACTCTATTCACAATAATGTGGAAAAAGTGACATGAAATGAAGAAGAGAAACTCAAATATTTTAAATAGTCTTTACAATTAAACATTACTAATATTAGTTATTTTAGGATTTCAGTTCTTATTCGGGCTGCTGATTTTAGGATTGTACAATTCTTTCTTGTACTTTATTGTACAAAATGAGGGGCATGTCTAACAAAGCCATCGCCTTACTTGACAGCTCTGGAGCCTCCCAGCTCAATTGCCTGGGATTTATACAAGATAAAATTACAGTGTGTGCAACAAACGACTCGTATCAGATGACACGAGAAAGAATGACCCAGGCAGAGGAGGAATCCCGCAACCGAAGCACAAAAGTTATTAAACCCGGTGGACCATATGTAGGTTTGTATATATATCTTTCTTCTTCTCGCTGATTGATGGGAATATTGCAAGATCACTGTAGGTAAATACTGGTAATATTAATTTCATGAAAACACAAAAATTAGTTTTCAGAACAGTATAGATAACATTGTCAAAAATCATTTGTTCTCTTCAGACTACTGGTTAATTGAACAGATTTAAAGCTTTTATTTCTTTCATAAATCTGAATTCTGTGTTAGCTAATGGTTATTATTTTATGATATTGAGATCTGGTCAAGTTATTTTACTATGTGAGTTGTAAGAGTGGTACCATTGTATTTTCTTTGTCGTTGGATGATGTAATTTCAATGGCGGATGGTGTGGTTTTTGTTTTGCACTTTTGTAGGATTATTTTTACAAAAATCTTTTTGTAGGATTTATGAGTTGATAATCTTATTGTTGCAGCTTTTGCTTCCATTTTCAGAGGATCTTTGCATAATAGTGAATTTTATTACAAAAGTATAAGATGTGTTTATAGCAAGCATTAGGGTTATGCCTCCTTCGTACCTCAATTGTGATGTCATTTATGGATCCTCATCCTCATCCATTAATTAAGAGCCTGCTCCACTTCCATTATGTTTATCATCAGTTCACTCATATGCATCAGATTGAAGGGAAGGAGGACCAGACCAGCAAGATGAGTCTCTCCTTTATGAGCAGTGACCCTAACAATTTTAGAGTTCAGTCACAGTGACTGTTAACAGTAACAAAGGGAATTGTCAAGAGTGAGAATGAACCCTTTGAGGCTTTGGTCAGTTTAGTAACATAAGTCACTGGATAGTAAATGATGAAAGGATATTAATTTGGAAACATAAATGCTTACAAAAATAGTCTCTTGAAGAACCAAATCTCTTAATCAATATCTTTCCATAGTTTGTTAGAATCCTGCTTCTGTAATTTTCCCATTGCTGACCTAACTACAGTACAATCAGCTTTGAGAAGCTCCACTAGTGTCTTTAATAAGTATTTCTTTGGAACAAAGCCAGTGCTCTTGGGACCTGGTGATTAGCTTAGATACATGGAGTTTGGTTTAACAACAATTCATGTCTATACCCACGGGGTCCAGTTCCTGCCCAGTAAGTTACCAGCAATGAGACTTTCACCTTCCCTTTGCTGCTGAGTGAGCTAGCAACTTCCATTCCCCTTTCTTTCTCTTTCATCCTTACTTAATTAATTTCTGTACTAGCAGGCTAAATCCCAGATTATTTTTAAAATGCACAAGATCTGCTGCATTTATATTTAAGTACAAACTATGAATTTGCTATCCCTATCACTTTAAATGTATTTTTTTTTACTGTCCAATACCACCATTTTAGAAATAGTGAGACAAATTGGTGTGTTTGACAAAGGAATAGAAGACTCAAGCCATCAAAATCAGTTTTTCCCTCCCAGTATAACTAGCTGAAAACCCTTATGTTGATTTATTCCAAAGCTTGAGAGTCAGCAATGATTACTATACTTTTCCATTGAATGATCCTTGGGTGCTCCTTATGTCCATGTGTTTTTGTTCGTTTTGATAGGGTCAGGTACAGTTCATTTGCAATTTACACAACAGACTTTTTAACACCCAGAATCCCATAGACCCATGGTCAGCAAACTGCGGCTTGTGAGCCACATGCGGCTCTTTGGCCCCTTGAGTGTGTCTCTTCCACAAAATACCACGTGCGGGTGCGCGTACAGTGTGATGCGATTGAAACTTCGTGGCCCATGCGCAGAAGTCGGTTTTCGGCCTGGGCGAGTCTATTTTGAAGAAGTACTGTTGATATTTGGCTCTGTTAACTAATGAGTTTGCCGACCACTGCCATAGACCATATACTCCCTAATTGTATGGGGATTTTAGGATTTGCAAGGTTTCTTATAGGCACTACAAATAATTTATATTTTGGGGAATGACCCACATAAGATTTGAGGTCACCTAAGTTTTAATCTGAACCACATTCCATCTATGCCATTCGAAGAAGAGCTGGCCCCCCTCTTTGCACACATGTTCCCACATGGAAGCCCTGCAATGGACTCTGCCAGCCCGAGTGCTGAGTCTTCTCCTCTGTGCTGTGTCCTCAGTGCCCCAGCCACTCACCATCAGCACAGTATTTTTCTCTGGTCTTGAATCTTGTCATTAACCTCCTCAGCCTTTTATTCTCTAGGTCAAATAACCCCAGCTCCTTTTAACTTTCTTAATATGGCCTGCATCCCAACCCTTTAATTATTTTTATTGCTCTCCTCTGTACTACCTTCAATTCTTCACCTCAAAGTTCAAAACTGGACAAGCTACTCTTAAGAAAAGTCTCATCAACTCTGAACTGAGGAGAGCAAAAGACTAGTATCCAGATGGGCTTTTCAGTTATTGTTGTTTTTTATATTTTTTTACTGTTCTTTGTTATCCCATGTTTTGATTTTTTTCCTTCTAACTTTTTCCATCATCAGTCCTTTACCATGTGTCTTTCCTTCTAGGTATCTCAATGTATATCTTCCTGCATTTTTCAGTATCTCAAAACTACCTGACTCATTCAGCTCTCTAAAATGCAATCAGTCACCCTTCAATATTAATATTACCCAGCCCTTATTGAGTACTTGTGATGTTTAAGGCACTGGTTAGCATTTTACATACCACAACCACCCTATGAAGTAGATTATGATTACCTCTCCACCTCTCCTTTTATATATCAAGTTGTTGGTATCAGCAAGTAGCAAATGATATGAATTTGGCCTCACTAACAAGTTATGTTATTTTCTTAAGACAACAGGAGATACCTCTTTAATTCATAATTGAATATATCATATAAAATGATACCAAAAGTTCACTTATGCCAACTTAGAGGTACCTGAAGAATAAGGTTTCTTTCAACAGTGTCAGCCAGGCTAGAGGATAAATGGGAGTAATGCTGGTCCCACTGTAGGATTATGGTGGCATAATGCCCGGCCAAGCCTCTGTCGGTTGAATTAGGGCACAGGCCAAGTTTAAGGGAATGTATTCCTTAGGGGTCACCTGGCTTAGTCACCCAAGAATATGAGCTTTGAAAGCCTCTTGTGGGCTGAAAAGAACCCAAACCTATTTTGCCTGGAGAAGTGCAGTAGAAAACATTATTTCTTCAGTCGAATTTCTACTTTGAGTCAGAGCATTTATATCAGTGGTAAGCACTGTTGTGTTATAATCCTTCTGTTTGTTAAAAAGGAAAAAAATCACGACCATTGCTTCAGGTTTACTAGTATCTTAAGTCTGCTCAGTGACTCCTACCAAAATTCTAGACTTGTACTGAATTACAAATGTTTATAATGCTAATATTTACTTAGGTATAGAAAACAACCCAACCAATCTAATTTCTCAGATTCTGTTCCCAATTTTCCTAACTTCTGCCCCCATCCTTCTCATTTCTTATGAGTTAGTACATGTTTGAGTGACCTCAGACAAATCATTTCACCTCTGTGGACCTTAATTTTCTCAAATATTAATTAAGGGGGTTTGAACTACACACATCTAGATTCTTTGTAGTTCTAACAATTTGTATCTGTTGTGTAAATATATTTTGATAGTAAACCTTTTGAAAAGTGGTCATAAATGCCACATGGTGGAGATGGATTCCACTGCAGTGGAGTATGTATTTAACCATGACAGTCACACCATCATCAAAGTCCTGCCAGTGTTTTTAAAGCCTTGGGTCAGTGTTGTCAGGGCTTCTGGTCAGGTTCCACAGAACAGAAAAACAACTGCAGGAGATGGCTACAATCCCTGCTCTCTTTCTGATGTACTGTTTTAAGATTTACCTTCCAATTTACTCAGCCATTAGATGAAGTGATAGATACTTCTACCATCTCATTAAACGGAGAAGCTAGAAGTGGACCCCTTGTTATGAAACAACAGTTTAGATATAGTCCTAGATTACCCAACCCTATCAGGCCTACTGCTGCTGTTTATATAAGGAGCCCAGGGAATTGATTAGCGGTTGGGTCTGGGAAGAGAATTAGGTTCTCCCATAGGCTTTATTAAAAGGGCTTTTCTGAGGCAAATGTAAGAAATAAAAATAAAGCCTTTTTTCCGTCCACTTTGACCCTGACATTTTCCAGCTTTACTTTTTTCATTTTCTTTAGCATCTGAACTCTTTAACCACTTACAGCACTAATCTGTAGGCTCTCTAACCTTAACCAGAGGACTCCTTCCTAGTTGAATAGGCACAGATTGATCGGGAGTCAGTGAGCAAGTAATTTTTGCATAAAACTAATTGGCCCAGTGTGGCTGGATTGTTCTTTCAGCATTTGAAAGAAATGGGTTACCTCATGACTGGCAATTTAAAAGAAAAATGAAGAGATTCATTGACTGATGGATGACAGTCTAGCATTAGGCCCTAGGTGACTATAACACTGTCATATCCCTGTCCAGATTCTATTTTCTATTCAAACATCATACTTACACCCCTCTTAAGGGCAGAGTGAGCCTCATTTGTCTGCTGTATGTCTGCTTCAGGGAGGGGTGCGGGTAAACTCAGGAGACCTTGGGGTTCTCCTGAGACTTAGGATCAGAGGTGGGTCAGACGTACAGAAGAGTAAGACAGCCCAGAACACAGAGGTAGTACTGTCACTTTGTGTTTTCAGTTTTATTTGCCTGTCTTGCTGGCTTGAATTAATTCTAAATGACTAGTCATGGTGTGTTGAGCTTAACTAAACATTCTCTGCCCACCTCCCTCCCTAGGGAGTTGGGGTACCCCACAGTAATCTTGTTTGGGTCAGAGTAAGTTAAAAAGATTTCAAGAGGAAGGGAGTTTGAAATTATAGCATTTCTGAAACTTTTGTGACCCCAATTCTTTCTCTTCCCCCACCAAATCCCTATTAAAAATTCAGAGAATAGTACCGTTTGTTAGCACTATTGCAACTGAGAAATAGTGGATTGGGAGGTTTGCATTTGCCGTTTTAGAAAGTTCAGTGTCTTCCCATTCTGGCAGTCTGGCAGTGTGGGAATATACACCGTTTTGATTCTGGCTTCTCTACTATCTAATTGTTCTCTTGCTGTCTTCACTTTGACACTTTGCTAGTCTTTCACTTTGCTAGCCATTACATTCTGAATCAAGGTCTACTGAGGGACAAAGCAGCCACAGCCCTGCCTACATGGAGCTTGCAGCCTAACATGAAGCAACAGTGGACATTAGGCATTTGTCCATGAAACTTTTCCACAAAGAAGTACAAGTAGGAAAACTTGGGTATTTATCATAGAACCTTCCAGATGCTAAGAGAGCACTTTACCATTTGAGCTTATCCCATTGAAAGCAGTGCCCTCCCCAACACATAATTGATGCAGGATCATCAGTTTGTTCCCAGCCCATATGACATTGATCTAGCTGTCTCTAAATTAAGAAAAATTCAGAAACCAGATCTAAATCTAATTCCAAAACTCTAATTGCACCCTAATTTAACAGCTTTTCTTATTGTGGGACAATATCCCTTTAATGTTGAATTCCTTAGTTGTGCAGTGTTTTGATCTGATATTTAAAATTAGTTAAGTCCAGATAGTAAAGAACAATAAGAGCTAGTGACATATTCATCCTTTCCCCTTTACCTTCGATAGGATGGTTTCAAACAGCCCCTCTGGCCAGGCCTCCGGAGCCTAGCATGGACAGAATTATTCAGTAAATCTCCTGCCCCACTAAGCCAGTCATTTTCACCCTAGACCATAGCACTTAAATGACTGCTTTTACTTAGCCATTATTTCTAGTTGCTAAACTTGTACCTAAAGCAGTTGCCCCTCATTGTATGTCACTACCAGTTGTTTCCGCTTTTTAACCAGAGTGAGCAGTTAGGGGCTTAGAGTATATTAAATGAGTTATAAGATTACACCTCAGACATTATAAAATGAGGATTTATACAGTTTCATTCTAATTTTTTTCTAGGTGTAATTTTAGAAATAATATGTAAGATGTTTAAGTTCTGTAAATTTTCATTTAACATCAAATACCTACATCCTTAAAATTTCCACTTTGTTGCTATGATGTGTGTCACTAATTATTATCAATGCATAGCTAAGTGGCCAAAATACTTTTATAATAAATATTTATTTCAATAAATGATTTCATCAAAAAATTCCCAATTCATATTATTACCCACAAATGTGTAACAAATATCGTTTCCACTGGACTGTAGGGAAAAGAGTGCAGATTCGGAAAGCACCTCAAGCTCTATCAGATGCAGTGCCTGAGAGGAAACGGTCAACCCCCATGAACCCTGCAAATACAATTCGAAAGACACACGGCAGCAGCAGTGTTTCTCAGCGGCCATATAGGGACAGGGTGATTCACTTACTGGCACTGAAGGCCTACAAGAAACCTGAGCTGCTGGCTCGACTGCAGAAAGATGGTGTCAATCAAAAAGACAAGAACTCTCTCGGAGCAATTCTGCAACAGGTAAGAACAGCAGGAGAGAGTTCCTTCCACCTACCTTCTTAATGAGAAGTTCATTTAAGAAGGCTTGTTTTTGCTGTAACCATTATTATTATTGAGGTAGAGAAATTTCAGGACCATTTTTGCTATATGAAATATAGCTCCTGAATATTACATTAAAGCATTTGTTTAAACACTTAATTAAAAACTAATTGAAATGTGGGCATTTATACTAGGATTTATAAGTTAGAGGCTTCTGAATTCTTAAACAATTAAAGTTTTGAGTCACTGTCTTCATTTGGGTTAAATAAACTTTACCTTGAAATTTCATTTTAAAAAAGTAAGCAAGACTCTCTCATTGTCTGTTTTTAATATTGAATCACCTAAATGATTGTCATAATTTTTATTGGTTTATATAGGCAAAGTTGTACAATGTATTACCAGTCTTTAGTTGGTATAAACTAGAATATTTTTACCTACTACATAGTGTCTTGCCCAGTATTCTACTATTGCGTAGGTTGAGATCACTTGTCTTCATTAAAGGATATGAGTGTATAAAGTATTAGTTCTAATCAGTTATCTTACAATCACAAGCTTAATTATAAAAGTAGGTCATAAATTTCGTTAAAGTCAATGGTTTGGAACTTCCTATATTTTTTATACTGACTTTGGGTCATAAATGTTGATTAGCATTCAAATCCACCATAGATGATGTCCATCTGTGATCTTTTTTCTAAAGCAGAAACATTTCAAAGTTGTTCTTAAATTTCATCATTAAAAAAAAAAAAAAACCCTGCAGGTTTTCATCTATTATTCAAAGAATGACACTTTTAAGTCTATTTTTATCTATTCTCTCTTACATTAAAGGCATGATACTAACTCTTATGAGAGAGTAAAAGCATAATCTCTAGTTTTGGGGTGTTATTAGCATGTGTAGTACCCCGGATAATAGGAACTCTAAGGATTGTTATATTATTTCACTTTGAGAAGTCTGGTATCTCATGTCAGTTTATTTGCAAATTTAAATTTTAAGATAAGCCTACCATTATCTACTTTATGACAGTATTAACATATTAGTATTCTGCAGAGCTGTGAGAAAAGCATATACTATCCTACTATATTTAATAGTACTTACACAGAAGTCAAGTTATTAAAAAGAAGACCTTTCCAGTAGGAACTGACAAGAGGAATCCTTTTCTGCCAGCCTTAAAAATGACTCTCGGTTTGATTCCTCGATCAGTACATTTATGTTGTTAATAGAATCTAGGACTGGACACTCTAGGAATTGTAGTTAGGGGATAAGAAAAGATTACACTTGGGGATAAACTGGCAGACTAATAACAGTAATTGTATGTCATTTGAGGGTTATTTTGATTTGTTTCCATTTACTGGTTTTTGGAATTTCAAGGACTTTGAATAAGTGGTTCTTATTATCCAAGAAAATGACAAAGTTGTCAGAATTGATACTATTTATGGAGATAATTTCTGTTGATTACTGAAGGGAAAGTTTGTAACCTAACATTTGGGCACTACTTGGTTTCTACTTAATACAAGTGACTAAGGAATCAAAGTAGATAATAATGATAACAATGATGTTGATAATATAACTGCTTTTGGATTTCTTTGACTAGAAGAAATTTATTTAAAAAATCTTCAACTTTTTGCCTAATGTCAGCTTACTATTTGATTAGAAATATGACAAGTGCAGTGGCCATTTAGGGGGGAAATTCTTTTAGCTATTTACATAAAGTTTTAATTCCCCAAATAAAGTTGAACAGCATTTATTGAGAGCATGTATATGCAAAATGAGCAGTCCCTCTGTGGCCAATTGATGCAGTTATTTTCAATATAACTCCAAAAGGGTACCTGTTTTAGGTTAGTAAAGAGCAAAAGAATCTAATGTTCTGTTCTATTTTCACGCCATGTATCAGGTAGCTAATCTGAACCCTAAGGACCTCTCGTATACCTTAAAGGATTATGTTTTCAAAGAGCTTCAGAGAGATTGGCCTGGATACAATGAAATTGACAGACGTTCATTAGAGTTTGTGCTCTCAAAGTAAGTTTCTTTTCCTTTAAAAATGATGCATATAAGATTATTTTAGTCATTGTTATTTTAGTGTTGAGCTGGGAAAAGAGAAGCAAGGGTAAGCTTTCTATCATGAAAATTCTCTCCATAACTGGAGCATGTGTGTTCTTTACAGAAAACTAAATGCATCTCAGAATGCTGCCAGCACCAGGCGTTCAGAATCTCCTGTATGTTCCAGTAGAGACATTGCTTCTTCTCCTCAGGTATTTCATAGAATTACAGTCATAGTGCTAAACGGACCTGGGGCATCTAGTTCAGTTCCTGTATTTATATGTGAGGGAAGTGAGGCCACAGAAGATGCGTTGCTTGTCTGCCCAAACTCACATTGCTGGTTTATGGCAGAACTCGGTCTGGAATTCAGGTACCAACTCTCAGCCCAGAACTGTTCTCCACTGTACTACAGTTCTTGTCAAAGTACTTAATGTTTACCTTGCTTTTCCATTTTTAAAGCTTACATTTTGTAAGATTATCTACTTTTTCATTTGGTCACTAACTTGAAGACCTATCCAATACTATATATAGTCTCATATTATATAGAAAATTGAATATATTTAATTTTATCTGAAACATGTTCCAGAAAAATATTCTTGGGGAAAAAATATGTTTAAAACAAGCAAGCAAAAAATTCTTGCCATTTTTATTTTCTGAAAATAATTTCAATTAGATCCCAATCAGAACGCTGCAATTAGAAATTTAATCTGGCTTAGTTTCCCCTAAGCAATTCAGTTTGTCTTGGAAAAAGGTACGGAGATCCTGGGTAGTATTAGAGTTCGAGCCTGCTTGGTTCTCAGAGGGCCCGGCCAGCCTTGAACTCTCTCCGTTTCAAAGGTCTTTGGGACTGACAGTGGGACAGACCTCTCTATCCCAGTACTGCTGACAGAATGCTCCTCTCTCTGGACTCCCCTCCCAAGGATTAGAGAGGCAGGACAGATGTGTGACAAGCCGCAAGCATGCTCTGGGTAAAGGCTATTTGTGTCAGAAAATATTAGCAGCCTGTTGTGAGGAACAGAGGAGGAACAAAATAAAAGCATTTCTGACCTTGCACGTACATTATCTATAGAAGCCTCAATTATAATGCCACTTACCATGAAGCTGCTTATATTTCTGACCTGATTATATACTGGGTGCCATATCAATGGTGCTAAATTGAAAACAGATTGAATTAATGGGATGATTAACTTATTTTATCTCAAGCTGCAGTTTAAGCCACAGTATTTCATTGGATGTATGCTTTATACTTTTCAACTATCTGAATTTTCTTTCTAATTTAAATATTAATATTGTTGCTGGATTGGGCTAATCTTAGCATGATTTTTTAAGTGTTTGAAACAGTAATTCCATATCTTTTTATGGACCAGTTATTAAGACTTATTTTCTAATCCAGTGAAGGGAAAAAATGAGTAATATTTTAACAATGAATAGTATTTCAGAGATACTTAGAGAAATTACTCTGAAAGTGCTGGCTGTTCCCATTTCAGACAGGTAAAATAAGCAATGACAGTCAAAATATTCATAACTGGAGCATCTTACATTAGAGTAAGTGTAGGCTTATTGTCTCTTACTAACCCTGCTCTGACAGAGTGAAATGGTACAAACTGCGTCCTCCTCTCATTTATTATAAATAGGTCAGGAGGCTACTTCTGTTTAGTACTCTCCTGAGTGGTATAATTCACATAAATTGCAGTAGTCTCTGAAAGAACTTCAGGTGGGGCTGTATGATCAAAAAGATAAGAACTCCAACAAACATATACAGGGGTGAGCAAAAGTAGGTTTAATCTTGTTCGTATGGAAAAAGACATGCACATTATGATTATTAACAATAGCTTTATTAATTCAAGAATGTCACCGTGGCACGGTAAATCTGCTTTTGCCCACCCGTCTTTGCCAGATTCTACTTCTTTACATTAGACAAGAATTTATGTCACTTGTGTTTTTGTGGCTTGTTTGTTCTTGCTTAAGTTTGGAGAAAGGTTTAACTCAACACCAGTGATAAACTTAAGTATGAATAAAATAACTCAGTTATTCTTATGGTAACCAGGGATGCATATATTGAATTTTAGTGCAAACTGGCTCATATTTTTTTTCTGTTCCTCCCTCCAGAAACGGCTTTTAGAGTCAGAGTTCATTGATCCTTTAGTGAATAAAAAAGCTCGAATATCTCACCTAACAAATAGAGTGCCGCCAACATTAAATGGTCATTTGAATTCCACCAGTGAAAAATCTGCAGGCCTCCTGCCGCCCCCTGCAGCTGCTGCCATCCCCACCGCTCCACCACTGCCTTCAAACACTGCCCGCCTCCAACCCTTCCTCAGACTGTAGATTCTAAACTCCCATTCCCCCTAGCACTCCAGAAAGGCCGGGGGGAATCAAGACCCTACCTGTTGACAGTTTTTAGTCCAAAACGGTAGTAAACTGTGAGGGACCAGCAAGGATAAATAATACCTCTAGGACTTCTCTGGAAACCCTTACCCCTCGGATTCGGTCTTCCTAAAGGGGCCCCAAGGCTTAGGGAAGAAAACCCTTCCATG
>NW_005871048.1:24856649-24859526 GCF_000147115.1 Myotis lucifugus
TTTGCTGCCCTTTTCCATACTGTAATGGTGTTATGCAACCTCAACATGACCTATTATATACTATTCTTGAACTGATTTAGCCAGGCACACGATTAGCAATAAAAATATTCATTTCCTTCTCTGCCAAAGAAACAGGGTCACCCTTGCTTTAATTAATACTAGAGGCCCGATGAATGAATTCATGCAAGAGTAGGCCTTCCTTCCCCTGGCTACCGGCACCAGCTTCCCTCTGGCACCTGGGACCCAGGCTTCCCTCACAGCCCCGGCTTTGTCAGGAAGGTCGTCCGGAAGGACGTCTGGTCTAATTAGCATATTACGCTTTTATTATTATAGATTAGCACAGGGGAAATATCAAATTCTTTATAGAACAAACAAGGTGTGAAATTACATTTACAGATTCATAAAATCATCTTCATTCAGAGTAAAAGCAATCTGAGTAAACTAACATCAGTTGTTATTAGTAAAATTAATCATTTCAAGATGTGGATCTTTAAAAGCCAAATATCTAGAGACCCAAAGAAGCTTAACATAATGCTTTACCTCTAAAGAAAAGCTAACCAATAGGACAGCTTACCTGGGATATATTGATTTTCAAAATCTAATAACAAAATTGGATTCTTTTTTTTAAGAGCTGTCCTCTAAAGCATAATGTTGTACATGCCAGCACACAGAAGACTCCAAACCCATTATTTAGCATTGCTGCTCATTTTAAACCCAACATAACTAAGGCAAAATTCCCCAGGAAAATACAACTTTAGAAAAATTATTTTAATGAATAGAGCTTAAGGAGTATTGTCTTTCTGTAACCTGCCCTCAATATTGAAAGTATATAGTCCTTAGATTTAACTAGTGTTTTTACCATGTGAGAAGTTTGATTATAGAATATTATGTTACAGTGCCTTTATTGACCTGGCTTGAATATATTGCATGCCATGGTATATCTGTTGAAAAATTGGCATCAGTATGGTACTATATAGTGGGCTAAGAGATAGGTGTAAGCTTTTTTCCTCAAACACTGTCGTATAGACACAGGTCAGGAAAGGCAAGAGGTAATACAACCTCCTGTTCAGAGTTAGTACATCAGATCCCTGGGTATGCCCCACTCTCCCCACTCCCCACCCTCAGATGGTGATCCTGAGTCAGAGGTTAGTGCTGGGAAGACTGTGTCCCAGGATATAGAAACCTTCTTTAACTTGGAGGCCTGGAGAAGCAGACTTAGTCTTTCTGAATCCTTCAATGAGGATGTGCCATCTTTCAAAGACAATTGAGATTATCACAAACTGAGGAAAGGTCAGACCCACATCCCCTGTTGTTGGAACTTAGTTGGTGTCTGTGTCAAAGGAGAAGCCAGGTGACATGCACTTGATGTCTTTTCCTTTAAAACTAAGGCTGTTGTAAAAACAGACTCTTTTACCCTGTGAATAAAATATACAGTAGTCCCCTTTATCTACCGTTTTGTTTTCTGTGGTTTCAGTTATCTATTGTCAACCCTGATCCAAAAATATTAAATGCAAAATTGCAGAAATAAACAGTTCATAAGTTTTAAATTGTGTGCCATTCTGAGTAGTGTGATAAAATCTCATACTGTCTCCCTTTGTACCAACCAGGATGTGAATCACCCCTTTGTCTAGTGTCTCCACCCTGTATGCACTACCTGCCTGACAGTCACTTAGAGTTGGCTGGGTTATCAGATCGACTGTCTCTGTATTACAGGGCTTGTGTTCAAGTAACCCTTATTTTACTTAATAATGGCCCCACAGCACAGAAGTAGTGATGCTGGCAATTCAGATATGCCAAAGTGAAGCTGTAAAGTGTGTGCATGTGTAGGAGAAACAGTATATGTGGGATTTGGTACTATCAGGGGTTTTAGGTACCCACTGGGGGTCTTGGAACATATCACCTATGTTTAATGGGAGACTACTATGAACAATAAGTCCACAGAGTTTGCATAATTTGTTTAGTATACTTTGTCCTTCTTTAAAATGTTAAACCAAAAAATTATCAAATACTCACTTTTGTTTTATATTGAACATGTATGTTTTGCCAGCAGGCGGGGTTATGGCTTGAGTTATTACTTTAATTCTACTTTGAATGATAAAAAATTACTCAAGTAAAAAGTGTAAACATACCTTCTGGAAATGGTGCATTCAAACAAATGAAATACTGAGGGATTTTATACACTTCATAGCATAGTTCTGAGTGACTAGCACTTTATCTGTTTACTTGTCCTTTTAAAAACAAATCTATTATTATGAGGGTTAGTGATTAGAGGAGTGTAAATCAGTGTTTAGTAATAACTTATTTTAAATTACTTTAAAGCAATGGGAAAATTTCCTACCCAATTCCACTGTCTGCATACAGAAAGGGTAGCAGTAAAAATACAGTGACGGAAGCAGTCTGCTACCTGCCTTCACTGTCTCGTCTGCCTTGTTTGAATCCTAGGAAAAGTAGATGTTGATGTAAAATTTTATCTCCCATTGTCTGGCTGCATCTGCCACCACAGTCTTTGAATTGCTGGGCAGATGCCACAACTGTTGCTAAAAGAATAGAAGATTGACCTTGGGTTAAGATGGAATTCCTTTATTGTGCAGACACTGCAGTAGCCAGGGTACTTTCAATGCCTGGCGTCGGTTCTGCTGGCTCTGGTCATAGGCCTCTATTGTTCGTGTTCAATTGTATTCCTTGCTCACTGTTGCTTATTGAGATGGAAGAACAGAATTTGAGGAAAAGTGTTCCAGATGTTTCTAATCTATTTTAGAAATATAGGCATTTTTTAACCATATTGTTGGTGAACACTTGAATTTTTTTCTTTGTAGGAGTTAAGGAGGGTTGCACTGCCTCCATGGCAGCCTTCTTCAACAATTGAACTCCCAGATT
>NW_005871048.1:24860184-24879210 GCF_000147115.1 Myotis lucifugus
GTCGGTTTCAGCAGGTTGTGCCTCCCCCTGTTCAGAGCTCTGCTCGGAGGCCTTAAGTATAGAGAAGCCTGTCCTTTGTTCCGGGGCCAGGCCAAGCTTTTGATTATGGAAGATTTTAGGGATCGGACTCTTCAAAGCTGACAGTCTATCAATGCACAGACCTTCTCTGCATATGTTACTGGTAAAGTGCTTAAACCTCTGCAGTTAATACAAAGTAGAGATAGATTGATTTTGTTTAAACAAAGCTATGCCATCAAATTTATTTTAAGAGGAGAGAATAGTAAAATTTGATCATCTCACTTTACTACAGGTTATAATGTTTTTCTTGTGGCAACAAGTTGCTAAACGCTGAGCTGGGGACATTTTTGTAACTGGCTATCACAGAAATTATAACTTGGACACATAATTCTAGCTTTTTTACAGACTCAAAGGCTTCATAAGAAGAAAATAATTAAGTTGCAAGAGCCTGGAAAAATGGAGAGTGAAAGGGCAAACAGGTCTAGCTGTCGATAGCTTAAAAAATGAACAAATGTGCAAAATAGCTTTAATCTAGAATAGAAACTGGAATTTGGGCTGTATGAACAGTTTCTCTCAATTCAGTACCATCTCATGATGGACAAAGTTGAATTATGTCATTTAGCCCTCAATGTCCAATGAAATGTTCATTTTCAGAGTAGAGAACATTTTATACTTAAAATGTGATACTTTTGCTTAACAGTAGTGTGAAAGCTATTGTTATTGGCGAATGATACAGCAGGAAACCATAAGACTGGTTATCATCTCTTCTTACCTAAAAAGAAGCCATATTTAGTACTCTCTCATCTGAAGCAGTGTATGGTTTTGGATTCTGTGCAGGAGCTTTGAAAAGCAGGCACCACTGAGTTGGCCCAGGAAGGGTCGGTTGGGGGACAGCACCTGTCTCCACCAATGATGGGGGGTTCATTTCTCCAGCTGCAAACCCATTTCTCCTTAAGAGTGCTATGAAAGTTGACACCCCCCTCAAATAACAACTGCAGGACTGTGCTCTCATCCTCTCATGATGGATTTTGAACTCCTCTTTTTTGCCCTAGTGATGTATACTTGTTATATATGACAGATCATGTAGGGAGACTGAAAAATAATTCTGACCTTCTCCCCATGGAGTAAGGCTGTGTTTTTTCAACCTAATCAGTTAATTCTATATTTTAAAAAAAATTTAACTTACTGATGTATCTGCCTCATCAGTGCATTTCTGTACACTTACCATGTTTTTAGCTCTTTAAAAATTACAAAAATATATAACCTATGTGATTGCTTGTTTTATTTAAGTAAAAGCAATTTATTTTAACAAAAAAATAAGTCTTGTATATATACAAAAAATATTCTAAAAATGGTGAGAAAGCATGAATTTTCAGAAAAATTACCAAAAATAAACTTAACTTGCTTTCATAAGAAATCGAAAGATCATACTATAAAACCTTAATGGTCAACTTCTGAATAATGCATACTTAATTACAGTATTCCTAATTTTTATATAATAAGAATACTCCTGCTACTTCTGGTTGTAAATTGTCCAAACTGTTTAAAATTTTATTCCATTCTTGCATTAAGAACCAACTGTAGAACTCATACTTTTTGATAAAAATAGTAAAATGCTTTTTGTTAAAATGCCAGTATAATCAAATAATCTTCTATAATAGCAACACAACTGTTGGTCAGTTTGTAATTTTCCTAAGGAATTTATTAAATGAAATATTGAGAGTTTTGAGAAAGCAGGATGAGTATTTTGCTGACAGATTGAACCTGAGTTTCACAATCTGTTTAGCCATCTCCTCACATATGCTGTCCCGGGAACTGTCTCCCTAGTGGGCTCCCTCTGCAGTGCGGTGAGGACATCCCGTCTGGAAAGGATTGCTTCCTTGCTGGGCTGGCGGTGTTCCTTTTACAGCACAGACACCAGCGGGGCAGCTTTAAAACAGCATACTAGCGTAGTCTCCGTTACACTGAGAAATTAAACCTCCACCCTAACTCAGCACGAATAAAAATATTAATGAGGACATTAAGGTTGCTCACTGCATTACTTTTCTCACATTTCCAACTAGGTATCTGTGCTATTGCATTTTAAATATAACTGTAAAGTTATCTGAAACCATTTTGGAGAGGATTGAACTCCAAGGTTTTCCCACAGTGAAGAATATTATGTACCCCCTGGGGCTACCTGTTTGAAATTGCTTTGAAATCTCAATTTTTATCTCAATAAAGTCAAGGGATTTTTGCATTCCATGACAGAAGCACAGAGTGCAAAGACCCTGATGTGATCCCAGTCCCTGGATCCACAAACAAATAATATGAATATTAAAATGCTGGTTTAATTTACTTACCACTGAGTAAACTGACACTCTGTGAAAATGGCCTTCATTAACCAGGTCCCTAGAAGTGTTCATACCCCAAAGTAAAACAGCTTTATGGCATTTTTATTAAGAAAGTAAATTAGACTAATAGCACAACACTGCCTTTCTGTTACACAGGTTATACTGTGTCATTTTTTTAAATGACAGTTTCCCTTTTGTATTTTAAATATTTGCCTAATCAGAAAGGGAGAAAGGGGAGGAAGCCTGAGGCACCTTGGTGGCAGCAGGTGTGAAAGGCCTAAAGACAGATCCCCTCATAATTCCCTCATGTCTTTTTATACTAATTTTCCTTCACTGAAGCTCTTCCACGGGAGACTTTCACCTGGAAGGGCTTGGAAGGAGTGACATGGCTATCTTTTATCCTGTTTTCCTTATTAGAAAATATATTGCTATCGTCTCCTATGAACAACGCCAGAATTACAAGGCTGACTTCAATGCAGAGTATGATGAATACAGGGCCTTGCATGCCAGAATGGAGACCGTAGCTAGAAGATTTATCAAACTGGATGCACAACGAAAGCGCCTTTCTCCAGGCTCAAAAGAGTATCAGGTAAATGCATTTGTTCATAGATGGACTGACTTTCATGTTTTACTTTTTTCTCTGCCTGGCCCAACCCCCAGGCCCCCAGGCATCCTGTTAGCCTTCAGAGTAGGTCTTCTTGCTGACCAGCTTCTCTGCAGCTTTTAGCTTCTATTTAAAATTAGCTGGTATCTAAATATTTGAAGTAGTGCTTCAACCTGTATTTCTGTCAGTGGAAAAAATAACCTTCTATTTAACGTAATAGGTGTAAAATATGTAATATATGCTTAATACATTTACTATACTATGTGTAGTGTATTGGGAAGAATACCAAACACAAATAAACAGGAAAACAAGTTGGATTTTGGATTCATCAATACATTTTATTGCATTGTCAACTCAACTCAGGCTACAGCTCCAGATCTGGTACTGTTCCCCAAAACTCCAATTCCAAGTCAATACTTTGAGTAATTTTTAAATAACCTCAGTCCGGGATAGAATATGGAAGATGTAGACATGAAATATAACAAGGGGCTTAATACCACAGAAGTTTGGGGTTTAAGTGAAGAAAAACATGGTGCTTACAGCTGTTCCAGAGACAGACATTTGTTAGCAGGTAGTGATCAGTTTCACTTTCCTACTTTAAGTGGTAATATTACTACAGCTCAAAGAGCAACAGAAGCCTGACCTGATTATTCTCATGGTTCTTAGCAAAAGGGTTAATATAAACGAGTGTTTCCTTGCTTGCATAGACCAGATAATTTGGTCGCACTTCACAGGCATAGATGGTGCTGCCATCCCGGCCCACTGCCATTGTTCTGACAGGAACCGAGCGAGAGAATGGATGAGTTTTCCCACAGGGGCCTGTGCCCTAGATATCCATTATGACTTCTATTAGGAGGCCTTAGTCTCTTAAACAAGCCGCCTAGAATTATATATTTTGCCAGAGGAGTTGGTATTTGAGGATGCGAGAAGACAGTGATAAGGTGGTTTCGGGTTTGTAGTTTTCTATGTAGTTATTGACCAGTGTAACATGATTGTATTCCAAGGATTGTTTGGTTAGAAGTAGCTCCAGAACCAGAATGCTGGGTTTGGTTCCAAGGTCCTACCATTTAATACTTGTGTGACCTTGGGCAAGTTACTTAACTTGCCTCAAAATCCCCATCCATAGAATGAGGTGACCATAGATTTGTGCAGAATAAATGTAAGCATTTGGAACCTGGTTAGATCCATCGTACATCAGGTTATATGATACTTAAGGGTTAGCCATTTTCCCCAGCCACCCAGTTTTCCTCCCTAGAGATAATCAGTAGTGCTGGTTTCCAGTGTATTCTTTAAGAGTCACGCACGTGCGCGTGTGCATGCATGTGTGTAAGAGGTATATACACAAGGAAATTCACATATATACCATACATAATTAAATCTAAGAGGTGTAATGATAAGACACACTATTGTGTTATGTTCAAGTAAGTTAAACTATGATACATCTTCACCTGATTTCATTAAGATGAGAAGAAATATGCATCTTAGAATTAATGAAATTCTTAGAATATATATTCTGTTTCCTTCTTTTAAACAAATGATGTCATTGTATAAATTGTTCTGCACTTTTCTTTTTTAACTGAACAATACAAATGCATCTTAGAGAATTTTTAAATATAAGTACATAAACACTTCTCCCTTGTTTAATGCTCTCCTTAGTATTCCTTTGCATGGATTAATGGACACTTCGATGTTGTTTACTATCTTTTGCTTTACAAGCAGTGCTGCAGCAATTGACCTTCCACACACATCATTTCACTCAGACACCAGTAAATCAGAAAGAAAGTCTAAGTGCCAAGCCAGTTTTGCATTTGCTGTATTGATAACAGTTGCCAAATTACCTTCCTTAGTAATTATACTGATTTACATTCCCATCATCAATATTTCCCCACACCCTTTCAAATGTGTGTTAACTATATATATTGAAAACAAAAAAAGTTCTCTTCTGATTTCTAATTTTTAATTTTGTAGAATGTTCATGAAGAAGTCTTACAAGAATATCAGAAGATCAAGCAGGTACGTATCATTACTGTTGGTTTTCTGACATGGAGTTGGGAAGTAATTACAAATTATGTAACCTGATTCCTCCTGTTCTTTTCCATCTACAGTCTAGTCCCAATTACCATGAAGAAAAATACAGATGCGAGTATCTTCATAACAAGCTGGCTCATATCAAAAGACTGATAGGTGAATTTGACCAACAGCAAGCAGAGGCATGGCACTAGAGCTCTGCTTGGACCAGAAGATGTGAATAAACTTAAGCTTATTTATTTAAAATTCCAAATGAGTTGCTCTAAGATTCTAAAAAAGGAAACTTTGCCTGTCGAAAGTTTCAGTATTTGTAAACTTGAGTTAACTATTTTTTTTCTTTCTGTCCCCCTCCCACAACCCCCAATTTCTTTGCTTCCCTGCAATTTTGAAGCTGCTTTTTCTGGTCCTCCCCCCCTCCCCCCCCCATCAAGACTTGTGTTTGTCAATAGAAGTAAATTTTTTTAGATATTGGGGATCCAGTATCTATACTTTAAATCAGTTTTTTTTTTCTTATAAACATGTTTGTAATTAGCAATGATTTTTTTAGATATTGGGGATCCAGTGTCCACACTTCAAAGTTATGTGTGTTAAAAAACAAACCAGTAATGTGCAAGGTGAAATGCGTTTGGATAAACATAAGCCTATTTTCTGACCTTTCTTAATGCAAACTCTTTGCCTTAAATGGTAGAATATTTAGAAATTTGCACAAAATACAAAAAAAATTAAAACATTGTATTGGAGGGTTAAGAAATAAAAAGGTCTACGAGTATGTATATGTGTGTAGCTACACATACACATATATATATATACAGGCTGACTTAATCTAGAACAGAAAAGTGCCCTGCAAGTTAACCCCCCATTGCAATGGTTGCCTTAAGGTGTTTGCTAGTTATGTACATAGTGTGGTTAATCATTAGCTACACTGCTTCCCACCTGATTGGAGCAACGGGAAGCACACTGTGGCCTACCAGCGTCTGAACGCGTGTGCGCGACCTGTGTGTGTGCAGAGGTGGTGTGGATGTGAGCGTGCATGAAGGAAAAAAAGCTGCTACTCTTAGTAGGCCAAACGCTCAGGTTAAACAACTGACGAGTGTTACTGTAGGTTTTTGTTTTTGTTCTTATGTTGTTTTTTTGTCCAATTGCTACTTCTATTGTGAAAGACAAAAGCATTTCCATTTCAACTGTTTGTCAGCTTTGTCGGGCAAAATTGGTATGTTATGAAAATGAAACAAATCTATAGTTTTGGGGCAAAATTATAAAATTAATTATGTAGGTAACCTATTTATATACTGCTATAAACTATTTTTTGAGGAGAGATGTGCAAAGAAGTTATTACCTACATGAAATGTATATTTAAAGATTTTTTTCTTCATCCTGGGTGCCAGGAATATAAAAAAGAGTGGATATATTTAACAATAGCATACTGTGATTCATCAAACAGCACAAACTTTCAGTTCATGGAGTTTATCTGTTGACGTTGATTTAAACTATCACTTGTTTTATCATGTGGGAACATAAGTTATGTCAAAATGTAAGGATTTTGAACTAATGTTGATTCAAGTTGTGTTGTCTTACCGTATTGTCTTTTCAAAGTGCTGCAGTAAAAGGAAGCATTATGTTTACAATCTGTTTTGAAATGTTTGCCAAATTTTGGTAGTATCTTTAATAAAGATGTTTGTCTCCCAGCATCCAAAAAATAAATAACTTTGTTGTGTATCACTGTAAACCAGGAAAATGTTATTATCTAGAAACCTGAGAGGAGCATGTAGATGAACTTTGTCTTTGGAGTTCTAGATATGTAGAAGTACACAACTATACCAAGACTAAAACAAGACCCTCTACACTACAACTCTATAACATTATTGCAGAAACTTAATTTCTATGTAGCATGAACCTCCTAGGGAATTCGATTTCTTTTAGCATCGAGATCCCTGGTGCTCTTCTTTTTTCCTCAGAATTGGTACAATCATTAGTAAATGTTAATTGATTTCAAACTTTCAATTGCAAAAAAAATAGGAAACTTAATTGGGGGGTAAATTTGGTCCTCATATTATTATGGTGGAGTCTGCTGAGGGATTTGTCTATAGATAATGACCTCATTGGTGTTTAATCAAAGATTGTGTGCTGCTATTTGCTATGAGTGGTGTTTCTCAAAAGCAAGGTGCTTGGACCACTTACATCACCCAAATTAGAATCTCTGGGTATAGGGCCCAGGTAGTCATCCACATTTTCCTAAGTATCCTCCAGGTGACCTGCAAGCTAAAGTATGAGAACCACTGGCTTGGATGTAGTGCTAAACCTGAGGTCTCTAAATCTCAAAGTCTTGAAATGAAGTTCAACTGTTGGCTTTTTTTTTAAACCACCTCTATCAGCAGGCACACATCACTTTTTCCTCAAGATGAGAGGCACCTTCTCAATTGTTTCACTGCCAACTCTTATTTCAGAACTTGTTTACAGACAAGTCTTCTAGTTAGGTAATTGTTAGCCCTTCGAGTTCCTACCCACCCACATCTGCACATCTTCTGGTTTACAAATTGGGTAATAGAAGCTGGAGATGCTTTACAAAAACCCAGCACTGCATACCCATAGACTTGACCACAAACCTATAAAAGCCTTAATTTAGACGTTTATTGTGTACCATGGGCAGATCCTTATAAAATGTGTATCAGTTATAAATCTCTGACTCTGCTGCTACCTGAGGCTGCATCTCTTTTGAAGACAGGCATAAGCCTATTAAAATATATCATTTTTCATGTCCTGTTAGATTTTTAGATACTTTCAAGTCATTGCTGCAGGAGTGTGTGATCACTTAGTTACTTTAGTCGAAGAATCTATTCAGTTTTTTTGAAAGACACAGTGTAAAAGCATTGTCAAGATGAGAGAGGGAGTTATGTTTTCATCACATTTCATCTAAAATAATTTGAAGCATTCTTGAAGATTTTTACCAACACTCATAAATTGATTCTAAATTGAATGAGCAGCTAATTTAATATAAACCAAAAAGAACATTAATTAGATGTGGTTTTGTTTTTTTATGTGGGGATTTAATTTCCTATCTTCTTGGGTTTTATTTCTCAAGGAGTAATTTAAAGAGTTAACTTTCACTTCTAGTGGTAGATGTTAGGACTGGCTCTCTCAAAAGTAATTGGTGTGGTCAGTTTCTATCGTTGCGCCATTCATTGATTCCAAAAATTCAGTATTTTCATTCATCTCTGATGGATCTTTTAACTGTTAGAGGAGTTTTCTTTTCCCTTAAAGTATTTCACTTTATTTTGAAAATAAATGCATACTTGCATGTTGGAAGCAAGATGTTGAAATGAGGTTTAGCCACAAATGGTCCATTAGTTCCAACACTGCTTGGTTGCCGTACCTCTTGCATTACTTTGTTCTTTGCTTCTGGAACTTGTCTGAAACGCTTTAGCCAGTTCATTGTCTTTCTGGCAGGATGAGTGTTATCATGTGTGCTTGGTATACGCCTTTACTACTTCTGAAGTTCTTACAGTTTATTACTTCCCCAAGTGTTACTAAATCCTTTTATTACATGTACCAGATTGGGGGAAATTTATAACCAGCACTTTGAGAGGAACATGTTGGGAAAGGATATTTAATGGACACTATTAAATGGAGGCAACAGGAGATATTATCCATTTTCTTTGTAACCTAAAAACCTGAACAAGGCTGTGAGGCTCGTTTCAAAACATTTTGAAGTGTTAAAAATTTACACACACACACACACACACACACACACACACACACACACACACTGTTTCTCAGTTCCATCCAAACCATGTTAGGACTCTCGAAGGTAAAATGTCACAGGGACTTTTCAGTTGTTACTGAGCTCAGCAGCTGTGGTGGCCCCTGTTGTTCTACACCAATTTCAGTTCAATAAAAATGTTAACACTGCACTGCTGGTATCTGTTTTGCCTTTGTCTCATTTCAAGCCCTTAATCCTTAACTTTGTCTTAAAAAACAACAACAAAAAATGCCCCACATCAAAGTGCTCTCTGATGTCCTAATGTAAATGATCTTCCTAGGACAGATATTGTTTATTGGTGACTCTAAAAGTCGGAGCAGGGTGTCTGTCTGCTCCGGGACCCCGCCTGTTTATAATTTTAGGACATACCCTCCACAGGCAACATCTAGGGGAACAGTAATCACAGTTAGCATTTGTTGAGGGTTTTCCTGTGGGATACATACCCTTTTGCATCCATGGTCCCATTTCTCCTCACCACAGCCCTGTTATACCCATTTTGTTGGTGAGTAAACTAAGGTTTAGAGAAGTTAAGAAACTTGCCCATCACCCAGCTAGTAAGCAGTGGAGCCTAAGAAACCTGATCTCCATGTCTGTGTTCTTAACCACTTCTCCATGATATCCCTCATATGTTGGTACCAGTTTAGGGTTAGAGTAATCTTCACAAAGTGATCATTCTAATAACATCGGACGGGCTAGAAAAATGTTTTGATTCAAAGGAGACTAGAACGTGAGTATGATGTCTACTGGATTATTCTCAGCAGGTTGATTTTATCAGAATTGATAAATTTGAAGGAAGGCCAAAATACTTTTTAAGAAAAGATATGTTTATTTTCTTCATGACTGTGTATAGTCTTAACAAGGCTACTAGTATTTGAAGGAGACTGAGGCAGTGAAGGCAGAGACAGGAGGCAGGGGTATGGCCTTGGAATCACACCATTTTCTTTTCATATTAAAAGGCTGTCTCCCTAACGACAGACTAGCTCTAGGATCCCTGTCTGAATTAGTCATAAGGACATTCTCCTGTTTCTATAAGATTTCTGCAGGAACAATGGAAGATGAAAGGAAGAAAGTCTCAATTAAGCATTGATGTTAAAAACCTAGAATGTTTAGTGCCAGCAGTGATTCTGGTTAGGTTTACAAGGAGCCTCACAGATTAATGAGATTCCTAATGTAATTGTGGCAGCAGCCCTCCCCCACCAGACATTTAACATGTGCTTGTCTTTTAATTCCTTTCCTCAGCTGTAAAGTGGAAATACGCCTTCTTACTGGGTATGAAAGAAGCTTAATTACTGTTTATAAAGCACTTGGGTGTTCCATGAAAAACAGCTATCTAAATTATATATTGTCTGCTGAATGCATTGGGAGACTTGGGAGCATTATTTTCCAGGTGACAATGGGTCCATTTTGACTGATGGCAAAGGGGACAAAGGCAGAGAGAAGAGAGAGGCTGAGGGTTCTAGGTGAGTGCCTGGGGTTTGTTTTATTGAATGCCAGGCTCTCACGTACCTGTTCCACTGGTTTTACCTTTCTGACACGGACAGGAGGCTAGCAGTGGCAAGAGATGGCTCTGATATTTTATGATTGCTTAATTGTCATGTTGGGGTCAGATGATTCTGCCGTGTGTGACTGGAGATGCGTCATTCACAACTCCTGCCTGCTTAATTCAACTGGCCAGCCAGGCTGGTTTGTCTGACTGTAATTAGATACTTGGTACAATGTGGGCATTTGTAGATGAACGATAAAATCTCATATCTGGGTCTGTGAAATGTAAGGAGAATGCCTCCTAAAGATGAGCTCCCAGAATTAGCCACCAAGCCTGAGTTCTAAAGCTGGGGCTTGTAGGGGAATGGCTGGCTGCCTTTCTATACTCAGGGTCCCAGTGGGCTTACAGAATTCTAGACAGGCAGTGGGAGCCAATTTGCCAGTCTCGTCTCCTGCTACACTCACTCTCTGCCACCAGTCGCACAGGCCTGCCCACAGGTTTTCCTATCCCAGGCCCTTACTGTCACTTGCTGTCCCTTCCGCACCACCAGCCTTACCTCCCAGCCCTTCCTCACTTAGCTCATCCCTCCTTACCCTGAAGATCTCTGTTTAAACATCACTTCTTTCCAGGAAGCCTCCCCTGACCCCTCAGACAAACTCAGGTCGCCGTGGTATATGCTCTCATTTTATACTTCTCCTTTAGGGCATTTATTACAATTGTAACTAAATGTTAATTGTATTATTACTAATTAAATAAGTGTCATGGCAGTAGAGACTCTCTTGCTTACTAGGGTATCCCCAGCTCCTGGCCTAGTGCCTGGCATACAGAAGGTACTCAGTAATAATGGATTGAAAGAATGACTGAAGCAGGCTATTTGTACATGTCACACAAAGTTAACGTTGCAGAGGACTTGGACCACTGCGAGAGTCTGCTGTGTCAGTCGCTGTGCCCTGCCACTTCTCGCCCCGAAGTCATGATTGAGGAAAGGCTCACCGCCCTGACTTCGGGAATCCCTTTGCCATGATTAACTAACTGGACACCTTCAATGGTGACATGTCTTTCCAACATTGGATTCACCCCTCCAGTCACCTTTGGACTATGAGCATCTGCATTAGTCTATCATGGTTTGGAATGTAAAATGAAATGGTTTAAAAAGTTACTTTTATTATAACTGACATATTCTGACTCATTTCCTAATTACTTTTTTCAATCGTTTTTCTCTCACTTCTCAACGATGTGGGAGAGGGCAGCCGTCTTAAGATAGTGTTGCATCTCATTTTTCCATCTTCGTGAAAGCATGCCCAGCCTGATGTTTCTTTAAAGTCAACATGTGCTTTTATTGAAACTTATTTTATGCCCAACACTTCTGGAAAAAGGGGTCACGACCCACAGTTTGAGAACCGCTGATATAGAGGATTATCCACGGGTTTTGGGATTCCTGTAATGACAGAGCTAACAGAGTCCATCAACAATATTAGGCACCACTGCCTTCCCTTCAAGATGATGAGATGGAGGTGTTTGAATGACAGCCCCTGGCAGAGCCAGATGGACCCCTGGAGCTTTCACCTTCCTAGAGGGAGGCCGAACATAATACAGAGAGGGCCTGGCAAAGTGCCAAACAAGATGTGCCACTCAAGCAGTTCAGAAAACCAAGCCAGAAAGCCTGACTCGGAGTCCAGGGTCTGCCACTGCCAAACTACGCACATGGGCAAACTTATACAGCTCTCCAGCCTCAGTTTCCCACCCATGAATGGGACAGTGCCCACCTCAGAGGGTTGTTGTGATAACATATATGTAGAATGGTCCATGGCACCTAATAAGTTTCCTATACGTACTTTCATGGTTTATTTTCTAATGATTTCCTTCCTTTTATTTTGATTTGGACAGTTTTTAGCAATATACCTGATAAATAAGCAGTCAGCCAGAACTGGAAACCCTATTGGGCTAATTTAGGTTTTTGCATAACAGTGGTGGAGCCCGTATGTTAGATCAACACATCGCTGCTCCCAATTACTCTATGAAATAAGTTTTCTCTGTCAATCTTTTCAAGTGCCACATTAGTGGCCCTAAACAACACGGACACCAGTCACTTAGTTATAGTGCTGATGCATTTGTTCCAAACTTGAACATACTCTGTATTAATTCTTTTTTCCAGTTGTCTTCACAGGGGAGAGTTTGTAAAAGAGCCGTGTTTTCTGTAAGTGTAAGTGCTTCTTGCCCCCTTGTTACTTGAGGGGGTTGACACGGTTCATTTCAGGTAAGGTGCGCTGCGAAAAAGCCTGCCGTGAACATGACTCTGTCCTACACCTGTAAGCTTTTCCTTCCCTCAAGGATAGAGCTCATTTAACTCAACTTTGCCAACGGAGAGCCAAGAGGGTCTCCAGGGGTCTCAGAGCCACCTGAGCTACAGAACTCTGCAGCTGAGAACAGCTATAAAAGGACACTGGGGACTGCGGGCAAAGCCACCTCCTATCTACCCTCATCCTCCCTGCCTCTCTCTCTGCCCCAGTTGACACGTTTTTATTGCTGTGGTAGCCAATTACTACCACCCCACCTGCTCCTCCCTTCTCAGCTCACTATTCTCACCTGCATGAACTATGATGGCTCCTCCCTTCAGTTAATGTGCACATCTTATCATTTTCCCTCTGTCTTTGGTTACAGATGACTTGGCTTATAGATAGTGAGAAGGCCAGTTCAGAACCAGGGACCTACAAGCAAGGCACAAAAAGTTGGGGAAGTAAAGTTGAAAATGCTTTGCGATAGAGAGGGCAAAGAATGCAGTCCTACACCTGGGTCTCAGTCCTAGTTCTGAGATTTACCAAACTATGACCCAGGGCCATTTGTCTAAGCCCCTAAATCTTCCTTCCACCATCTCTTATAAACTAGGATAATACCTACATACTGTGGCTAAGTGAAGATTAGATTGTTGCATTCAACTAAAGGGACTTGGTAGGGCACTCATAAAGCAACACTGTTTATTCTCACACGTGTCCCTAAAAACCCACATTGGTGGCTGTTTCTCTAACCTCAGCAATAAAATCTAGGCCAGGTCTTATAATTTCTCCAGGACAACTCTAATATGATAAGTCCTGTGGTCAATTTCGGCATAGGTCTCATTTCAGTAACTAATAACATTAGTCTTATATGGAAGCCAAAACTCTGAAATGCAATTAAAATGAAAGATGTTCCATTCTTTCAGCTTAGGCCTGCTTTAGGCGGGAAGCCAAGTGCTTCTTGCCCTCCTCCCACCACGCAGTGCCCCCAGGTTGAAGGAGCAGAAGGTAGGGCGAAGAGATAAGGGGCAGGGGAGACTGGCCTTGGCTTCCTCTAGGCATTGTCTGACACTTGGACCCTTTGACCATCACCTCCCCATGTCCCCCACTCCTCCAGCCGCTGCTGATCACCTTCTACTCTGCTTCTATGAGTTTAACTATTTTATATTCCACACATAAGTGAGAAAAAAACAGTATTTGTCTTTCCCTGGTCTAGTCGATTTTATTTAGCATAACATACTCCAGTTTCATTTATATTGTTGCAAATGGTAGGATTTCTTTTTTTAGGCTGAATATTAGTCCATTGTGTGTGTGTGTGTCTGTGACATTTTCTTTATCAATTCATCCATCAGTGGACATTTAGGTTGCTTCCATATTTTGACAATTGTGAATATATTGCAATAAACATGGGAGTGCAGGTATCTCTTTGAGGACTTAATTTCAATTCCTTTTGGATAAATATTCAGAAGTGGAATTTTTGGATCATATGGTAGTCCTATTTTTAATCTTTTAAGTAACTTCCATACTGTTTTCCATTGTGGCTGCCCCAATCTACATTCCCACCAACAGTGCACAAGGGCTTCCTTTTCTCCACATCCTCACTGACATCTAAGTGGTCTTCATAAAGCTGCTCTCATTAGCCTGTGGTAAGGGCAAGCACACTCCCTGCTCTATAGAAACCCACATCAGTGACTTCTCAACTTCAATCCCTTATGCCAGGGAGGAGCCAGAAGCTAAAGGGAGCAAACCTGGGTTTTTTCACAACCTCCTATGGAAGCCCTGCATGTGTGGTACTGCACCTTGCTTTATATTGTGGGGGTGGCACTCATTGTCTGTGACTTCAACCAAGGCTGTCAGAGTCCTGTGTTAAACCCTGTTATTTGCATTGTGAATTTTAAGTTATAGCATTTGTACATTCATCCAACAAATATTTATGTGTTCCTAGGCATTGTGCTCATTGGTGGGAATACATCAAGACGAATGTGAATGATTGTGGTAAATGCTGCAAAATAAAAGGGTAGCCATGAGAATGGATGATAACAGGACACAGGACAGTGAGGGAATGGGGCAAGGCTTCCCTGGGGAAATGGCATGAAACTAATACTTGAGGGATGAATAGGAGGTGGCTGAGGAGAGAGTGTACCAGAAAGAGAGAACGTGTTGGAAAGGCCTTCAGAAGAAGGCCTTTAGCACTCACTGAATACATGTTTATCCAAATCACTTCTCATTTACAAAAACCATGTAGGGTCTTGCTTTTGTGTTGAACTTGTTCCCTCCATTGCTGCTTTGCCCTTACTGAGCATTTCTGGAGGCATGAAGCCTAGACACGATTTCCTCTTGAGATCCAGGCACTTGGGTTATTGCTTATCAGAGACATCTTGGTACTTAGGGTTCTTACCCGGTGGCCTTCTGATGTTGCGAATAAGTTCCGAGGAAAGTTTCCAAAATAGAGGGATATCAATTTAGTGACGTATTGATCTCAAACCAATCCGTGAACTTTCACATGGAGAAGAACTGGGGAGAAACAGTGACTGCCTTTCCCAGGAATTGGTGAGCCCATCGTCTCCCCGTTGGAGGCTGGTGCAGAATGAGCACAGAGAGCCAAGATGGGCAGGTGCCCTCCATTGGGGGGGGGCGGTATCTAGGGTTATAGTAAGAAATCTTGGCTACATTGATAGAGTCCTATCAGCCAGAGACAGTTTCTCTGAGAAAAACAATCAAACAAAAACATCTGTACTATTAAAATTACCAACCAGTTCTCTCTGTCTTCAGCAGCCAGGCAAATCTGTGTGGTGAGGCTCTAACAAAGTAATTGGTGGGCAAGCAGCAAACCAAGACAAGAGTGGTGAGAGAAAGATGCCAGACGGTCCAAGAAGCTGAAAAAGAGCACTTCTGGGAATAAAAATGAGTAAAGTAGGGGAGTGAGGTGGATACTTTCTTATATACCACTTTACAATGTACAATGTTTTGTGCTTTTTCCAAGCATTTTCACAGATGTTCTCAATTGATCTTCCCTTTAATCCCTTTACAACAGGGGTGAGGAACCTTTTTTCTGCCAAGAGCCATTAGGATATTTATAAAATCATTCGCAGGCCCTACAAAATTATCAACTTAAAAATTAGCCTGCTAGTCCTGAGAGGGAAGTTTATAGCTCTACAGGCCTACCTCAAAAAACAAGAAAAAATGATAATAAATTATCTAACTCTACAACTTAAAGAATTAGAAAGAAAGCAACAAGAAAAGCCCAGAGTAAGCAGAAGGAAGGAGATAACAAAGATCAAAGCAGAAATAAATGACATAGACACCAAAACAAAAAAAAAAAACAATACAAAAGATCAATGAAACCAAGAGCTGGTTCTTTGAAAGGATAAACAAGATTGATGAACCTCTAGCCAGGCTCACTAAGAAGCAAAGAGAGAGGAACCAAATAAACAAAATCAGAAATGAAAGAGGCGAAATAACAACAGACCCCACCGAAATACAAAGCATTGTAAAAAAATACTACAAACTCTATTCCAACAAACTAGACAACTTAGAGGAAATGAACATATTCCTATAAAAATACAACCTTCCAAAACTCAATCAGGAAGAATCTAAAAATCTCAATAGGCCGATAACTATGGAAGAAATTGAAGCAGTCATCAAAAAACTTCCAGCAAACAAAAGCCCAAGGCCAGATGGCTTCACAGGGGAGTTTTACCAAACATTCAAAGAAGAACTAAAACCTATCTTCCTCAGACTATTCAAAAAATTTCAAGAGGAAGGAAGGAACACTTCCAAGCTCATTCAATGAAGCCAGCATTACTCTAATACCAAAATTAGATAAAGACAACACAAAGAAAGAGAATTACAGGCCAATATCCCTCATGAACATAGATGCCAAAATCCTCAACAAAATTCTAGCAAATTGGATCCAGCATTACATCAGAAAGATCATACACCATGACCAAGTAGGATTTATCGTGGGGATGCAAGGATGGTACAATATCCACAAATCAATAAACGTGATACATCACATAAACAAATTGAAAGATAAAAATCCATAGTCATATCAATTGATGCAGAAAAAGCATTTGACAAAATCCAACACCTTTCTTGATATAAGCCCTCAGCAAAATGGGAATAGAGGGATCATACCTCAACATAACAAAAGCCTTATATGACAAACCAGAGCCAACATCATACTCAATGGGCAGAAACTAAAACCATTTCCCCTAAGAACAGGAACAATACAGGGATGCCCACTTTCACCACTCCTGTTTGACATAGTACTGGAAGTGCTAGCCATACCAATTAGACAAGAAGAAGAAGAAATAAAAGATATCCAAATTGGAAAAGAAGATGTAAAATTGTCATTATTTGCAGATGACATGATACTGTATATAGAAAACTCTAAAGACTCCATAAAAAATTATTAGACTTAATAAATAAATTCGGCAAATGTAGCAGGATACAAAATTAACACCCAGAAATTTTTGGCATTTGTATACACCAATAGTGAACTTACAGAAAGAGAGATTAAAAAAATAATTCCATTTACCGTTGCACCAAAAAAATTAAGATACCTAGGAATAAACTTAACTAAGGAGGTAAAAGACCTGTACTCGGAACACTACAGGACACTGAAAAAAGAGATAGAGGAAGACATAAACAGATGGAAGAACATATCATGTTCATGGATTGGTAGAATCAACATCATTAAAATGTCCATACTACCCAAAGCAATCTACAGGTTCAATGTACTCCACATTAAAATACCAATGCATATTTCACAGACCTAGAACAAAGTCTCCAAAAATTCATCTGGAATAAAAAAAAAAGACGCCGAATAGCTGCTGCGATCCTGAGAAAGAAGAACAAAGTAGGAGGGATCTCAATACCATATATCAAGCTGTATTACAAAGCCACTGTTCTCAAAACTGCCTGGTACTGGCACAAAAACAGACATATAGATCCATGGAATAGAATAGAGAACCCAGAAATCGACCCAAACCACTATGCCCAATTAATATTCGACAAAGGAGGCAAGAGCATACAATGGAGTCAAGACAATCTCTTCAATAAATGGTGTTGGGAAAATTGGATAGATACATGCAAAAAAATGAAACTAGACCACCAACTTATACCATACACAAAAATAAACTCAAAATGGATAAAGGACTTAAATGTAAGACAGGAAACCATAAAAATCTTAGAGGAATCCACAGGCAGCAAAATCTCAGACATATGCCGAAGCAATTTCTTCACTGATAAGGCTCTTAGGGCAATGGAAACTAAAGAGAAAATAAACAAATGGGACTACATCAAAATAAAAAGCTTCTGCCCAGCAAAAGAAACCATCAACAAAATAACAAGAAACCCCACTGCATGGGAGAACGTATTTGCCAATGTTAATTGCAAATCTCCGATAAGGGTTTTATCTTCAACATTTACAGGGAACTCATACAACTTAAAAGGAAGATAAACAACCCAATCAAAAAATGGGCAACGGACCTAAATAGATACTTTTCGAAAGAGGACATACAGAAGGCCAAGAGACATGAAAACATGCTCAAAGTCACTAATCATCTGAGAGATGCAAATCAAAACAACAATGAGGTACCATCTCACACCTGTCAGAATGGCTATCATCAACAAATCAACAAATGACAAGTGCTGGCGAGGATGCAGAGAAAAAGGAACCCTCGTGCACTGCTGGTGGGAATGCAGACTGGTGCAGCCACTGTGGAGAACAGTATGGAGTTTCCTCAAAAAACTAAAAATGGAACTCCAATTTGACCCAGTGATCCCACTTCTAGGAATATATCCCAAGAAACTAGAAACACCAATCAGAAAGGATATATGCACCCCTATGTTCATAGCAACACAATTTACCATAGCTAAGATTTGGAAACCGCCTAAGTGCCCATCAGCAGATGAGTGGATTAAAAAACTGCGGTACATCTACACAATGGAATATTACACTGGTGTAAAAAAAAGGAATTCTTACCATTTGCAACAGCAAAGATGGAATGGGAAAGCATTATGCTAATGAAATAAGCCAGTCAGAGAAAGCTAAATATTACATGATCTCACTCATTTGTAGAATATAATGAACAACATAAACTGATGAACAAAAGCAGATCCAGAGACAAAGAAGCATCGATCAGACTGTCAAACCTCAGAGGAAAGGTAGGAGAGGGTGAAGGGAAGCAGGAGAGATCAACCAAAGGACTTGTATGCATGCATATAAGCCTAACCAATGGACACAGACACCAGGGGGGTAAGGGCATGAGCAGGGGTAGGGGGGATAAGAACACATATGTAATACCTTAATCAATAAAGAAAATAAATTAATTAAAAAACAAATTAGCCTACTATATTTGGTCAAACATTTAATTAACTCACTCCTAATGCCTTAGCAGGGCCAGACCAAATGATTTCTTAGGCTTTATTCAACCCTCGGACCAGATGTTCCCCACCCCTCTTTACAGCACAAGGTGGGACAGCCTACCAAGGAGAAACAGGCCCCAAGGAGGGGGGGGAGTCAC
>NW_005871048.1:24879310-24911520 GCF_000147115.1 Myotis lucifugus
CATGGTATGTCCTCTTTTCCAATAAAAATCTTGTCACTCTACTGCACCCTGCTTCCCTGCCATTGTGCCTTGAAACTCACCATCTTGGACTTGGGTGCTGATCCCCAAGATTTACCTGGTGACTGAGGGAACCCAGCAAGATCTCCTCACAGCCCACTCACACTGTGCCTCCATGAAACTTAGTTTTCCTCTAAGAGTATTAAAGTAAACTCCTACTTATAGGAGGTAACATTTCCGTTCCCTTTCCCACGCTCTAAGCCGGGTATTCTTTATTGCCCTGGCCTCTGCAGCCGGCTAAACACCTCTGTGGGCTATGAAAATGCCTCCTTTTCTGCTACCACCAGCCTGAGTCCAGGCCATTCCACAAATGACTGCCAGCCTTCCCAGGCTCCCATCCACTATTGTAACCATCGCCTCCTGCTGTCTTCTGCCCGAAGGTGGAATGTACTCCGTCATGGCCAGGTTGAGTTTCCACCTGGCAGTGGGAACAGAATGTTAAAGGCCACTGCCAAGCAAATCAGTTTCACCAGATGATCTTCCTGACTCACCAACCATGACTATTATGGCCATCCAAAAAAAATTAAAGTTTGTCCTTCATCCTTTTCTTAATCTATTGTAAAAAATGAAAGTCATTTCTACTCTAAGAAAAAAAATTCAAGTAGTAAATAAAAGAAAAAGCAGAAGTCCCCTGTTCTCATTCACGTACCTCAGGCTCCAAAAGTACACACTGAGAGTACATATCCATGTACAGTTTTCTCTTTTTAAAAAGATATATTTGTTTTTATTGATTTCAGACAGGAAGGGAGAAGGAGAGAGATAGAAACATCAATGAAGAGAGAGAATCATTGATTGGCTGCCTCCTGCACACCCTACACTGAGAATAGAGCCCACAACCTAGGCATGGGACCTGACTGGGAATCGAACTGTGACCTCCTGGGTCTTAAGTCAATGCTCAACCACTGAGCCATGCCAGCCAGGCTACAGTTTTCTCTTTTGTTCAAAAAGGTATCAAAGTATAGATCTGCAGCTTAATTTTTTATTTAACAACACTACTTGAACATCATCCCATCTTAGTCCCTGTTGACTTAGTTCATTCCTCTCACCAGCTGTTTATAACATAATTTCCTACTTTAATCACTCTGATTGAGATTCAGAGTATTCCTAATACTGAAAAACGGAAATCATCACCAACATGGCCAGATACATTCCCTTAACCAAGTGGTTTAACATTTTCATCACTGTCCCTACTGACAACCCCTACCTTTCCAAGTCCTCTTAATGTACGAGAAAACCATACAAATATAGACTATTTAGAGGATGTTCAGAAATCATTTACAAATCCAAAACTTTTAGATACTACACATCAATTTCTATAAGTTACCAAGTACATTGTGTTTCTTGAATTCAGAAAACTTTGATCGTAGCTATGGCTCCATGCTATGAATGAGGAGAGAAGAAAAAAAGCTAATTTCCTCACTGATGATTTTGGATTATTATATGTTTATGTTATTTTTTATGTTTAGGATTTATAATAGTTGCACTCTATTTTTTAACTTTTCATGCAATTTGGTTTATGTCTATAATTAAATGGACTCAAGGCTCCAACTCAGTCCTGTGACACTAAGCCTTTCACCTTTCTTCAGACTTTATTGTGATTCATCTCATAGTTAAGTAGTTGTCTACCTTTTTCTCTAATTGAATTTCTTTGTTGAGAAATCTGAGGTTAGCCTGCTCTTTTCCCTCTCAGGACATATGCTTTTTCTACCTACATGCCCATGGGATTCTTCTATTGGCCTTCAAGTTACTTGACTTACTATGTGTCTTCATGTTGATTCTTCTGTTATCAGGTGTCTTTCCTCTGGAATCTCTTTCAATCTGCAGATCTATTTTATTTTAGTGAAGTTTAATTTTATTTTTGACATTTTTATTTCCTGCCCTATTTGTTCTGTTCTCTACTTCGAGGATATAATTATTCTATACACCAACTAGCTGTTGGCTGTTCTTAATAACTGACATATTCTCCCTACTTAATTTTTATTTATTTGGGTTTTTCCCCTGTAAATCCTATTTTGTTCTCTTTAGTCTGACTTCTGCATCATGACGATGTTTTCAACAATATCTGTCCTAATGTGATTTTCATTTCTATGATAGTTTTATCTTCAATTTTTTTTATCACTCTTAGCTTACTTTATCTTCTTTGGCCTATTCTGGTTTGATCTCTAATATTTCATTTATAAATTATTCCACAAAGACATGTATTTTTAAAATTTCTTTGGGAGTGGAGCTAAATTTGCATCTTCAGATGTTTCTTTGATTTGCAGGAATTATTATTTTTAAGAATATTATTCTTCATCTGCCTTCTGATTGTTGGATTTCTTTCCTCCTTTGTTTTTGTCTTCGGTTTTACTTGCTTTTAGGGTTATTGATATGCCTAAATGTTCATGAAAATGTACTCTGTTCTGGAGGGAAAGTGGTTCTCTCCTGGCGTGGAGAGAGGAATTAGGGAGAGGAGTCAAGGGGTACAGGCTTCAGATTGGATCTGATTGCTCACAATAGCTTCAATAGCTTCAGCCACATTTCCTACAGTCTCTGACCTTTTGAGAGAGTGGATCACCCAAGCAAGATGTCAGTAGCGATCATGGTGGTGAGGCCCACTCTCAAATCTTTTGTTTGTTATTTGTGCTTATTTGTAGCTGCTTGTTTGAATCTGATCAACCACTGCAAAGCTGGTTGCCACTGCTACTTATTCATCCTCCCTGCCTCGCCTCATAAATAGAAATTCTATTTTGAGGGAAAATAAGTATATTTTGCCCAAAACTTCCTTCCATCTGTCTGACCATCCTCTCTTCTACGCAATGTAGAACAACCCTCCAGAGGGAGGTTTGGATTTCTCGTGTCCCATCCACACCTTTAGTCCTTGCTCCAAGGAAAAGATCATAACTTAGGCCCCTGAGAGCAACTATTTTTAGAGAAATCAGAGTTGTAGCTGGAACCCAGAAAGTGTGTTTCGGCTCTCTGTAGCCTTCCTTGAGTCAGTCCAGATTCGCCATATTTGGCAGATAATGTAATTTGAGATTATAGCTATTTCCTAGTGCAGTGATGGCGAACCTATAACACGTGTGTCAGAGGTGACACGCGAACTCATTTTTTTGGTTGATTTTTCTTTGTTAAATGGCATTTAAATATATAAAATAAATATCAAAAATACACATCTTTGTTTTACTATGGTTGCAAATATCAAAAAATTTCTATATGTGACACGGCACCAGAGTTAAGTTAGGGTTTTTCAAAATGCTGACACGCCGAGCTCAAAAGGTTCACCATCACTGTCCTAGTGTCATTGCAGATGGACTTTTCCTATCAAAATTTCATCCTTTTTAAATTTTTTTCCATCCTTTTAAATTTTATCCATTTCGTAGGTTTTATGAAAGAGGGTAAAGAAAACATGACTTTATTATTT
This sequence comes from Myotis lucifugus, assembly GCF_000147115.1. NCBI lineage: Eukaryota > Metazoa > Chordata > Mammalia > Chiroptera > Vespertilionidae > Myotis > Myotis lucifugus. The sequence continues at coordinate 24,882,771 of NW_005871048.1, forward strand.
TTTAATTTATTTCAGAGGGAAAGAGAGATAGAAACATCAATGATGAGAGAGAATCATTCATTGGCTGCCTCCTGAACGCCCCCCACTGGGGATTGAGCCAGCAACCCAGGCATATACTCTTGACCGGAATTGAACCTGGGACCCTTCAGTCCACAGGCCGATGCTCTATCCACTGAGCCAAACCAGCTAGGCATACGTGACTTTACACCACCATCTTTTAGCTAGAACTCCCCCACCCAAACTCTCTAGTTAATAGATTGCCTGGATTATAAACATTTTGCATCACATAGTTTCATTCAAAAGTTTTATTGAGCAGATATTAGATACAGTACAGTATGTAAGATGTTGCTTAAGATATAAAAACGAGTAAGGCTCGAAACCTCCCTTCAAGGAGCATATGGTATAGAATAGGTAAGAGGAGAAATCTAAAAGTAAGATGTATGAAGTGGGGTCTATGAATCATCACCATAATGGTGATAATGATGACAGGAGCTATGGAGAATGTGATCACCTCCAATCAAAGGAATGATGAAAGTTAAAAGGAAAAAGAAGAAATGGCAGGCAATATTCATCCTGAGTAACTTGAGGTAGGGTGGTTTGATGGCAAGACAATGGGCTTTGGAGCTACACAGACATGGGCTTCCCTCTCATATCATGCAATTACTATATGCCCTCAGTGAAACTAGCCCTCTCTGACCGTCAATTCTTTTCTTTGGTAAAATACCTAGTACTGCCAACCTGTGGTAAGGCTCAAGTGGAATAATGCATGTCAATATCCTTGCATAGTGCCTGGCTCATAGTAGGTATTTCATAAATGTTTATTTCTTTCTGAATTAACTATAATTGTTTATCATACTTTATCCCTTATTTGCCATATCTGTTGTATTAACTATTTAAACACATAGAAAGTTTGTTTTTTTCTTTAAGATGAGTGTTCTTACCCCTTGTTAATTATATATTATACTAGAGGCCCTCAGCCTGACCTGCACTCTCTCGCAGTCTGGGAGCCCTTGGGGGATGTTCAACTGCGGCTTAGGCCCGCTCCCTGGGGAACGGGCCTAAGCCGCAGCCGGACATCCTTAGCACTGCACTTTCCAGCCTTCAGCCCGGCTTGTGTCTGAGCAGCACTCCCTCTCCCAGTGGGAGCGCACTGACCACCAGAGGGCAGTTCCAGCCCCGCCCCCCACCACCACTGGTCGCTGCCGGGCCCCCCCCCGCCCCCCCCCCGCATTGCCGTCCCCTCCCTCTGCCCACTGGCACCCGCCTTGGCTGGCCTGGCCCCGCCCACTCGCTGGCCCGTCCCACACCAACCGGTGGTTCTGCTGTTCAGTCGATTTGCATATTAGGCTTTTCTTATATAGGATAATTGTATAACTTGACCATATCATTGCTCTATTACCCTTATCTCTAAAAAATCAAATGAGACGATCATGAAAGTGCTCCTCAAACTGTCAGTTAATAGGTGGTGTGAGGAAATGGTATTATCATTAGGTATGCCTTATCTTATGTCCTATCCTTTAAAAAGAAATCTCAGCACCTTCTTTGAATGGAAGACACCTTTCACAGATTTTAACTGGGTTTTACCCCAGTGTGTACTTAGACAATTTCTCTAGTGATTGAAGGCCATTTATCTGAGACTATTTAGAGTCTGCTTGAGGCTGGCTTGCAACCTTGCCAGTATTTTCCAGAGAGGTGCAATATTATACACACAGAAGGAAAATAGGTCAGAACCTCCCGTAGTGTGCTGCCTGGCTCCTGAGCTAAAGGTCATTCTTAATCCTCCCACAGGTCCCAGAGCTTGTTTTGTTTGCAATGTTCCAGGAAGGAAATGGCGTCTATAAAGAAAAGCAGGGAACAAAATTTTCTTGGGAGCAAGGGACCCCAAATGTTTCACAATCGTACTTAAGACAAAAAGATGAATTCTAGAGAAACTTCATGGTGGTGCTTTTCCTATAGTCAAATTTTGAAGCTGCACCCCTGGATAGAACCATGGCTGGGGCTTGTACCACAAACCTGCTGTGGACGGGAATGGATAGATGAGAGGATTCCACAGGCCAGTGTCAGCACACGTGTGCAGAGGATGGTGTTAGCCCGGCCACAAACTGTCCACTACGCCTAATGACCGCTGAGCTGAGGCCAAGGCAAGACCATACTGCTTTCAGAAACATCGAAATCAAAAGATAGCAAAAGAAACTGTGAGAACGGCTTGGGGCACGCTGAGATTGCTGTGAAAATCGGGGCACTAACCAGAGCGCACAGATAACAAGGAGACGACCTAGAAAGCTGCCTCCTGCCCCCTGGCACTGCTACTCCACGGGGAGCAGCAGCCGCTCCCAATCTCTGCCGTCAGCCAACCAAGGCCACTTCCCACAGACACTGGCTGTTCCCACATTTTGGAAAAGTGCTTATTTTAAAAGTAAATTTGAACCTGTGGTCCATCCACACAATGGAATACTACACTGCTGTAAAAAAGAAAGACCTCTTACCATTTGCAACAGCATGGAAGGACCTGGAGAGCATTATGCTAAACAAAATAAGCCAGTCGGAGAAAGAAAATTATCACATCATCTCACTCATTTGTGGAATATAATGAACAACATAAACTGATGAACAAAAATAGATCCAGAGACAGAGAAACATCGAACAGTCCATCAATCTTCAGAGGGAAGGCAGGGGAGGGGGAGGGGTAAGAGATCAACCAAAGGACTTGTATGCATGCATATAAGCATGACCAATGGACACAGATACTAGGGGGGTGGGGGCATGTGCTGGGGGGTGGGGGTTGCCAATGGGGAAAAAGGAGACATACGTAATACTTTAAACAATAAAGAATTAACCAAAAAAATTAAATTTGTTGTTCTCTCTAAATGATCTCATTTCCACATTTCCTAAAACTACCACGCAACTTGAATTCCCTTTTTTCTATTCATAGCTGTTTCCTCATCCAGTTTCGACTCAACCTTTTTCAAAGCATGTGTCACTCCCTTAGACATTTGTCTGGAAATACTGTGTGCGTGACTGACTCAGGAGCAAGCAAGTAAGTAGACATGAGCACTCCTGGGTCATCCCTTTGGTTTACTATCCTTTATTTTGTAAAAGTGATGCTTTATCCAGGTATTAGCCAATAACACATATGAAAAACTATACATATACACATACAGATACACATGTGTACATATATATAATGCATATTTTATAAATATGTATGTATATAAAATTTGGCTGATGCCAACATAATGCACTGCAAAAGTTGTATATATTAAAAGAAAAATATTATAGCAACATCTCCTTTAAAAATATCCAAATTATCAACAATATGGTGATTGCCAGAGGGAAGAGGGAAGAGGGGGTGGGGGAAGGTAGAAGAAGGTAAAGAGGGGGAGGGTAAATGGTAAGGGAAGGAGACTTGACTTGGGGTGATAAATACATAATACAATATACAGATGTACTGTAGAATTGTATACCTGAAAACTGTATAATTTTATTAACCAATGTCATCCCAGGAAATTCAATAAAAAATAAAAATAAATAAAGAGAACTGTTAAACAATGTCACTGAAAGGTTAAAACACAGTGTTTTTAAAGACTTAATCTTTTTGCTTTCTTGAGCACACATTCTATACAGATACTGCTTAATTGTGTACATCAATACCTTCTTTGCTTCCTTTTAGTCCCTAAAGTGAAACCAGTTCCCCCAAACCAAACAATGATAGGTTTTGTTTTTCCTTCTACTCATGTGGTATCTTAATTCATGCTGGGGAAGGGATTGCAAAGGTGTCCACTGTGAAATGGGTGAAAACACCTTGTTTGGCCCACATTCTGTGTCTGCCTCAGGCGTGGGGCCGGGGGATGAAGATATACACAAACTCTGCCCAGCCTGGGCTCATTCGATGCTTGAGCCCAAACATTTCTTGTTTTTTCCTGCTCCCCTCCTTATGTCCTATCATAATGTGGGCCTTAGCTTACTTTTATTTTGCCTGTAGCCCACCTTTGTACTAGCCTTCTCAGCTTCGCAAGGGATGTGGAAACTCTCAGTTAAAGTCAAGATAGCTTTAAAAGTTTATTTAGATGAGTACTCTAAACTTAGATGAGCTGTTGTAAGGATATCTGGTCACCTTAGCAAAAGCACCAAACAAACATACATTGATTGACTCTGGTTCCTAAATGAATTTTATCTTCATTTCTTGCCATGAAGCAAAAGTTTGCCATTTGGAGATGAGCTGTGAAAGCTGGGTTTAATAAGTAGATGTGCCAAAAAAATACAAGTCATGCTCATCTTCTCAGTCCATGTGGCTTCCTTTGGGCCAGGAGCAAAGAAGCCGCTCAGGCAGGGGTGCTTGCCCTGCGTCCACAGACACCCAGGAAGTGGATACAATTCCAAACTTGGATGTGGGAAAGACTCTCTCCTTTATTTTTACTAACTTGTCAGTAATACGTAGCATTTCTTTCAATAAAGAAAATAGGTAACAAACAGCAAGAGTTACCTGTGACTTTGTCACCAAAAGTGGTTGCCAATGCTCTGAAATATCATTAACATTCATCACTACTTTGACAGTAGAACACTTACTAAATCTACGAGTCAATCTTATTTAATGTGTTAATAAGGAAGCACCTATGTTACCAAATAACATATTTTTAAAACGTGTTTGATAACTATTCTTCCATATTTTCTTAGTACCCTATATATCTTGTTTTCTATTTTTTTAATTTTTAAAATGTATTTATTGATATAACATGAGGGAAAGGGATAGTTTTCTTTTTATTTTTTAAGATCTCTATTGTTTAAAGTGTTACATTTGTCCCCTTTTTTCTCCCATTGACCCCTTCTAGCCTGCCCCCGCCCCCTGCCCCAGGCCTCTACCACCCTATTGTCTGTATTCATGGGATATGCATACAAGTTCTTTGGTTGATCTCTTCCCACCCACCCACCCTATCCCACCTTCCTTGTTTTATACTTTTAAGAACATCATTCTGAGAAATGGTCCATAGGCTTTACCCGAATTCCAAAGGGGGCTATGGCTTAAAATCAAAGTTCGAAACTCTGCTCTAGGGTCTCAGGGATGAATGTGATTATGAAATAATATATCAATTACAATAGGCACATGGCATATGATAATGATGAATGCGTAAGGAATCTGATTTAGGCATCTGTTTCTAACAGGTGTTCAACCCTGCTGGGTCAAGAAACTTCAATGAAAGGGTTGGGAGAAAGAGAAACTATTGTCAGCAAGCTCTAGAACTGCAAGGCCAGCCATTGCATAACTACAGGCTTGATTCACTGGCTGGCCTCCTTTCGTCAGCTTGCTGAGGCTAGGATATTCTTGTCTTCAAGGATGATTATTGGTTACTGGGCCTGCAGGTTTAAAACTGACCTCGGCAGCTATTTGTAAATTTTTCTGACTCTCTACTCATTGCCCATTGAGTTCCCTGGTTCTTTGCCCTAGAAGTTCTAGCTTTATTACTTTGAGAGTTTCATTTACAATTTCACAATGCAAAGAAGGTTCTTTGTCTTTAACAGAAGTTGACTCCATCGAGTCAGGTCCTCCTGGGCTTGAGATGATTCTTCCCTTTCAGCTGATTCATATTCTCAATGGCTGACTCAGAATCATGACTCAGTGATGACATTATTTTACAATTATAAAATTTGAAGAGAACCGTAGACAGAAATATAAGAGGGAAATGTAAAATGGATGATAGGAATAAAAGAAATACCAAATTAGTGACTACCAAGTTCCTTTGTCTTGGAATAAAATAGAAATTTTACTAATAATAACACATAATTTAAATTTGAGTAATGCTTTCAGCATCATTATTTTGTTTGCTGTTCAAAACTACTCTGTAAACAGTTACAAAAGCTTATCTCATAAATATCACATGATCTCACTCATCTGTGGAATATAATAAACAACATAAACTGATGAACAAAAACAGATCCAGAGACAGAGAAGCATCGATCAGATGCTCAAACCTCAGAGGGAAGGAAGGGGAGGGTGGGGGGAAGGGGGAGAGATCAACCAAAGGACTTGTATGCATGCATATAAGCCTAACGAATGGACACAGACACTAGGGGGTGAGGGCATGAGCGGGGGGTGGGGGGGGTGGGGGCGGCAATGGGGGAATAAGGACACATATGTAATACTTTAATCAATAAAGAAAATTTTTTAAAAACTTTAAAAGCTTATCTCAGAGAACCTAAGAGAACACCATAGGCCCAAGACTAGAAGAGGGACACCAGCCAGAGTAGGGGGCTAGGCTTCCTGCTCCTAGGACACGGGCTTCTTCTCACAACAAAATCTGAAGAGTCCAGAACCATTGTAGGTGCTGCTTGAGGAAAACGAACAAAGCAAACAAGAACCATGTGCTGATTGAAACTTAAATGAGATTCAGGAGCAAAGCAGTAAACATAGGTACAATTCACTCGTTTTCTGAGAGAGACAATTTGTAATGTTTATAATACCCTCTGAAGATAGAAAAGAATAGAGAAGCATTATTGGCCAAGGAAGGAAGGAAGGAAGAAAGAAAGAAAGAAAGAAAGAAAGAAAGAAAGAAAGAAAGAAAGAAAGAAAGAAAGAAAGAAAGAAAGAAAGAGGAGGAAAGGAAGGAAGGAAGGAAGGAAGGAAGGAAGGAAGGAAGGAAGGAAGGAGGGAAGGATAATATACACAGAAGATAGGATCCAGCAAAAGAAACTGAAGGTCAAAAACAATTGAGAATCTACTTTAAGTTATATTTCCAATTTTTAAGAAAGTTATTGCTGATCTACTCATAGATTTGGTTTATTTATATATATAGCATTACCCACTAGGTAGCATGATCTATGATACAAATCCTGTCTTGAATGGCTTTTAAATATATTTACTATACAGTTTTCTGAATAGTAATGTCCAACAAAAAATATTATGTAATGTTTTTTATTATTATTCAAAAATAAATAACTTTAACTTTTGATTATTCTTGTTTTATTTGTTTTTAAATGATCTCTTTCCCACTTATAGGGAAACCTTAGTAAAAGAAAGAAAGAAGGAAAGAAAGAAAGAAAGAAAGAACGAACGAACGAACGAAAGAAAGAAAGAAAGAAAGAAAGAAAGAAAGAAAGAAAGAAAGAGGATGGAGGGCCCTGGCTGGTCTCTAAGCATTGTGCATGCAAGCAGTTGCTACACAAGCTTCCAGATCCTGAACTGAATCTCAGGGGCCAGAGCTGTGTGTGTTCCACAAAAGGCCCTTTGAAACTCCTTTCCCTTCCTGGACTGACAAAGCCTGAGATGGCTGACCTTGAGGTTTGGCTTGGCCTCTGATCTCCCATGAAGGACGGTGAACTATGCTCATCTGTCTAGAGTCTGCTGCCTACTTCCTCCATTATATATTTAGCTCTTCGGTTGTTTTCCTAGTGAGCTGTCTGTTTGCTTCCAGCCTTCCAGCCAGAAAATGAATGTGTGCAAATCATCAGCTAAGTACTCAGTGCTTGGGACCTACAAGGAATTGTGTTATACATTTTGAAACCCACCCACTCTAGAGCTCAGGCTGGGTCTCTGTCTCTTCCCTCCCTTTGCCCCGTGGCTGGACAGGTGTTACTCTAGCTAGAGCCTTCTACGGCCTTGCACCCCCATTCTCTCCAACGACCACCCCCATAACTGCCCTTCTCCATCTTGCTAGGTTTGCTAAGGTAGCTAACAAGACTAAGCATGCTCTTAGGGCAGCAGCAATTCAGAGAGAAAGTAAAAGTAAAAAATTTTTGAATTAACCAGGTAGCTACCCTGGGAGAATTTTTTACATTTATATTGTGGCTTCCAGCAGTCTTTATTTTGAATTACACATGGTGGTGTGGAGACACATGAATCTTAGTATTTCTGACTAATGGGGACTCTAATGTCATCATCAGGCCCTGCTCTCCAGGGTCCTACAGCTTGGATTTTGCCATTCCCCGCTCCCCAGTGAAACGTCCACGCAGAGTTAACGTAACTCAGAGAGGCCGATTCTGGTAGAATCTGGGACACATGGAGCCTCCATTTGCAAGAATATGAACCATTTAGCTCCTATCTTTCAACCCTGCATGGCCCCGATTACCTTAGGAAATTGTTGAAAAGTCAGTATTTTCAGTCTTTAGAGCCAAATGATAAAACCAAATGATAATTTGGTGATGGTTTGGAATCTTTCTTTTCATAGAGTTCATGAACCCCAAAACATATATGGTTATCTTTTCACACATGTAAATACTGCAGGACTCCTACCTCTCATGTCTTCTAAAGAACTTCTGTGCATATTTTAATTAGGTCCCACCAGACCCACTATATAAAAAGGACATTGATTATTTGTTATTTTAAGACCTAGGAGGTGCTATGTAACCAAGCTCTCCCTAAACCATGAAGAGCAGTTTGCACATCAAGGTGGGAAAGCCCACCATCAATATGTCCCTGGGCGTGGACTTGGACGGGCAGCTGCTGTGTGTGTGGTTTTCAAGGCAGCACCCAAGGGTGAAAAACCCTTGAAAAGATCTGGGGTTGGTTTGGCTGCTGGTAGATATCATCAAATACCGCATGAGTGCTTGACTTGAAATACCTTGGATATATCAAAAATATATAAATTTGCACAAAAAAATACGTAAACCAGGTGGAGAGTGTACATCTTTTAGGGGATTCGCAACAACATTCCTTTAAAGAAAAAAACCATACATTGCCTAGAGCATTTAAAATATAGTTTAGGTTTTATGTTTTAATTTATATATGGCTTTTATGAATAATTTTGGAAAAAAATAAAACTATATGCAGAAGACCTAATGATTTGGTTTGCAGTGAGAATCTTAAAATGATATTTTCAGAGTTCAAACAACCAGTACATGCTCTCACCCCCAGCCCCCACCGTTACATATTCTTTCCCCGTCAACTTTGTGCTGGGCGGGCACGAAGGGACAGAAGTCGCAAGGTCTACTGATATTATGTGCCTCCTTCTCCTCCTGCCCCGACAGGAAGAAATCAGGGGGCCTGGGATTTTGTAAACATGAGGTTCTTGCTCAATGCCCCAGGGAAGGTAAACCCGAGCCCCGGCAGAGGGAAGACTCCTCCCAGTTTCCAAAACTGGACAGTCAGGCCTAGTTTGAACCACAGGATCCAGCTGCCCCAGAGTGAGCCTGGGTGGCCACGCTGTGGCCACATCAAAGCAAAACTCACCAGCAGTTTGGGGACATTTCTCCTGCAAGTTTTGGGTGGAAATGTGAGTGGGAGGAAAGGCTGTGACGGCCCCAACCCTTACCCTCCAGGTTCCTGGTCACCTTAGGGTTACAGGATAAACTGTCCCCCTACTCCCCTCCGTGGTTTCAAATTGGCTTTTGGAGACAAAGGGTGTGTTCAGCTTCATGCATGAATGAAGAGCATATGGAGAAGCAAGCCTCACTGACCGCTGGGAGCCTCACTTCCCCAAGCGATTTCTCTCCCACGCCCCTCACAGAAAGCCCTCCGCTGAAAAATCAATCTCCTGGTCTTTAAGTCAGAGGTTGCCAAGCGTGAGCCATGACGGGGGCTCCAATCAGCAAACAGGGCCTGAGCAGCCGGAAGGAGAGAGCTGCTCTTTAAAAGCTTTTAAATGCTGTTATATTTTTAAAACCACTTACTGAAGAGGTGAGTTATTTCCTACTCCTCCTTCCCCAGAAGCACAGCCATTAAGGTTACCTGGAAACCTGTCCAGGAAGCATGTGGCAAACAGCAACCATGCAATGGAAACATCCTGATCCGTCCTCTAACAGGAGATGCTATCAACAAGGTCACATGTGGGGGGAGGTGGGACCGGACTGTTCATCAGCGCCTGGCCTGGCTGGCTACTTGTGCGTTTGGGAAGGGGCACCTGGTTGGTCGGAGTTGGAAATGAGAGAGAGAGCTGAAGACCGCACCATGGGCGAGGAGTAACGCGGCTGAGAAGGCACTGCGTCTGCTCTGGGGGAGCTTCTGATCTGGTGGGCACGTGGTGTCCTCGGACAGTGACACGAGAACAATTTTTTTTTTTAAGTTTCAGAAGCACAATAATGTACCATGAAGAAATGTGTGGTAGGGGGACAAGAAGAGCTCACAGTGAAGGTAATTTTGAGTAAGGTCTTGAGAGACAATGAGAACAGCAAAGAGGACATGAAACAAAATAACTAGAAGATGCGTGTTGGTAGGGTGGGAAATTTAGTGTTGTTTATTTTGATATCTTAATTTGTGTGACTATACGAGTGGGAAGGGAAGATGACTTCTCTGTTCTCTTCATAACCTTAGCTCCAGACTTTTGAAAAAAACCCTTCATGTTCTGAAAGCATTTTCTGCTGGGTTTGCTTTTTTTTTTCTGTTTCTAATGTGTATTTCCAACCAACACCCTTTCTATGTCAGATGAGGTGATAAACTTTGTAATTATAGAGGAGATGCAAAGCTGTGACTCAGCTGTTTCACCGGCATCTTTGCCACAGACGCAGGGCTTCAGGGCTCCAGCTGGCATGAAAGAAGCAGCCGGAGAGAGAATGGTGCATGAATATTGGCTGCGCCCATTCCCTTTTGCTTTACCCCAGAATACATCCTTTTTCTGATTCAGCACAAAGAAAGGTAACTAATGAAACACCTGTAATTCTGGAAGATAAGCTATCTGCAAAACTTGTGAAAATCAGCTGCAGCCAATAAGACAATCTGGGACAATTCCCGGGCTTTCCACGCCGGCTGCTTTCCACTCAACTGTCACCAGTCCTACCAGGGGCATCAGGGCGTCTGCGTGAGTCAGTGAAACATGGTCACAGATACTTGAGCAAACATGGAGAATTAGACACTAAAAATATAGACAGGAAATCGCCACAGTGCAAACAACCCCCAGGAAGGGAAGAGGGGTGTGTGATAAAGCCTGGCTGACATGCCAGACGCCTCTCAAATTACGTAAAACCAACGCTGTCAACTGAGAATATTGAGCAATATTCTAGCCAGTCTCCCTGCCTGCGTGTTTCACAATTGCCGGATTCATCAGGCACCATCACCCCGGAAGCACACTCACCGAGCGCTGGGGATCGTGCCGTGGTCTTGGCAAGCCTTCTCGAACCGTCGGAAGTACTCGGCCTGAGCATCTCTGAAAATGGAATAAGGCATTTATCAGACCTGCACCTGATCGTTCCCAGTTACCTCACCAAGGATAAGAGGCAGGAGTTTAAAGACATGAATTGGAAGTCAAAAGCCTTAGTTGCACCCCCGACATACTATGGTCTCAGAAAATTTACTGAAGTCCTCTGTGAGTCTCAGTTTTCCCATCGCCAAAATGATGTAAATCTGCCTTAACTATTCTACAAAGTCAGATATTAAAAGTGCCCACCAAAGCAAGTTTCCTCGTGTACTAGTGTCATGTACAGATAACAGTTTGGTGGGGAGTTGTTCTTCCTGGGGTTTTGCCTCACTGTCCCCTACCACCCTGATGCATTGGATTCAGCCAGGGCCTGTTACTTAGCAAAGTTTCCGTTTGCATTTGTTTCCTCTCTCACCTAAAACATACTACACGCAAACATACACACTCGTAAAGAACCAGAATTGTTTTCTTTAATCCATGTATTGCTCCGAGTGAGGAAGAAGAGGATAGAATTTACATCACACGCCAAGAATGACTCATAACATTTCATACATCCACGAGGATATATTGCGCATATGAGCATCATTCTTCCTGTGTGACCTGAGGGGTGGGGATGGGGATAGGGATGAGTTTAGTGGGACAAAGCTAAACTCTGCTAGACTTGGTTTTCAAAGTGTTTGGGGGTTTTATTTTGTTTCTTTGTTTACTTGCTCAGCCACCTGAAACGTCCCTATCCTTGTGTCTGAAAGGTACTCAGTGCACGTACTCACGTCGGTCCTGCTGGCCCCCATCCAGTTCCACTAAAGCAAGAGGTCAGCAGGGCAGCTGAGATCAGCCCCCACCCCGGGGGCTGGAAGGAAAAGAGGCCGCAAACAGTTTCCTCCCTTCCCTGCTTCGGGACCAAAGCCAAACGAGAAATGAAAGCACAAAAAAGTCACACAGGCATTGAGATTTCTGGAGGAGAACTTTTCGGGGACAAGGTTTGAGATGTCACACGGTGAGGAAGGGTAGTGGCTGTCAGTGGAAAGAACTCCTGGGGAAACAATTAGCTGGAACTAGGAACGGGAATGCGGGGAGCTGCTCCTGGGCCCGTTTCCCTCTAAATGTGGCAGAGAAGAGTCGGAAGCAGCACATCAGACAAAGGCAGGTAAGAGAATCACCTTGTCGGGGCCAGGGACGCTCCCGATGTGCCTTCCAGCTCAGGCCGGCGCCATTCTCCTCCCTCTCTACGGACGGGCGGACGGAAAGCTTTCCCAGGCCCCCTTCCTCCTCCCAAGTGAATTCTCTTCAGGGGCTTCACCTGGTGGGAATCCAGGTTTATTCAGCCTCCTTCTTGCTCTCTCGCTCAAACCCTCCTAGGACCGTTGTTTCTTCCCAGTTCTAACTCCACCGCATTGTCTCCCCCCAATATCAATATTTTGACATAATTCTCAGAACAGATGGACTCCGGTCACCTACAGTGTTTTTTTCTGTATAAAAAACTCTGGGCCTGGGCCGGTCTCCGTTCACTTCCTCTTCGCCTTCATGTCTTGCTCCAGTCATCCTTTCCATGAATAATCCCCTCCGAGGCTTCCTGCCAGAAAAGTATGTTGCAAGTTTCACTTGTAAAAAAAAAAAAATACATTTCTACATGGCATCGGTTTAAACATGTAAATAATACATACGGTTAACCAATGTTTACAGCCAAGAGCAGCACAAATCTCAAAGAATAAGTCTGTCCCAAAGTGCTTGCGAAATGCTCCGGTCCCTTCGGTTTGCACACACACGTGGGCGACCTGACAGTTGGAGGAATGGCCCACAGGGAGGGGAAGGACAGTGCTGACGCTGGTTTACAGAAAGTGAATCTGAGTCACGGCAAAATCCTGAAATTTCACATGAACTCATTCTGCCTGTAAAGGCCCCAGAATCAATGGGGAGGAAATGCGAACTCTCCGGGCAGGCAGAAGCCTTTGGCTCCCCAGGGTGCGGTGACGCCAGAGCCCCGCTGCTTCCGACAAAGACCCCCGTCCAGCCGGTGTGTCACCGCTGGCGGTCGCCTGGGCCCCGGCCCCGCGGGGGTGCGCGCGGCCCCGCTGCCCACTTCCCAGCAACCCGCCTCCTCGGGGACAAAGGCGGAGGGGCCCGGTCCACGTGGGGGCGCAGCGCCACCTGCTGGACGCCGAGCGATCGAGCAGCCGCCTGGAGCGGACCTCGGAGGCCAAGAAGTCCCAACAGTGAGTGTGCCCTGTTTGCTTTCAGGCAACACCCAGGCCTGACTGGAAGAACAAAAACAGTAGCAGAAATATGCATCCTTTGTCCAAAACCGTCCGCAGCGCCGCACGCGATCATTCCCTCACGACAGCACGCGGTGTGGTGTGTGCGCCCGTGCATGTGTGTGGAGGTGGTTGTGCATTGGGGTGTGTCTGTATGTAACCTCTCAAAGGGTAGGACAAGGGACGCCCTTGTCATCCCTCCTTGTGGGATGAGTAAGGAATTCTACAGTTGGCAGACTTTCACCCCAGTTATGCCACTGAATTAAACCCCCCACTACTCTGTCCAAGTAGAGAAAACAGCCTCAACCAAATGAGCTGGCAGCACCTTAGCTCTCCCAGAAGAATTACTCATAACCTCACCACCTTGGAGCATGACAACTAACTAATGAACTTTCCCCCTTTTTCAAAAGACTTCACCCGCATGGAAACAGAGACAGTCACAACCCCCAGCCAGGCAGACGGGCCACCGGTGTGGAGACGAAGGCTGTGTCTGAGATGAAGACAACGCCAGCCAGCCAGCTGTGGGAAGAGAAGTCTGAAATCAAACCTCGGTGGCTGCCTAGCAGCTGTAGTGGGCATGTCAGAGAACACACGAGCAGGCGTGTGTCGGCATTTGCCAGAACCTCCTTGGCTCTTTAGAGAGGAGCTCACGTGCGTCACAAGCACGAGGTGACGTTCCCTGCCTGAGAGGCTACTACCTACCACCAGGGACATTTCTGAAGCAGGAGGCTCGGTGTTCAGTCAGAGGCACCACCGCTTTGTCCACGGGGAAGTGTTTGCTGACAGTTCTAGGAACACCAGTGGATTTCCCTGACGATTCAGTAATAAAAACTACCATATGTGCCCTAACCGGTTTGGCTCAGTGGGTAGAGCGTCGGCCTGTGGACTGAAGGGTCCCAGGTTCGATTCCGGTCAAGGGCATGTACCTTGGTTGCGGGCACATCCCCAATAGGGGGTGTGCAGGAGGCAGCTGATCGATGTTTCTCTCTCATCGATGTTTCTAACTCTCTATTCCTCTCCCTTCCTCTCTATAAAAAAATCAATAAAATATATTTTTTTAAAGAAACAACAACTACCATATGGTGAGGGCTTACTTTGCTAGGCAGTAGGCTAAGTGCTTTACCTTTTTCTTTTTTTCATGTAACCCTCACAACTGCTCCATAAGATATGCAGTGTGATCAGCCTTCTTTACCGATGAGGAAGCTATAGCCCAGAGAGGTTAAGTGGCCTGCCTAAGGATACACAGCGCAGAGGAATACAACTAGGACTCAAGCCCAGGTCTCTTTGGCCCAAAGACTGTGCTCCTGATGTTTACTGCTTCCTACTTGTTTGTACCCTGCTAGGCCCTGAACTATGGTATATTTTACTGTTTATTTCAGGGCCAAAGTGACTCATCAGCCACATGACACCAGTTATTTTCACTGACCCCCTGAGTATGAAAGCAAGGCTTTAGGACAGAGCTTTCCTTCACTTTGTTTTGAGCTAGGACAGCAGGCTGGGGAGTGGTTGGAACACATAGTTCTGGGTCAGAGGTCAGGGGACAGCCTGGACAATGACAGCAAAAACAAACAAGACCTGCACTACAGTAGCTCTCAGTGCTCTGTGGGGGCCCGCAGGCTGAGGCTGGTGCACGTGTCTCTGAATGGGACGACGAGGTCTGAGGGCGGCCTGGCCGTCCGTGGGCAGCTGGGGAGGATGAGGAAAGCACGGTCCTGGATTCAGCTTCCGGTTCTGCCACATACCAGCTGTGGGACTGTGGGCAGACACAGGGAGCAGCCGACAGCAGCGTCATCTCTGAGATTGCAGGGCTTCTCCCTGCAAAGTGGCAAAAATGACACCTACTATGCTGAGCTGTTGTGGGCAGCATGAACCGTCATAGGGGAAAGTGCTGCCATGCTCCGGGGCTCTGTAGAGATTGAGCCGCATGGTTATCAGTTCCACGGAGAATAAAGGTGCTATTATCCTCTTTAATTCTGGGCTGCACTCACATGAGACATGACAAGGGGATATTATCCTCGCAGTCTTGCCCTCTCGTGAATGCTTTCTCGACAGATTTACATAGTTTGAAGTTTCCACGAGGCAGTTGACCTGAGCGGGTAATCAGTGACACGCTCATCACAGCTGTCCTGCGCAGCCCAAAGTCACGCTCACCAACACCAGCGCTCTTCTCCCCAGTAAGCCAGCCGTCCTGAGGGCAAAGGAAACTCCAGGAGTGCCCCATGGTCCACAGAGGATAGGTTCTCAGTGGATCCCTGAAACCACAGAGAGTACTGGGCCCTGTACGGGGGAGGGCACAAGTAGGCTTACAGTTGTGAGTATGTGAAACACAGAGTTTATTCTTATATTCTTATTTATTAACTAGTGGCCCGGTGCATGAAATTTGTGCATGGGGCAGGGCGGGGGAGCGGGAGGTGGAGGTGTCTCTCAGCCCAGCCTGCACCCTCTCCAATCTGGGACCACTCGGGGGATGTCCGACTGCCAGTTTAGGCCCGATCCCATAGGACTAGCAGTTGGACATCCCTCTCGCAATCCGGGACCACTGGCTCCTAACCGCTCACCTGTCTGCCTGTCTGATCGTCCCTAACCACTCTGCATGCCGGCCTGCTCACCCCCAATTGCTCCCCCCCCTCCTCCACCGACCTTTTCACTAACCACTCTGCATGCCGGCCTGCTCACCCCCAATTGTCCCCCATGGCCTGATTATCCCCAAATGCCCTCCCCTTCTGGCCTGATCGCCCCTAACCACATCTGCCTCGGCCCCACCACCATGGCTTTGTCCAGAAGGACGTCCGGAAGGTCTCCTGGAAGGTCTCCTGGTCTAATTAGCGTATTACCCTTTTATTAGTATAGATGATTGTATTATTTCCATATGAACAACTGTAAACCTAGTTTTGCCCCACCCTGTATATACTGTTTTTCCTATACATATGTATCTTCTTCGATAAAGTTTAATATGTTAGGCACAGTAAAAGATTAACAACCATAACTAATAATAAGATAGAACAATTATAACAATATGCTGTAATAAAAATGATGAGAGAGGTCTCTATCTCTCTCAAAATATCTTACTTTACTATATTCATCCTTGTGATGCAAGATGACAGAGTGCCCATGTGATGAGACGCAGTGAGGCGAAGGCCGTAGGATTGTGACCTAGCGTTAGGATGGCCCCGACGTGACTAATGGGTCAGGAGCACACGCAGCATGGAAACGCCAACACAGGGGTGGCTCAGGTCATGGGCAGGATGGAGCAGATGCCGCAAGGTTTTATCAGGCTACTGTGACCAGCACACAATTTAAACCTTACAAATTGTGGGTTTCTGGAATCCTTTTTCATTGACTAATTTTCAGACCACAGTTGACCAAGGGTAACTGAAACCTCAGAACGTGAAACTGCAGAGAAGGGGGACACTGTGGTGCCCGGTTTACCTCTGAGGCCCTGAGGGGCACTGGGTGGATGCGAGTTGGCCGGAGCCTCCCTGTAGGAGCAGAGAGGCGACACCCCAGCCAGCCTCTCCCTCCCTGGCCCCCAGGGAGAGCCCAGCCCCAGGGAAACTGGCACTTGCTGGGTGGCACAGGCCTCAGCCTTCAGACAAAAGCCTTTTGTCTGGGAGGTGCTGGGGGGACACCACACGCTGCTTCTTCCTACACTGATTTTTTCCTTAATTCCATCTAGACCCTGGAAAGCTATTTCAACTGATTTTAAAATATCCTATATGACAAGTGAAAAAGCAGCCAGTCGTATGAATGTCCATCATTAGGGCAATAGTCAAGCATAGGCTAGTGTATCTATGATGCTCATGAGTTTACCAGCATGTGCAGGAAGAGTGCAATAACATAAAGGAAGGCTTGTATGAGGCTTTGGTGTGAAAAATAGGGATGAAAGCTGCATGCTGAAGTGTAGGATCTGACAATAGAAAAGATAAATGGTAACCCTAACCGGTATGATACTGTAATGGTGGATGCATGGTCTTATTTGTGCATTTGTCAAAGCCTACAGAACTATACCATACAAAGAGTGAACCTTACAATAAATGATGAGCTTTTGTTAATAATAGTGTTTCGATATTGATTCATCAATTGTAACAACTGCACCAACAAATGCAGGATCTTAATAACAGGGGAAATTGTGTGCAGGAAATGAGGGTATATGACTAATATTTGTACTGTCTGTTCAATTTTTCTATAAACCCAAAACTGTTCTAAAATATGAAGTCTATTACTTTTGTTAACTAAAAATAAATAAACAAACAGGAGGAAATAAATCAAAATGTTACTAAGTACTATTTTTGGATGAGAGATTATGGCTAATTTTTTTTCACTCTTTCAATTTTCTACATTTTAATTTTGTTTATGTTTATGTGTCACTTGATCAATCAGATCAAACAAATGTACAGTTTTATGTATATATTTTTCAATAATTTTTAAAATATATTTTTATTGATTTCAGAGAGAAAGGGAAAGGGGGGGGAGAGATAGAAACATCACTGAGAGAGAACATTGATCGGCTGCCTCCTGCACACCCCTACTGGGGATCAAGCCTGCAACCTAGGCATGTGCCTGGGAATCAAACTGATGACCTTTTAGTTCATGGGTTGATGCTCAACCACTGAGCCACACCAGCTGGGCAAATGTACAGTTTTAAAATCTTGTCTGCATTGATCAGATGCTCAAAACTCGGAGGGAAAGCAGGGGAGGGTGGGGGTGAGGGGGAAAGATCAACCAAAGGACTTGTATGCATGCATATAAGCATAAGTGATGGATGTGGACAACAGGGGGTGAGGGTGAGGGCAGGAATGGGGGGATGAGGGGACATTGGGGGGATAAGGACACATTTGTAATATCTTATTCAATAAAGGAAAAAATAAAATAAAATAAAATCTTGTCTGGGTGACTATTCTCTGAGGCAAAAACTGTACATGCTCAAAGTGGTCAGCTGTCTAGTCCTTTACATACAGTAGGAACTTAATAAATTTGAGGAAGAAAACATTAGCACCTTTAAATGTCTTCAACTCCTAGCCTGAAAATTAATTGCCTCATGGCTCAGGTGAAGGCAGCAGATTAAAGTAATAATTGTGAGAGGAAAGAAACAGAGCCTTTGAGGAGTAGCTGGGTGCATCATTGTAAATTGAAAAATCTCTTAAGTAGAGGCCTGTGAGCACCTTGACAAGCATCTATTAAATGGCTTCGATAAGCAGAGGGTGATGGTTGCTGACATAAAATAAGAGCATTGATTCGACTGTGTTCTACTGTGAAGAAGTTGCGGCAGCAGAGTTGGTTTGAGAATTGGGGATGAGAATTGTGCCTCAGCCCTGCAGCAGGAAGTGGGGCCTGTGTCCAACTCCTGGCGCCACCCACAGGCCCCGGAGCAGCACAGGTGGAGGCACTGGAACTCGGCTAGACCAAGTGGCCTTGGGTGCCTTAGACTCATCAGAGGAGGGAGAAACTCTGAGCCAAAAGACCCTTCAAACATTCTCGAGGCAGCGATGTGAGCGTGCAAGCCATTAACCTGAAGGAGAAGCACCAATGGGGCGGGGGGGAGTTTGTAGTTAATTTTTAGAATCTGTCTTTCCCTCTTGATTCTCTAGTTTCTTCAGTGTTGGTTTGGGGAAGGAGCCGCAGCCATGCCAGCTGGACAGTTGGCAAGAAGTAGAGATTCCAAGTGAATAATTAATTTCAACTAAAAGTACAGTTGGCAAAGGAGTACGTCGCATGGGAAGCAGAGCTGGTCCCAGCTTGTGCTGGCCTGGAAGCTGGCTCTACCTGAGTGACCCGCCCACCACCTTTGTCGTACAGTCCCCGGCGGTCTCCCACCCGACCTGCAGGAGCAGGTGCTCTGACCACGGGGCAGTGGCCACTACGGTCCTGAGCTCACCGACCCCATCCATGTCTGTTTAAAGTTTCTGCGGCACTTGGCGGCTAATTCAAAATTGCCCAGGACCTTTCTGAATTGCTCAGTTGAAACATGTGCTATGATTTCCTGGGGCAAGTAGAAAGAGAGAGTGAGTATCAGCTGTGGGCTAAGCTCCCCCAGGAAAGCCTGGAGCGGCTGCTGCCAGTGTAGCCCCGGTTGACCAGGTGAGCAGGCACAGGACCAGAGCTTCAGGTTGCACCCAGCAGCAGGTCTAGGAAACAAAAGGGCCTTGTTCTGTATCACCTACTGAGAAGTGTCCTCAATATGGTTGGGAACAAGGGCCCACTCTGTGTGCTGTGCTGGGAGTTTGCAGTGCGAGACCAAGGCCGTAAGCTTTTGAAACAGGCCTCGCAGACACTCATAGACCGACAAGCGACTTTTTAACCCTGTTTGCTTAGAGAGTTATAATTTTCAAAAGTCCATAAATTAGAGAGAATCAGAATGAAGTCTTTCAAACTTCAAAGTGTCTGATCCTGAACTTAGACTTGAATATATCAACCTCTTTCCCACTGGGAGGTTCAGAATCCTCCCAGCCATTCCTCTATGTGCCAAATGAGGTGTTCCTAACCACCACACCCCTCTTACAGGCTGGGGTTAGAAACTCTATCATCTGAAGTCCATTTATTGCCATGTATGTATACTTTTATAGAGATATAATTTAAAATTTTCAGTGACATGTTGTTCTTATAATGCACACAAGATACCACTGAGTGAATAAGATAATAGCCATCACATATCAGTGCTTTACATATACTCATTTATTTATGCCCATTAACAAATAAAACAAAGACCACCAGAGCTAATAAGTGAAGAGATGGATGAATGATGGATAGATGGATGGATGGATGAGTGGGTGGATGGATAGATAGTTAGATAGAAATAAAAAGCTATTTATTTGCCAGATAAAGGAACATCAGCTAGTGAAGAAATTCATTAAGTAGAAGTTCACTGACAGGGAAGAGTCAGAGTTTGCAAAGTGCTAGCTTGGGGGGTAGTGTTTTCTGCACTCAGCTTTTCTAGAAAGAAGATAAAAATGAAAATATTATGACTATTGTGACTACTGCTACTACAAATAATAATA
Organism: Myotis lucifugus; assembly: GCF_000147115.1. Taxonomy (NCBI): domain Eukaryota; kingdom Metazoa; phylum Chordata; class Mammalia; order Chiroptera; family Vespertilionidae; genus Myotis; species Myotis lucifugus. The sequence goes on from NW_005871048.1 coordinate 24,903,078, forward strand.
ATAATGGCTGCTACTCATTGATAAGTACTATTAAGCACTTTATCTATATTTATAATTTTGATTTGTTTGAATAGATAACACATTACTTGTCAGAATTCGAAGGGTATAAAAGCAACACAGAAGTAAAACATTATATGTGTATGTACATATGTATGTATGTATGTGTGTGTGTGTGTGTGTATGTATGTATATGGTAGTTTTCTTTCCCTAGGCCCTTGGTTCTCCCCAAAGGCCACCATTATTATTAGCTTATTAGGTACTCATTCAAAATAACAAAACAAGCATGTAGTTATATACTGTAAATCACATAGGTAGATAGAGATATAATCACAGATAGATATTTTCTAATGTTTTTCTCAGACAAATTGTAGGGTCCTATGATACTATTCTATATATTATTTCTTTCAGCCAGTTACATACTTAAAACTCCTTCTTCTTAATGGTTACATGGTATATATTTCTGGATGTACCAAATTTTTAAAAAATGGGATAGGAAGTTTCTTACAGATTTTTTCCAATCTCCTATATTTGTAGCACCCTGTAATAATAACTAGTGTTCATTATGGTGACGCTGACAGGTCTTTAGAATCATTAAGAAGGGACTAAAATTATTTTGTATAATTTTGCTTTATTTTCAATGGAATTGCTTTTGGAGATTGAAGATTCCTGAGTGCTTTTTATCTTACTAGCCACCCTTTGGAAAGATTCCTGACATTCATTACACGCACTCTTCAATGCGGCCGCTAGATGGTGCTCCAACCATGATATCTCTACCTGAACCTTAGGAGACTGCTTGTAGCATAGCATCCTAGGTCAGGCCCCACTGGGTCAAGGCCAGTCTTGAATAAAATCTCACCACAAGAAGTATGTCTCTAAAACCACCAAAGTTTACACAGAACCCTGGAGTGAGCATGACAGTGGCAAAGCACTCTATTCAGGAAAGTAGAACTCTACCTACGGAGGTAAGAAAATGACCAACACAAGTGGGGGCGAGGGACAGGCCAGTCTTTTCCTCTTGCTGAGGCTTTTAATCGTAACTTAATCTCCGAATCCAGGGGCTCGCCCAGTGATGCTGAAAGATGAGGTCATGATCCAGTTCACACAGATATCTTCCATGACTGTCCAGTCACCACGGCCTGGCAACTTGTGCACTAGGAAAAGAAGGTCTGTGGGGAAGGACCAAAGTGGGGCATAGGTCTGCGCTGGCCCTGCCTGGTCTGTGCTCTGGGGTAGCAGCTCAGCCTTTGTCAGCACGGGCGACTTGCTGCCAGATGCAGAGATCCAGACTCCCCCAGTCTCTGAACAAAGTTTCTCTCCCATTTCTGAGAGTCCGTTTAATTACTTTAAGTTTCCCAAGTAAGCTTGGAGCCACTTCCCAAGAAACACATGGATGTGCCTGCTTCAAAGGAAGACAAATGCATATCTAAGTCCGTTTGCGAACATGGTGGGCGGGTGATATGCTCGCAAATGCTACAACGTACAAAAGAAGAAGCAGTCCATGTGGGCCAGGGTAGTAGACAGGTTTCATGAAAGAGGGGGCACTTAGAATAACAGAACTGTAACATCTGGAGCTGGAAAGGGCCATGGGGAACATCTGGGCAGGATGTTTAAAATGGTTCCTCGGAGTCTTAGGGGTTTGGGAAGCTACCTCAGGAGCCACCCTGGAGGCTGAGCAGGGAGGAGGCCAGCCTGCCGCCCTGATTTCAGCCCAAATAACTCCAGTTTGGTGGGCTTCTGCACAAGCTATGTTTGAACAAGGAATCCTGATGCTTTGCTTTTTTATTTTATTTTTTTAAACTGGAACCACTGATCTAGTCCAAACTGCTCATTTTGCAGTTGAGAAGATAGAAGCACACTAGGGACCTTCCCAAAGCCACACACAGTGGGGGACCGTCTGGATGTGCCGAAGAAGGGAGAGCAGTGTGTCCACACGGGGACAAGAAAGAACCACATCTCATCGAGCACCACAGGTTAGCACAGAAATGCTTGTCAAACCAGTGAAACTAAAGAGCTTGTGTTTGCCTCCCAGGTTCAATTAAGAAAGACATTTTCTCTCACCAACGACACAGACATGGAGCCTCACACCTATAGAACACTTACTAAATCCCAAACCCACACCCACAGAACTTGGCCCCAAATCCATTCTCATTGTACAACATTGATATTCTTTCTCACCAACATCTGTTTCCTCCTTAATTTACAAAATGTGGAATTACTTTCAGACTTGCTGCAGGAGCTCAAGTCAGATGAGTTGGGAAAACCAAGAGTGAGCAAGAAGAGATGAACTCTTAAAAAGCAGCAGAAAATGTATAAACCCAGCCACACGGAAAAGGACCCTGCGGCTTTTCTACTCAGCTGGTGAGAAGGAAGCAGGTGTCCCCTCAGTGTCGTGCTGTATGGAGGCGAAAGAAGCTCACCTCTTGAGCAAACAGGAGAATGCAGCGGCCCCCGCAGCGGAGAAGTGCAGGCTGCCTCCCGCTCAGCCAGAGGCAGGTGTTGCGTATGGGGTCAGCAGGCCTCTCTCCCTCCCTCTCTTGCCTCCACTTCATTCTGATCGACTTCCTCCTCACTGAGTCTCTCCTGAAAGGAAAGCAAAACTCCAACAGTTGCAGGCAAACAAACTCCAAGCCCTCCGGGAAGACAGCCCCTGGGTCCCGGCAGCGCCAGGTGTTGGGAGCAGTGTCTCAATGACTTGGGAGGCAGCATATGTTCCTCCTTGAATAGATCGATTCGGTTCTGACTGCTCAGCCTGTGCCACATGCCCACCCCGGCACTGGGAGTTGAGAACTTACCAGAGGTCACATCCTGCTAGAACCGAGCCGTCAAAGATGGAACTCAAAGCAAGGGCTATGAGTAGGGGAGGAGTGGTCCCCCAAAAGGAAAAGATCGGTTCTGTTGCTCAAAGAAGGGCTGTTGAGACAGCAAAAACACGACTGTGGAATCCCCTCGTCTGCCCAGCAATGCCTCTCTCTGTGCTGATCGGATAACGCACACCGGAAGTCTTCAGTGGGCTGGAGAGCAGCTAAGTTACAGAAACTACTAGTGAGCTGGCCTGCCCATTCAGCCGTGTGTCCATTAAACTAATGTTTATTTGAGGTAAGCCACAGACTTGGACTGAGCCCATGGGTGGGGCCTAGGGGGTGTTATTGGGTAAACTGGCTTCCAGGAGCCATTGTGTCAGGAAGTACCACAGGCGTGGGGCTGGTCACGTCCTCAGGGCCATAGTTTGAGCTTTGGCTGGTTGCCAGCTACTTTCCTGCAGGACCCAGGGTACCAGAGTTTTTTTCTGTTTCCTGGGAGCTCCTCTTTTCCTAACTGCGGGAGATGCAGGACGCCACCCATTGTCTTCACTAGCAGAGAAGTGCAAACAAGGATCCCAGAAGGCTGGTGACCCTTGTACCCACGGGAGGGCCTGAGTTATGCACCGATTGTCTAGTCCTGACAATGGGAGCTCAAGCTATTTCCTGATCAAATAGTCTCAGAGTAAATCCTTCTGATATTTACTGACCTCTATGATAGCCTGTCTGCTACTGCTATTACCTGCCTGACTAAGGGTTTTATGTTTAACCAAAGCTGAATAAAAGGCTGGCGAGGCCTAGGCACCAGTGGAAGTCCTTCCCCTTGAGTTGGACTTGCCCACCTGGCCCCCCAATATTTCCAAATTATCTCTTGTCTCTTCTCTTTCATTTGTGTATGGCTCCTCTTCCAGATCCCGAACCCTGAACCACGCAGGACGTGGGGGAAACAAACATACAGCACCTAACTCTGGCTAGGCCTAGGACATGTCTTCCCAGCTACATCTGATACTCTTGAAAACAAGGAAGAAGATTTTCCTTCTAATTAGAACTGGAGATACAGTGAGGATTGGAAAAACTTCAACGATTCAGAAACCTTACAGTTCTCTTATGGCCATTATTCCTGATCATTACCCTTTTCAGGTTCCTAAACATAGGGAGTTCCTGGACCCATGACATGAGGTGAGACTCCCCGAACCGTGATCCCACCATTGTGAATGGGCAGCACCAGCCACCACTTGGGGCGCCCACGTGGGGCCAGGCACCCTGGGAAATGCCTCAGCGTTAGCTCATGTCATCCCCACCTCTCCTCCGAGGGAGGTTCCAATACCAAATACCACCCACCAAAGAGGAAACTGGGGGCTGGAGAGATGAAGTCACTGGCTGATGTCACACAGCCAGTCACTAGTGACCGGAGACTAGAACCAGGCCTGCCTGACACCGAAGCCGTGCTTTGAGCTACACCGTGTCCTCCGTGGACCTCTGCTTCCAGCGTGGAAGCCTGAGGCACAGAATGATAACGACAAACAAGGTGCACCAGACACAGGCCCCCAAAGACACAGGCAGGCCATGGGCACCCTGACGACCACAGAGCTGAGGGATTTCAAAATGTCTGGCAACGCACGTCTCCAACCAACATACAGTGGGGCCTTGACTTACGAGTGTCCTGACTAACGAGTTTTTTGGGATACCAGCTGTCTCTCGGCCCTTTTTTTGCATTGAGTTGACAGAGTAATTTGAGTTAATGAGCTCCTTAACAAGCTCCTTAACGAGCTTGGTCTCGGAACGAATAAAACTCGTAAGTCAAGGCCCCACTGTACACAGAAGGGGCTACCATGGGGTTTTCTTCATGTGTTACCCCCAGTGGTACCTAACCGGAACCACCTCTATGTTATGTAGTTGAGTGTCTCTCAACCTTATTTCATCCACGTGCCCTCTGATAAGAGCAAAATTCTTACCACCACCATCCCGAACCCTGGTTTGGTCCCAGTGGTTTCTTCTCTCCCGTTCTGCCTTTTGCGTTTCTCCGTTTTGCCGAGCTTCGCTTCCTGTAGTTTGAATTACCAAAGAAACTCCTTTTTATTTTCCATATATAAAATTATTGTGTAATATTGAATATGATTTGCAGAATACACCCAAACATATTTAAAACATTCGACACCTCGGATGGCATGGACGCCAGCCAATCAGATCACTAATCAGATCACTGTTGGTCCTGACAGCCTGATGCAAATACCAGCAGAACAGCGGTCCTGCCCATACCCCAGCTAGGAGCCCAGCGGTACCTCCTGAGGCCCCTCCCACCCATACCCCCCTGCCCCTCCACCTTTGCCTCAGCTGAGAATGAATGAAATTACGTCTTAGGGGTTCCTGCTGTTACTACAGAGCTCCCCTGGGGAAGGAAGAAATAAAGATGGGAACTATGTAATTCTCTTTCTCCTTTCTTTTACATAAGCCTTCCTTCCTAACCAATTTACTCTTGTACAAGGGAGGGCATTATCAAAGGTGAGTAACAACAGCCAGGTGCGTTGCTGTGTGTCAGAATGAGGCCCTATACTCCATCAAGTTGCTATCAGGTGGCATCGCCCGACTGCTGAGTTTCTTAATGGTACTCAACTATTAGGAAACTCAGCAGAAGTCTAGACATCAGCCACCCATGCATTCCTCCCAAAGGAATTTGCATTTGCTTTTCAGGTCACGAGGAAATGATGAGCTTGGTTTCATAATCCCTGAACATCGACCCAGTCCTGGATGAAGAAGCCAACACCCACGCTTGAACGTTTCTGCCCTTGCGTGGGTGGGGAGCACGGGGACACGGCAGGAAACCAGTGCCGCTCTCGTGGAACAGGGCACACAGCACAGAGCTCGGTGGGATTAAAAGTGAGCAGGGCCGCAAAGAGATGGAGCCAGTGTCGGGAGGAAGGTGAAATTGTCAGGGGCCGTATGCAGTCTCCGAAAGGACTGTGACGTTCATGCTGAACACCCTCTGGTTATTCCCAGAAATAACCGGGAGGTCTTTGCAAGGCCTGCAGTTCTGCACTGGAAGATGCAGAAAGAAAACAACAACAGTGAAACAGATACCACATTTTTGTTCACAAAGAATAAGATATGTCCCATCTAAGTTTATGGAAGGCCAATAACGGTGAGCTCCCCTCCAGGAGGCCCTGCTGCGAGCACATTGCGGGAGGCTGGCCGGGTATTTCTGGGATGCTGAGGAGGGAGAAACTGGACCATCAGCCGTGGGATCTCTAGGATTGCCTCGGATCTTCACTTCCTGGGCTGGGGAGCCCCAAAGGGTAACAATTCCCTGGGAGTTTATATGTGTTGGTCTCTGACCTCAAGTTCCTGAGTCCCCTCCAGCTAGTTCTGCCCCTGCCCCCCCATGGCTCCCGGGGCAAGAGCACACTCACACCACAAGGACATGCCTGGTAGCAGTGCTGCCAGACAGAAACAACCCAAACTCCAACCAGAGGACACTGCGTCAACATGCCACGGACACGTATAACATGGAACACTAAGTGGCGTCGGCAAAGATGAGTTAGAGCTACAGTCACTCTCCAGTGGTTGGCAAACTGCGGCTCTCGAGCCACATGCGGTTCTTTGGCCCCTTGAGTGTGGCTCTTCCTAAGCCTTAGGAGTACTCTAATTAAGTTAATAACAATGTACCTACCTATATAGTTTAAGTTTAAAAAATTTGGTTCTCAAAAGAAATTTCAATCGTTGTACTGTTGATATTTGGCTCTGTTGACTAATGAGTTTGCCTACCACTGCTCTAGGCCAATTGTTATCTGAGCAGACGAGGGCAGGACAGTGGGCAGATATTTTACTGTTTAGGGAAAAAATACATAAACAACCATCTCCATAAGTAAGAACCGGGAAACCATGGTTGCATGTGGAGAAAGGAACTTGAGGGGTCAGGAGTAAGAGGAAGCACATCTTTTCAGTACAGGTATCATCTTTTGTAACAGTGACCCAGAGTTACTCTGAAAACATTTCTAATGAGGAAGGAGAAGCCACCCACACCACAGCAGTCGGGAACAAGTGAGCCTCACTGAGGATGTCCAAGGGAGGCAGAGGGGGCTTCCCATCCTCACCCACAGAAAGCCCAGAGATTTCTGTTCCCCAAATCCCTTCTTAACATCTGCTTCTAGGAGCTCCTCTGCTGGCCTTCCCCCATCACACCCTCAGCTCTGCTGTCTCTTTCCATGTGTTCTCTTTCTCCACACAATCCCACCCCCTCCCTTAAAGCCACTAGGGGGACACTCCCTTCCAACAAGTCTCAGTGCGTGGTGGGAATCACTCCACTACCTGAGAGCATAGGACCGACCAGACTTCTTAGTGTCTCCAAAGAAAATGCAATCGGACCCAGTCCCCAGCCACCCGGCCCCAGGGCCTCCTTTGGGGTCATGAAGAATTCTACAGTTTCCAGGATCCAGGCACACTGGCGGGGGCCGTGGGTGCATCCCAGTCATCATCCCATCTCCCTGCTCATGGCCGGGCCCTGGCTTCCCTTGCAGGCTCCTCTGAGAACCTCCACATCTGCCAGGCCCAGGGCTCCCTGATTCTCAGTGCTCACCCCCAGGTCTCCCTCGCCTCCTTCACTCACTTCACCCCAAGTGTGGCCCAGCTTGGGATGCTGGGTAATGAGAGGCACACAGAATCCGCTACTCAAGATCTATCACCCTTTCTCTGCCATTGGACCTGGCCATTCCCTCCTTCCCCTCAAAACTCACTTCCCATCCCCTCCTCTCTCAGCTCCTCCTTACATTTCAATTAATGTTTCCATTCTAAAGTGCAAAATAGCACAACACTGGCCCCTTCCCCATCCCGGACAAGCGGATCCAGAACTCAGAACACAAAGGCCTGTTCATCTTTCCTGTATGGGGGAAGTTTCTGGCACCACAATAAACTCCACACAGGAGCCAGCAACCCACTGCTCTGGTACACACCCCTCAACAAATCTTTGTGCTTCATAAGGGGAAATACGTTCCATAAATAAATAGGGAGACTTTCAAAGAGAGGCGAGGGCCCTGCTTACCCAGGGACCTGAGCCCGTTTGTGGGTTTAATGTCACCGTGAAAAGGCACCTCTCGGGATCAGTGAGCTCCCCCAGGTTTGGCAGGTGAGTCTGAGCACAAAGGGCATGTCCTACTCTGGGCAAGAACGGAGAGAACATCTTGGGGTGGGTCTTCCTAAGGTGTTCAGCGGGAGCGTGCATCCCAGGGGTTCTGATTCAGTGGGTCCAGGGTGGGGCCCAGGCAGGTGTTTTTTAAAAATATGTTTTTATTGATTTCAGAGAGGGGAAGAGGGAGAGGGAGAGGGAGAGGGAGAGGGAGAGGGAGAGGGAGAGGGAGAGGGAGAGGGAGAGGGAGAGAGAAACATCACTGATTAGAAACATTGATCTGCACGCCCCCTACTGGGGATTGAGCCTGCAGCTCGGGCATGTGCCCTGACAGGGAATTGAGCTGGGACCTCCTGATTCATGGGTTGATGCTCAACCACTGAGCCATGCCGGCTGGGCATAATCCTCCCCTTCTTCTCCTTCTTCTTCTTCTTCTTCTTCTTCTTCTTCTTCTTCTTCTTCTTCTTCTTCTCCTCCTCCTCCTCCTCCGCCTCCTCCTCCTCCTCCTCCTCCTCCTCCTCCACCA
>NW_005871048.1:24911620-24975114 GCF_000147115.1 Myotis lucifugus
CCTCCTCCTCCTCCTACTCGTTCTTCTACATCATAGTCTTCTTCTTCTTCTTCTTCTTCTTCTTCTTCGTTCTTCTTCTTCCCTAGACTCAGCACATTCTTCTCTCTCTGGTTATCATTAACAACTACATCCTCTTTCATCCTTTGGATATCCAAAATTTATTAACCAGAAGCCCATTGAAGGAGATTTTTGTTACAAGTACACTTCGCATCTATAACTGAACCTCATATTCTGGAGGAATCATGGAACCTGAGAGCTTTTATGCAGGTAAAGGATGCTGGACACAAAGAAATGGAGGGAAAATTCACAGGCTAAGAGTGTGGTGTCTCCTCTTGATTCATCACTTAACCCTGCTGGTGATGGTGTTCAGTTGTTACTGTCAGCTCAGATCTTTATTTCCCAGTTTTAGCTTCTTCCCGTTTTACCTCCAGCACTTTGGACAAGTCATTCCAAATGCCAGCTGCATACACACGTGCCCAGTGGCTGTCTCTGGGTGGAACAAGCTGTTCTTTTCCATTAAAGCTGTTCTGTCCCTGAGTGAATCACTTCCTTCGAGCATCTCAGCTCACGTGTGAGGAATTTTTTTCACAACCAGCTGGGCGTACATGTGGTTCCCACTTCTGCATGAGGCACGCTGCACGCCTGACGATCCAGAAGCCTGAGTGTCACGTTCTGACTCGCGGGAACTCATTGGCCCGGGTGGGTGGCTCCTTGCTTAGTTGCAGGGTCATTTTAGCTGAAGTTGTGTTTCCCAAGAAAGGCCTGAGGCGGCTTTATGTTTTTTAGCCATTGGTGCTTTCTTCAGCGCCCTGACCCTGCTGCTCATGTGTAGTCTTGCAGCCAAGCAGCCACCAAGGGCTTGGCTTGCTTAAGAGCCTGCATTGCTGTTCGTCGAGCGTAACTGCTTTCATTATTGTTTTTTAATACCAACCACTGAGCCAGTTTTTCACCTTAATTTTTTTTAAATATATTTTATTGATTTTTCACAGAGCAGAAGGAGAGGGATAGAGAGTTAGAAACATCAATGAGAGAGGAACATCGATCAGCTGCCTCCTGCACACCTCCTACTGGGGATGTGTCCGCAACCAAGGTACATGCCCTTGGCCGGAATCGAACCTGGGACCTTTCATTCCGCAGGCCGACGCTCTATCCACTGAGCCAAACCGGTTAGGGCATTAATTTTGACATGAACCTCTCCCCCTTCTCTTTCATCTTCTGCTGCTTCACCTGCCTCCGCTCCAGCTTGGCGCCCACGTGTGGCTGTTACAGCCACGAGTCAGAGTCTAGAGTCCCTGTCTCCTGGCTTGTCCTCCTCAGCCCCAGAAGCCCCTCCCCACGTGTCCCCGCCACCGGACCCTCCCTATGAAGATGTTCTCCTCCTTCTCGCCAAGGTCGACACCGTGCCTGACCCGCTCTCTGTCCCCCACCCTCGGCTCCCTGTGACCTCGCTCCATCAGGCTTCCTCTCTCCCACTCGTGTTTTCCTCCTTCACGTGGTTGCTACCCTTGCAAATAAAAAGTGCTCACGCTCCCTCACGCCACAGACTCTTTCTCAGCCGACCGCAGCCCCTTCTCCTGCCGAAGTTCTTTAGAGGCTGCTCTGCACTGGTTTCCTCCACCTCCTTGCGGCCCAATCCCGGCTTCAAATAAGTAAACAATTACATGTAAAACTCATACACGTACATGATAAAAATGCACTAAAGAACGTACAACATGGGAAACTGAAACCTCTTCCTGGGAAGGAGAGATGAGTAAGTAGAGCACAGAGGATTCTGAGGGCAGCTGCTGTGTAGTGTGGTACATGCCTTCACACATTTGTTCAAACCCATAGCATGGTCTCCATCGAGAGAGAACCCTAAAGTAAACTGTGGACATTGGGTGATGGTGTGTCAATGTAGGTTCACCAATTATAACAAGTGTGCTGTCTGGTCTTGCTGGTCCAGAGAACCCAGGGATCAAGCACCCATCCATATGCTTCGGGGAGGGAGACTCCGGCCTCGGGGTGAGCATGTGAACCAGGTACAGCCCAGGAATATCAGGGGAGTCTGCCAGGAAAAAGCATGGAGGAGGAACGCCCTGCTTGTGCCCGCCTCTGCCCACTTACCACCTTACAATACAGTGTGTGAGGACGGATGCTCAGAGCGGTTGCGGCCAGCCTGCAACCCCGAGGGGAGACCAGGAGAATCTCAGAGACACTCGCCCCGAGCCCTGGGCCACTGAGCCTCTCCCCACCTCCAGCCTCCCGACAGCCAGGAAAAGCCAACCCCTCTAATCACAACCAGTTCCTTTCTGCCTAAGATATTTGAATCAATAAGTACGGTTAGAGGCTGGAGCGACAGAAACGGGTTTTATATGATGCTTGTTCACACGATGCTCTGACATGTAGGTCCAAGTGCTTTCCCTCGAAACACCCCAGGACCCCACTGGGGAAATCCAATTGCAGCCTCAGGGGAATCCTTCACCCTCCATCTCCCCCAACCATGCCCATCCCAAAGGTGACTGTCTGATGCCCTGTGAGATGTCCTACCGAGGGGTGGGAGAGAGAACATATGCCACTTTCTTTGTGATGCCCCCAATAAAGAGGTTCCTAACAAATTCAAACTAAATAAAGGGCTTAGTTTGGTTTGCCTGATGTGATTAGGTGAAGGAGAGAAGAGGAATAGGGGTTATTCCCTCCCATGAGCCAAGAGCAAGAATAAGATCTGCGTGTGGTGGGACACCTAGAGCTCAAGGACACAGTCTCCAACTTAAGTGACAGCAAGAAACCTCAGAGGGACCTGGGGACTTCAGGTCACCAGCATTAGTGGGTGACACACCACATCAAAACTGAGTCAGGACCTTAGGAAAGGAGGCAACAAGAAAGCCATTCCAGGTATATGGGGGGCTCACTGGAAAGCAGCCTCCACCCCTGACCTTGGTTGAATTTCGGGTCCTTCAAGTCAGGGACCCTCTCTCCTCATTCCTCTGGTCAGTTTGGGACCTAAAGTATCTACCATTCCAAGATGCCGTGAGCCGGAGAGGATGTGTAAGGCTCCTGGCCCTGACCCGGCACTCCGTGGGTGCAGAGTAAATGGTAGCTGTCAGTGCCAATGCGTTCAGCATGGAGCTCTCCCACCAAGAGGTGGGGGGTGAGGAAACAGTCTGACCAGAGTTACTACACCTGGGGTCACAGTCAGAAGTCCTCTGTGGTCGAAGCCAGAGTTAGAATCTACAGGTAGGGTTGGGGTGGGCCTCCTGGTCAAATCTGGAGAGGTCCAGAGAGAGAGCCTCAAACAAGACCAGACTGAAAATAGACACAGCCACCAGGCAGCATCTTCCTGCGTCTGAAGGCTGCTGGCAACGCGGCTCATTCACTTATAGAAGCCTGCCTAAAGGGAAGAAATGGCCGCGATCATGCTAGAAAATCCTTAATTCATCTAACGTTAACTAGACTACAATTTCCTAACAACTGGACTGCGTGTGATTGATTGATCTTTGTGTCTGGCCCAGAATCTGGCCCAGAATGGTGGGTTAGTAAGTGTCTGTGTGGTGGATGCATGGGTGGATGGATAAGGGCCAGTGTGTATCTGGCCTCTGATAATACCGGAATGAAAGCCCTTTCCCTGCCCTCAAGGAGCTCTGTGCAAGAAAAGGAATAAGAAATGAGTCGGGCTCAGCATGCTGTGTGAGCTCAGCTGAGGGGCACCCCATCCAACGAGGAAAAGACATATGTATTCAGGGGTCCTTCCTAGAGGAGTCTGGATCCTGATGCACCAGCTGGTCTTTGATGGGCCAAAGTCATCAACCCTTGCTATGCCAATGCAGCAGGGCAGTCTACACTCTGAATTCTCCACTCAGCGGAAGCCACAGCATTTTCTGAGAAACGGAGCAGACACCCCATCTCTGCCGTCTGTTTGTGTTCCATGTCTCACATAGTCCCTCATGAAAAGTCCTTCTGCAGCGGTGTCCTGTGGCCCTCCACACCCAGCCTCTGTCCCAGGTACCCAAACCCTCAGGAGACCCTGTGCAAACACTCTTTGGAGGTTCACTCCGCCAGTTTACCAAAAACTCCACACCTACACTTCTGAGCTCATCTGAGTCAGCATACTTGACTACAAGGTGATTTAGCATGATGGACGCTGGCCACAGGGATCCCAGCAGGAAGCATGAAAAGAATGACAGATTGCACTGAGGTGAGGAGCGAGTGGGAAGCGAGGAAAGGCCAGAGAGCAAACACAATAGCCAACTTCATGAAACGTGTCTGTTAAGAAAAAAGAATGGAGGCAGGAAAGCAGGGCCCAACGAGCTAGAAGGTGGTGTTTGTGGTTTTTAACAAGGGAGAGACTTGAGCAGTCACATGCTGCGGAAAAAGATTCAACAGAGCGGGAGAAGTGAACCCAGACACTGAGGAGAGCAAGGCTCGGAGGGGCAGCCAGATACAAGGTGTGCTGATGACCGTGGCCGAGCGAGCAGGAGGAGGCAGCTCCGAGGGTCCTGAAGAGACCCTGGCCTCAGGGAGGGATTGGCCACAGGAGTCCAAGCTAAAGGGAGAAAAAGAAGAGGGACGACCCAGACTCTCCCAAGAGTTTATTCAGGAGGGAGATGAAGCTAAGGGCTGAGAAGTCCCAAGCCCTGACCAACAAGTGCCCTGGGCCTGCTGGCCCCACACGTTCGTTTTGTTGGCAGAGATCTCACTTCTTAGCGCCCTCTCTGTGATTTGGAACCAGCGTCTCCCATTTTTCCAGTTAATTTCAGTGATAATTAGAGCAGCTTGCAGGAGTCACTTTTCTTCCCTTGAGAAATCACACTAGGCTTGGGAGTCCACAGACAGGGCAGTCCGTGGAGAAGTCAGGTTGACCCGCCACACCTCTCTGAAGATACTCTAGTTTCCAGTGTGAAACTGTTACTGGATGGGGATGGGCCAGCCGGCAGGAGAGATTCCACAACACGAGTCCAGGTGGATTTAAGAGTGTATTTCTTAAAGCTGGGGACAGTGAGAATTTAGGAGAAAGAAAATAGAAGTTCACACCTGAGCTAAGGCCTGGCCCTGCTCCAGAGAGACCCCCAGCTGACATCCTTTGTCTTGAGGGCGTTTCTCTCTCTTTTGCAGGTGGGAAGGTTTCAGCAGCATATTCATCAGCTTTCTAGGCATGGTTTTTAATATGTTAATGTACCAAAATGAGTGTGTAGAGGGACTAGGGTCATTTTCTGGTCAGCTTTGCCTTATCTTGGATTTGTTTTAGTCTGATTGTTTTTGTTGTTGTTGTTTATTCTAATGACACTAATGGGGTCTCTGTTATCTACCTCCCGGACCAGCTGTGACTTAAGCTATTTACTCTCTGGTTAGGGAGGAGAGGTGTAAATTATTTGCTCCCAGCTCCTTGGTTAGGGAAAGTAAGAAGATAAGATCTATGATTTACTAGCTCAGCTGTAAATTGCTTAGCTTGTTTGTCTCTAACCATATGTCTCAGTTTCCCTTTTCCCACTTGTAAAAAAAAAAAAATTCTAACATCTAACTATTCTGCCTCAAAACTTCCTGTGGAAAGGATGACTCACTTTGAAAGGAGATGGCTATTCTTCGGTTTGCTTATGTAACTTACTGAACAGAGAAGGGGTCAGAACTGACCTGGGCCAGCAGCCTTTGGCCCGCCTACCGGGGAGCATGGGCAGGCACCCCAGGGCAGAGCATTACCCTGCCCAATGTGGACGACAGCTACCGGCACAGCTGCTGCCACAAAGGAATGAATACAAGCTGTTTCGTCAGACCTGACTTCTCAGAGAACTACAAGACCAGACTCTATTAGGAAATCTCCAGATTTTTTAAAGGTTGTAAAATCATTCCATCGAAACACTCACCACAACAAAACACCCTGTGCAGGCTAAGAAAACAGCCCTGGGAGCAACCTCAAGACCAGTCACAATTTTAGTTTCACTTCCTGTAAGGAGATTTCAACCCGTCCTATTTCTTGAATAATTCTGTTTGCTCACTCGTTTTTAAAACCATCTGTCCCGCAGGGCAAACAAAGATTTTACAGGAGGAGGGCACTGCCAGGTCACTGGGGGCTCAGACGCCTCCCTGGGGCTGGTCTGTGCTGTGGGAGTGTTCTGACCCTGCTTCCTGCCAAAGAGCAGGGGCCACGAAAGCTCTGAGACAATGACACCCCGAGCCCAGCCACTGATGAAACGCAAGTATGCATTCCTTGGATTCCCTGGGCGGTGAATCACCTCAGGGTGTAATGACTGTGGGGCTGTCCCTTTAAAAATCAAGCAGGCTAGGCTCATTGGGCAAACTCCTCCTCCGGGGAGGTTCCTTTAAATGCGGGCCAGCTAGCTGACCGGGCCTCCGTTCTTACTCCGAGTGGTACCTGCCCAGGAGGCTCCCCGCCAGGATGCAGCCCACCTGCACGGCCGAGGAGTTTGTGGACAGCCACCTCAAGCCTGGGAGGATGGTGCTGTTCATGAAGCCCACCTGCCCCTTCTGCAGGCGGGCCGAGGAGCTCCTCTGCCAGTACCCCTTCAAAAGAGAGTCGTTGGTAATTGTGGATATCACCGTCACCAGGAACACAGAGAAGATTCAAGATTATTTCCAACAGCTCACAGGAGCCAGAACGGTGAGTCTGGGGTGTTGTTCTAAAAGGTCGGGTGTGTGTGTGTGGCAGGAGAATACCCAATTCTTTTCTTGTTAGGGCCCTGAAAGGGTATGCCTGTGCTTTTCTCCAGGACACCGCTAGGGCTCGTCAGTCGCTTGAGGCTCCGGGAGGGGCACGGGGTGGGGGGGGGGGGGGCAGAGAAGAAGACACTGCTCCCTTGAATGGGCAGCGGGACTGCAGCCAAGGGCCCAGTGTGCTGGGTGTTGGGTCCCTGGGTCCAGCAGCTGTGAGGAGGGAGCCGGAGTCTTTGTTTCAAACATGCTGCTAAGAGTTTCCAGCTTGCAGGGCTGGGGTGGGCGGTGGGGTGAAGGGGCCAAGTGTGATCTGTACATTTCTGTTGTCCACATGAAGATCTTGTGCGCTCTGCTGTTTTCACGTGGCCAAGTGGGATTTGCTGCCCTTCGGTCTTTTCTCTAGGCTCTCTTTAACATTAACCTAACGTGCTCATTCTCCCTCATCTAACTCCACCCACTGGAAAAAATCTAATTCATAAAAATGGCTTATTATTTGCCCCTTGTTCTACATTATGGGGTGTTTTTAGGCCTCTCAGAGGAGGAAGTTCAGAGACCAGAGTTCCGGCCGGGCTCTCGCTGTGTGATCCTGGGCAGGTCACCACCTCTGTGGTCAAGGACTTCCTCACTGCAAGGCTAGAGCAGCCAACTTCTGCATTTCCTTTGCTATGAGTGGACTGAGGGACCCTCTAAGACAGCGGTTCTCAACCTGTGGGTTGCGACCCCTTTGGCGGTCAAACGACCCTTTCACTTGGGTCGCCTAAGACCATCCTGCATATCGGATACTTACATTACGATTCTAACAGTAGCAACATCACAGTTATGAAGTAGCAACGAAAATAATTTTATGGTTGGGTCACAACATGAGAAACTGTATTTAAAGGGCCAGAAGGTTGAGAACCACTGCAAGAATTGCTGTCCTCTATCTGAAAAGGCTTCTTGTGGGGTGCCCACCCAACCAGGCTGCCTGTCTCAGTCCTGGTGCTGGCTGGGGTGAATGGTGTCCCACCAGCTCACCCAATTCCCTTTCCAGATACACATTCTAGGGCTCAGGGTTGCAGAAGCACATATCCTAGTTCCATGTGAGTTTGGCTTACCGGGTTTTCTCTGGGCTCTCGGTGAAAATACGGAGGCTTTCTCCCTGTCTCTCCAGTGAGAAACCAGCGCTCTGGTGCAGAGGGAGGCGACCTGGTTCCCCCTTGCTTCCAGGGCCCCAGCTGTGGGCTGAAGACTCCCGTCTCTGGGAGGTCCTGGGGCAGAGAGACTTGCTGCTTGGCTGTCCCCCCCCCCCCCCCCCCAGCTGTCTAGGCGGCTGGGAGAGGAAAGAGTCAGGCAAATACTGCCAAGGCCCTCTCTGTGCTGGGTGCTCTTGGCCAGTGGTTCCCAAATGTTGCTACACATTAGAATCACCTGAGGAGCTTTAATAAAAAATAAAATCCCCATGCCCACGTCGTATCCCAAACCAATGAAATCACCGTGTCAGGGCTCAGTAGTTTTAAAGGTCCCTAGGTCAAAGGGTACAAACTTTTAGTTGTGAGTAAGTTCTAGGAATCTAATGTTCAGCAGGGTGACAAGTTAATAATACTGTATGTATGCTTGAAATTTGCAAAGAGAAGAGATCTTGTTCTCACCGCACACACAAAAATGATAACCGTGTGAGGTGATGGGTGTGTTAATTGTGGTAATCATTGTAGTGTCGACATAAGCAAACCATGATATTTCATACCTTAGTATATACAATTTGTCAATTGCACTTCATGAAAGCTGGGGGAAAGTTTTATTTTCTATCCAAAGAAAAGATCCCCAGGTAATTCCAATTTGCAACAAGTTTTGGGAGCTACGGCTTTCAGCTGGGCAGCATCTGTTCTTTACAGTAGAGACAAACCTCTTCATGCATGCACCAACACTTTTTTCATTTCTCTGTAATGCAATGATTTTTCTCCTAGTGGTCTTTTACATTTGTCTTTCAATTAAAACAGTTTTTCACTGCTTCCTCCAAGGGGAAGAGCACATCCCTTAGAGCTGGGTGCTTTCTGATCCCCCACAGCGATGGGTCTGTGCTGGGAGAGATTGAAATCTTGGGAGCAGTTGCTATCTGACCCTGTACTGGCCCCAGGTGCTGTGCATTCAGGAAGAGCCCAGCAGGACTTGATTGAGTCCAGAAGTGTATGCCTTCAACCAGGCCTGCACCTGGAGAAACCCATTTTGGTTTTGCTACAGCCCCCCTCTCCTGGATCAGTGCCGTCATTTAGTCCAGTGGTTCTCAACCTTGGCTGCACATTAGAATCACCTGGGAATCTTTATAAAATCCTGATTTCTGGGCCTCATCCTCCGGAAATTCTGTTTCTTTGTTATGGGGTGAGGCCAAATTAGTAACAAAGAAACAGAATTTCCGGAGGATGAGGCCCAGAAATCAGGATTTTTAAAGAGATTCCCAGGTGATTCTAATGTGCAGCCAAGGTTGAGAACCACTGATTTAGTCCTTCTCTGAAACTCTTCTTCACATAGATTCAAGTTTCTGACCTCTATCATTTCCCTTCTCTCTGAAGAACTTCTTTAAACATGTCTTGCAAGGCAGGTCTACTGTCAAAAAATTCCCTCAATTTTCATTTGTGTGAGAGAGTCTTTATTTCTCCTTCACTTTTGAAGGATAATTTTGCTGGACACAACAAATATTTTAAAGCACCCATTACATACGAGGCACTTTTCTGGCCATTGGAAACACCTCCATGCGCAGAAGAAACAAAAACTTCGCCCGTGTGGAACTTACACTCTAGTAAATACAATAAATAAAATAGTACGTTGGAAGGTGATAGGTGGTAAGTGGTAAGGAGGCCGGGAGCAGTAAGGTAAAGTTTTAAATGGAGCCGTCGGGCCCTCACTGTTTTGACTAGATCTCTGAAGAAGGTGAGGGGGCAAGGCTCACAGAAATTTAGGAGTAAGAGTGATTCAGGCGGGGGGAATAGCAAATGCAAAGGCCCTGCCTAGGCCAGAGGTGTGCCTGACAGGGAGGCCTGTGTGGCTGCAGCACTGGTAGCCGGCGAGGCAGGAGGAGGAGCCGAGGTCTGAGAGGTAGTCATGACCCGGACTGGTGGTGTGAGATGAGCAGAGGGGTGCCGGGATCTGCCTTAGTTTTGGAAGAGCCACTCTGGTGGCCGTGAGGAAGAGACTGGAGGAGGGCCAGCCTGGGAGTTGAAATGCAGACATCTGGAGGCTACAGCTTTAATTCAGATGAGACATGACGGTGGCTTGTACCAAGGACAGCCTAGGTGAGTGACTTTGGCTGCATCCGAGTAACCTTACGGCACAGACAATACCTCCTAGCTGAGGCTGGGGGCTGGAGACACTTACTCCTCGTACCAAGCTTGCTTATGGTAGGAGTTGTCTTTCTCCTTCTTGACAGTAACAGACTCAAGTTCCCCAGAAACGGGAATGGGGCCAGGACGGGCAGGCACTGAGGGGGCCTCTTCCTTCCTCAGCTGAATCAAGTTTCCTGTTTTGCCACCACAGACACACACACATACACACGGGTGCAGCTTGTAATTCAGCTTTTTTGGAGGTGCTGGTACTGGTGCTTTAAGGTGGTTTTGGGGCTGCGGACACTAGAGGGTGGGTGTAGGAGCAAGGGGGCCTTTTGGCTCTCAGGCCCACCAGCTCCCTTGCCAGAGGGTGGACACAGAGCTCCACCCTGGAGACAGCTGATTGGGTTTCAGGCCTGTCTTGGACATCTGGAGGCTGCTGGAGGCCTGGGCGTTCTGAAGTCTCAGTTACCCTGGGAGGAAGGAACAGATGCTCAGTGTCAACCAGTCGTTGCAAACACGATCCCTGCAGCAGCAGCATCACCTGGGAACTTATCAAAAAGCAAATTTCTGGGCCCCAACTCAGATCTCCTGTATCAGAAATTGGGGGTAGGGGGGGGCGTGTGTAGAGATCTGTGTTTCCACAGGCCTGTTGGCAGGTGGGTTGCACATTCCACTGTCTGAAAAGAGGACTCCTGGTTTCTCAGGACTCCTACTGACTTACCTCACACCCTTCTGGCCCACACCCCACTCAAAGGTGGAGCGGTGGCAAGCTGCAGGAGTGGTGACAACTGCTCACTTCTTTTTGCAAAGACAGAAAAACTCTAGAATGCCTACATCTCTTCCTTATACAATATAAAATAATCTAATATAAAAATCAGGCGATCTGTATTTCATTAGGCCCTGCCTCCATGGGAGTTCTGCAATATATTAGAACTACATTAGGATCCTGCTCTATTTACTGTTACAACTGACCACAGCCGAGTTTTCCTGGGGAGACAGAAGCCAAAAGGCCCCAACAATTTGTGAGGGAAGCTTTATTTTCTCTGAAATAATGGCAGGACCTAGGGGAGCACTTAGGCTTCTGACCTCAACTCTCTGCGGCTATTCTTCTCTCAGCCTCAGAAAAGCAATGCTGCCTGGATGACACTGTCCACCTGCAAAGCCCCACCCAGGCTGTGCTGCAGGTGGAGCAGGCAGCACCCTCGGAGGCTTAAGAAGACAGCACCGGGCTTTCTCTCGGGAATGCAGCCCGGAGTGCTCTTGCCCACTCTTGGGGCACAGGAAATATCTGGACTTCTTAAAAAACATTTGGCCTTAATTTTTAAAGCCCACTTCCACCCAGACTCCCCGCCCCCTTTATGATTTCCTCAAAAAAATTTTTTTACTGTAATTTTATTGATTTCAGAGAGGGAGAAGGGGAGAGAGCTGGAAACATCAATGAGAGATAATCATTGATTGGCTGCCTCCTGCACGCCCAGGTATCGAACTGTGACCTCCTGGTTCATAGGTCGACACTCAACTATTGAACCACATTGGCTGGGCCAGATCCCTTCTTAATCAACATCATGTAAGGACTTACCTAAAGTAGCCCCTTTTCTCATCTCTCTCACTTTTTAGAAAGTTCACTTGAATTACTATGGCTTCCGAGGAAAGCCGAAAGCTTTGAAAATATTCTTACCGCCTCTTGTCTGTCACCTCTCCTGGCGTGTTCCTGGTGCTCAGGAAGAGAGCCACCACACAGGTGGCCGATACAGTGCTCACTGCTTCACGGCCAGGCAGCCTTTCTGTAGCGGTGCCCTTGGCCTGGAAGTTGTCCAGGCCACAGTGAGAGGACTTCTTCCCCCTTCAGGGTCCCCAAAGCCCTCTGGAATTCTGGAGCGTGCCTGCTCCTAGCAGCAGGGAGGGAGCCTGCGTGTGACTGGAGATGAAGGAACTCATCAGGTGTAATGGCTGCATCAGTGTGGCTTGCCTTGGGTGACTCACCGTTGCAGGTGTGAAACTAAAGCAGAGGAACGGCCTTGGCTCCCAGGACAGCAGCACTTACACATCCTAGGATGGGCCAGGAATTGAAGGAGACTTGACACCACCATGCCTTCCCCGGCTGAGGACAGAGCTCACAAAGGAGAGAGCTGACTAATAAATGGCGGATCTAAAAATCAGGCGCAAAGACCTAATGCAAATACGTTGCCAGCTGTATTTAGAAACAAACTCCTTCCTGCTTGCCATGCTCACAGTAAGGGCTCAGAAGTGGTCCCAGCTGCACAGACACCAGAATTCAGTCAGGGTGGTGATCTAGCTGTAGCCAATCAAAATTCCCTCCCAGAAATGTGTTTCTGTCGAGTAAAAATTTTATTTCATTTTTTAAAAAATATATTTTTATTGCTTTAAGAGAGGGAGGGAAAGGGAGAGATAGAAACATCAATGATGAGGGAGAATCATTGATCTGCTGCCTCCTGCATGCCCCACACTGGGGATCGAGCCCGAAACCAGGACATATGCCCTGATCTGGAATCAAACCATGACCTCCTGGTTCATAGGTTAACACTCAACCACTGAGCCAGGCCAGCTGGGTTGTAGAGTGAAAAGTTTAAATCACTGACAAATTAGACAATCTCATGCACAGCATATTCAATCTGAAAGATATCGTGGTTTAAAAACATTCTTTAATGGATAATTTTATCCTTAGAATAAAATTTTGTCCTGTAAGAATACACTTGAGATTGTAAAGTGATTTGAAAAGCTGGGATTGTGGGAAATATTTAGAGGGAGGGTAACATGTCATTCTTGCTAAGCTAATAATTAAGTTCCTTAAATGTCCTTTGCTTTTTTTAGGTACCTCGAATCTTTATCGGTAAAGAGTGTATAGGTGGATGCAGTGAACTACAAGAGATGGACAGAAGTGGGGAACTGATGGTGCGGCTAATAGAAATGGGAGCTCTAACGCCATAATTACAGGTGAGTCCCAGGTAGGATGCTGGACCGGGAACGCTAAGAGATGGTGGAATTCTACTGCCATGTTTTATCATAATCTGGGAAGGCTAGGGAAAGGATGGTTTGGAGTGATCTGAGGAACTGTAATGTCATTTATTAACTTCCCTTTTTACAAAGGGATTGTGCCAATGGGAGACATCCTTTCACTCAACCTTCATTTCACAAATATTTTTTGAGCATTTACTATGTGTGAGACACTATACAACGCAGTGGGAATATAGTGATGAACAAAAAGATAACATGAACCTTATATTCTAGAGAGGTGGACAGATTAAAAATAAGTAAATAATTCCTGAAACAAATGAATAGACTACTGCAGGGGTGGGCAAACTTTTTGACTCGAGGGCCACAATGGGTTCTTAAACTGGACCGGAGGGCCGGAACAAAAGCATGGATGGAGTGTTTGTGTAAACTGATATAAATTCAAAGTAAACATCATTACATAAAAGGGTACGGTCTTTTTTTTTTTTAGTTTTATTCATTTCAAACGGGCCGGATCCGGCCCGCGGGCCGTAGTTTGCCCACAGCTGGACTACTGTGATAGAACATGGCAGGGGTGGGGAAGCTAATTTAGCTAATAAGGTGAGGGAAGGTCTTTCTGAGAAGGGCTGGTTGGGTTGAGCTCTTGTGACCGTCATGTAAAGATGAAGCAGGAGAGCTTTTCGACAGAGGAAACAGCAAGAGCCAAGGCCCTGAGGTGATCAGTATAGAAAATTCAAGAATGAGAAAGCAAGGAAGAGCAGACTGAGTACAGTGCAGTGAGAAGGGAGAGCAGTAACAAATGTGGGCAGGGGCCAGAGCTCACAGGCCGTGGTAAGCAGTTCAGATGATAATAACTGCAATGTGAAATGAAGGTAATGTTTGCTTCACCTGTGTTCACACTGCAACTCAATTTCAATTAAAGGGCTTCCCAAACACCAAAATGAAGTTTTCTAAAATGGTAGCCTAAAGCAGCGGTCGCCAACTGGTGGTCCGCAGACTACTGGTGGTTCGTGAGGTCTGAAAGGTTGGCCACCACTGGCCTAAAGGATATTCTTGGCTGAACAGAAAACCATAGGGCAGCGAACCCTTTAGAAAGGAACCAGGATACTTCTGGGGTCTGATGGGCCCCCTTCCTCCCCAGCTCTTCTTAGTGCTAGCTAGCCTCCAACTAGTCCAGTTCACAGACTCAGACACAGACCTGGGGGTTTTTAGTCAAAGGAGACATTTATGGTTCTTAAGCCAAAATGTTCTTTGAGGGGTATTTATTGCCCAATAATTAATAACTTAGCCTTGAGCAATGAGTATATATACTTTGTGGTGGTTACTCAGAATAGCAACTATAACAAAAAGAGTTCTGAAAAAATACAAATGAATCCTTTGAAATAAAAATCACTATTATAAACTTTCTAGACAATTCTTTGACATCATCACAGCAGGTGAATACTATGTCTGTTAGCTTTTCAGCCAAACCCCATATACTAAAGCTCTCAAAACTCAATTAATTGGGGTGCCAAATGTTTTCTATTCTAGAACACTTTTCTTTTTTTTTTCTTTCTTTCTTTTTTTTAGCAGTGTAGGCTTAAGAATGGAAGAAAACAAATGACTTTCCTGGGAATATGGGAAATACCATTTCCCCAACTATTAGGGTCCCCATATTCACAAGGCCTCTTTATTTGCATTGCTCTTCAGCGAGATACGCTCTCAGTATTTTGCTGACAGATGCTTTCAAGGCCACCTGTAATGGATTGTGTTTGAATAACAGGAGTACGTGTTCTGGTGATGAAAGAGAACTAAGGGGAGATCACCTTTCCAAGGAAATGTAATTATTTGTATTTTTTTTTCCTGGCAGAGCAGACCCAGGCTGATGTCTCCCTTGAGAGCTGGATGGCATTGTGAATGGTGGCAGCACTTCTGGTGGATGGATCTGGGGTGACCTTTACCCAGCAACTGATTACTTAATCTTCTGAAATATCTGAACCAAAAAATGGGAGAGTTCTCAGCAAAAACAGGCTTTGCTTCTTTCAACTCTATTGAAAGTGGACCCACTTGCCACAAACCACAGGTCTGAGATGGTGGATGGACATCTCGGGTTTCTTCCGGATTGGCCCGTGGAATAGACCGTGACAAGTTATAGCTCAGGATTCCCTCATTGACCCAAAAAAGTTCTTTCTCTTTTGCACGTGGTTCTTACTATCGTTCGTGTGCCAGGACTCCTACCGCTAAGCCAGTGTTTCCCAACCAGTTTATCCCAGGCTCCCTAGGATGAACTGATAGTTAATTTTATGCTACTGCCCAAAAATTAGTTTGTGGAGTTTGAATTTATAGTTTGTATTTTGAAATCGATAGGTATTTCGAATGTGCTTTTCCAAATTCCATGTGTCTCCCCTATCCTATCTTGAAAATCACTGCTCTGAACTTGTGTTCTTAAACTTGACAACTCACAGACGTCATAGAAAACGCCCAACAATTCTGGGAAGGGTCTGAGGGCCGATGTGAGAAGTGCCACATGAAACGTTAAGCACAGTGCGTCTTTCCTTGGTCTACAGAGCTCAGAGGTACACGTGCAGATGCTGTGATCATGTGGCAACACTGTTTGGTGAGATGATCGCCCAGGTACTCCTGCACAAGTGTGTATGAATTCGTTTAGATGATGAACAAAAGTTAAATTTAAAACATTACCATAAAAATTTTGCAACCCCCCTCTCCCAAGACTGTCTATGAAAGTAGCTCTAATTGAGAAACACTGTCTTAAATGATTTTAGCACCTTTTATCTCACACTCTATGAAATCTTAAGAATCCCTTATTATGAAGTTTGTTCTAGAATTACAAGATTAACTTAACATCCTTTTGCAGTCTCTAGAGTGAAAGGTTAATATGTTTTGGTAATAAAAAAGCAGTCACAGATGACTGACTTTTTTTGTCCAATTCTATGTTCTCAAGTCCTTAAGGAATGATATTAATGTGAACACGTCAATTTGAAGCTTTATTCATGTTTGTCCCCTGCCATTATAAATAAAGGTAATGCTATTCACTGAGAACAAATGGTTGATGTGATTTTTAAAATTCATATTGAAATGACAAATAATTTGAATATGTCAACACTAGCCTACTGAATAATGTTTAGGGTTCAATAATTCTTTTTCCATTTCACATTCCATGTTTCAATTTCTCACCAAATGTCCTTGTACTTTTGGCTTCCTCTCCTTCCCTTATGGGCCCTGGCCACTCCCTTCGACAAGACTGTGGTGGGAGGTGCATACTGTGCCGGTTACTCACTGTGCAACTATGAATGCCACCCCCTGGAGGTTGTGCAGTGTGCAGCCTGCACAGCCCCTGATCCACTGCAGACCACTCACCTGCACTTGCTTTCACACCTCTGTGTTCTTGCTCATTGTGTTTCTTCTCTTCCGCTCTACTTTCAAATTCCTCCTTCAAGACCTCATTTACAGATGATCCCCCCTGTACATACCCTCTCGTCTCACTGCCTTTTTTTTTTTTTATTAAAAGCAGCTATTATTCCCTCTTCTATAATCCTAAAGCACTGTGCATTTGGGTACTTGACAACTCTCCTCAGGTTGTATTGTAGTTGATCATCTGTACTGATCTCCTGCCAGATTCAGAAATACTGTACTCAAAGACAAGAGCCTGGACTCTAACGTTGTTGCATGCCCAGTTCCAAGCACAGAAGTTCTGTGTTATCAAAGCAATAGCTGCATGTGGTTTAACGTGTCAAATGATACCAAAGTCTTTCCTCTCTACCCCTCCCAAACCCTAGTCCTTGCCACACATTTATCAGTTTCATGGGTATTTAATCCTATTTTAAAATATCATAAAATGAATTAAACATATATTAGAGTGTAAGCAGGCAGAGTCCTATTTAAATTAACACCTGGATATCTACCTTCTGAGTTAAAAAATAGAGCAACCATACAACAGTGTTTCTAAAGAACTGACAAAGTGCCTGAGAGGCCATGTGCCCCTTCCCAACGAATCCTTGCCTTCCTCCACAGAGCAGTCTAGGTCGTGTCTGCTGTACTCATTCCGGTGCTTCTCTTTATAGTTTTACTCCCTACAACACCCCTAAGAAATACATTTTAGTTTTGAAAAGCACAGAGAAAGATAAGTATCACATGATCTCACTCATGTGTAATTGAGTGAACAAAGTAAACTGATGAACAAAAATAGGTCCAGAGACATAGAAGCATGGAACAGACTGTCTAACCTCAGAGGGAAGGCGGGGGAGGGTGGGTGGGAAGAGATCAACCAATGAACTTGTTTGCATGTATGCATAACCCATGAACACAGACAACAGCATGGTAAAGGCCTGGGGTGGGGGTGGGGGCAGCTAGAAGAGGTCCATGGGGGAAAGGGGGGGACATATGTAATACTTTCAACAAAGATTTTTTTTAAAAAAAGAAAGAAAAGCAATAGCAAACACCACCGTAACTGTGTAAGAAAAGGGCAATATCCTAGCAATCAGATGAATGACCCTGAGAGGAGAGAAGTTGAGCAGAGGCTCAGCTTCCCTGGAATTGACCAGAGGGGTGGTCCTGAGTGAGTCCCTGGGAACACCGGGCACCCGGTTGGGGAGGCTATTGTGTGAGCAGGGAATATATGGTCAATGGAAGTGGGCTGCTCTGCATTCTTTGCTTCCATGGCCACCTCCAGCTTTCAGGAGCAGGTCAGAACAGGTGCCTCTTCTGGGGTGGGGGACACTCCCACGCCCTCTCAGCTGGCTAGTGTGCAATGTGAACAGAACTGTCATTAGCACAAGGCAAGCAAAGTACAGATAAGGATCTGCTTCAGGCTCATTTGGGCATTCTGTCCTCGTCCAGCTAACACTCAGGCAGATATACACCTAAAGAAATTAGGGGCAAATGAGCAGATTGTGTCTTTCTTTTTTTTAGTCTTTTTCATTTCAGAGGACCATGTGTCCACCATATGTTTAAGAGAGAGGGGATGGGAAGTAAACTTTTTGAAACCTTGCTTGTCTGAAAACATTTGATGCTGGTTTGACGGCTCCTAGTGGGAAATTATTTTCCTCCAGAAGTTTGAAGACACTGCTCATTGTCTTTTGCTTTCAGCATTGCTGTTAAGAAGTCCGAAGCCATTCTGAATCTTAATCCTTTGTGGGTGACCTATTTGGTTATCTTATTTTATATTCTAGAAGCTTAGGAAATCTTTCCTTTGAGCTCTGTGCGCTGAACTACCACAGTGCTGTGCCTTGGTGAGGGTCTATTTTCATGTATTATGGGGGCTACTTGGAGGTTTGGAGGGCCCATTGGAAATCCTATTGGATTACTTTGTGGATACTTTCCTCCCCTCCATTTTCTCTGTGTTCTTTCTGGAACTCCTAGTAATCAGATACTGGCTCTCATGGACTTGTCCCTAATTTTTGTTTTATTTTCTTTCTAATTTTATCTTTTTTTCCTGATGGGTTAACTCATCCTTATCTTATCATTTTTCTATTGAGTTTTTAATTTCTGATATCATGTTTTTAATTTTCAATAGCTCTTCAATGTTATCCAAATGTTCCTTCTTTATAGAATTGTTTTTGTTTCATGAATGTAGTACCTTATCTCTCTGGTGTTATCATGATCTTTTTGTTCCCAATTATCATTTTTTTCTTCTTTCCATGAGTTCTCGTTGTTCTCAGTTATTTCCTTCTTCATGTTTTATAGATGCAATCACTTATTTCATCTCTCAAAAGATATTAATTACAGTTGAGGTTTTTAAAAAAGCTGTCTTCTGATTCCTGGATTCGCCCTCTTTTCTCTGAGTCCCTATTTTCTATGTCTGCTTTACATTTGAAGGCCTCCCAATGTTCTGCATTGATCACTTGAGATCTGGTTGTCTGTAAACATTTAAGAATGACACACAAAACACTGGTTGGAAGACCTGTATGTGTGGATTGGGCTTGTCAACTGGTGGGCTTCACCCAGAGTCTTTGTTGAAATGTTACTTTCTATGCAAGGCCTTCCACATGACTCAATTTAAAAATATCACTGGAATTCCCCATGCTTCTTGCTTATTTTTCTCTAATTTATTTACCACCTAATATATTGAATACTTTACTTACTTATTTTGTTTACTGAGTGTCTTTACCCCTCAAATGGAGGCCCCTTGAGGCCAGGAATGTGTGTCTGTTTATTTACTGCAGTATCTACAGCATGCAGAAGACTACCTGCACATAGTAGGCACTTGATAAATATCTGTTAGGTGTTTGAGTAAATTAATAAATGAATGAATGAACAGTCAGGTGCAGATCCCCCAACTGTTAGTACCTGGACATTTTTCAAGCCCTTCAGTTTCTCCTACTCCTTGGCCAGAGGGTTGGGTCTTCCTTCAGTTCTGGCTGCCAAACTAGGGGGGGGGGGGGAAGGATTTTGGCAGCCCCTGGTCAGTGTACAGACTCTCCCAGAATCTTCTGTTTTCTGTCGGCTTCTTGCAAAGTAATACCATGTGAAATACAGGGATAGAAAAGACTATAAGCCAAGAGAAACTGGCATAAGAGGTTGGCAGAGGAAAGCAACAATAACAACAGGCAAAAAATGCATAGCCAAAGCGCCACTCCTGCTTACTTTAAAAAGCAAGTGACTCACTCCCCTATGCATGTCTCATTTTAGTAACTGCCTACAGTCTGCTGCTTCCAGCCTGGGCCCCAATTCAAGGTTGTCTGTCCAAAGATGGCCCTTAAGGAGAAACACAGCCATGGGTACTAAATGGGCCTGTGTGGCTGAGAACAGTGAGTATTGCTGGCCACTATCTTGATATCTGAATGTAAGAGAAAGCCATGCTCCCTAATTCACTGCACCATAGAAAGTGTTAGTGGTTCTGGAAGTATTTGAAAGAACTGGACTCCTGATATATTTGAAATAAAATTCCTTTCTTAAATAGGGCTATTTTGTTGTTAAATACATTGAACATTGGAAGGGGCAGAATTTAATCTTACTAATTAGTGGAAGAGCATTCTATCTATGCAGAGACTTATATTTCCTGTGTCCAGGTGACTTTTCTGGCGAGCCATGCAGAACTGAAGAAAGAAGGGGAGCCAACGAAAGCGCAGAAGTTTGTGTAACTCTCTGGGCTGCACCTAGCACACCCGGGGTTTCATTCCCAGTGGCTGTTCCTGCCCAGGCGGCTTCTCCCTCCCAGCCAGCAGGACTGCCACCTCGGGCAGCACCCACACCGAGCTTTCTCGGGAGGGAGCAGAGCAACTGCCTTTTCACTTTTCTTTTGTGTGTCTTGTGAAACTTGCACTACTTCATACATAAAATTACAAGTTGTTTTTAAGGTAGGAATTTTGCACTGTCTTTCCTTAGGAATCTTCCAGGTCACCCTGAGGAATGGGTATGGATGCTCTTTAACACAATCTGCCCCGGGTTCTAACCAGAGGTGTCAATGGGTCCTCCATTCCCAGAGGATCCATCTGGGGAATAGGGGGCCAACAACTCCTGGGAAGGCCAAATTAGCTCAGCTCGAAGCTGTGGCCACAAAGTTGTCCCCCAACATCTAGAATGCATGCAATTAGTGACAGCAATCATGCACAGACAAGAGGGAAGAACTAGGATAATTTCGTTATTATAAGGTACTCACACTACCTGTGAAGCAATGTATTGTTATTTGAAAGTGGATTTGTATTAATTGTAAATGTATACTGCAAACTCTAGGACAACTACTAAACAAATTTTAAAAGTTAAAAAATAACATGCTATGAAAGGAGAAAAAAATAGAATCATATAAAATTCTCAAAACCACAAAAAGGAGAAAAAGAATGAAAGACAAAAATAGGAATAATGAATAAGGGCAACAAATAGAAAGCAGTAGCAAATATGGTAGATATTAATCCAAGCATATGAATAATCACTTTGAAGGTCTAAACACACCAATTAAGAGAGATTGTCAAAGTGGATCAAAAAATAAGACTCACCTAAATGTTGTCTACAAGAAATTCACTTTAAATATAAAATGCATATAGATTAAAAGTAAATAAATGAAGAAAGATACACCATGCTAACACTAATCAAAAGAAAGCAGGAGTAGTTATATTGATTTTAGGCAGAGCAGACTTCAAGGCAAGGAAAGTTACCACCGGTTTGGCTCAGTGGATAGAGCGTCGGCCTGCGGACTCAAGGGTCCCAGGTTCGATTCCGGTCAAGGGCATGTACCTTGGTTGTGGGCACATCCCCAGTAGGGGGTGTGCAGGAGGCAGCTGATCGATGTTTCTCTCTCATCGATGTTTCTAACTCTCTGTCCCTCTCCCTTCCTCTCTGTAAAAAATCAATAAAATATATATTTAAAAAAAAACAACAAAAACAAACACGAGGGAATAAATTCTCCAAGAAGACATAGCAATCCTTAACATGTATGTGCCTAACAAAAGAGCACCAAAATACATGAGGCAAAACCTGGTAGAACTTCAAAGAACAATAGATAAATTCACTGTGGTAGTTGGAGACTTCAACACCCTTCTATGAGAAATGGACAGATCCAAAAGGCAGCAAATCAATAAGGACATATTGACTCAACAGCACCTTCAATCAATGGGATGTAACTTTATAGACTATAACCAACAATAGCAGAATACACATTCTTCCCAAGCTCACATGGACTACCCACCAGGATAAACCACATACTGGGCCATGACAAATTTAAGAGGATAGAATTCAGACAAATTTAAAAGAATAAAAATCATACAATGTGTGCTCTCAGACTACACTGGAATTAAGCTAGAAATCAATAACAGAAAGATACCTGGAAAATCTTAAAATACATGAGGATTAAACAACAACACTTCCAAAACACACAAGTCAAATAAGAAATCTCAAAAGAAAATTTTGATCTAAATGAAAATGAAAAGAGAATTTATCAAAATGTGTGGGATGTAGCAAAAGCAGTGCTTAGAGGAAATTTTATATCACTGAGTGCAGATATTAAAAAAGATCTAAAATCAGTCATCTAAGCTTCTAGCTTAGGGAACTATAAAGAGAAGAGCAAATTAAACCCAAATTAGAAAAAAAGAAATAATAAAAAAATAGAGCAGAAATCAATAAAATTGAAAACGTGAAATTGGTAGAAAAAAATAATAAAACCAAAGACTAGTTTTTTGAAAAGATCAGTGAAATCAACAGGTCTCTAACTAGGCTAAAAAAAGAGGGGGGGGGGGGACACAAATTGCTAATACCAAAAATGAGAGAGGATACATCCTTGTCGATCCATAAACATGAAAAGGAAAATAAAGGAACATTGAACAACTCTGTGCCCACAAATTTGATGACCTTGCTGAAATGGACCAATTTCTTAAGAGATACAATTTCCCAAAACTCAAGAAGAAATAGACAATTTGAATAGGCCTAACCCTATTAAAGAAATTGAATCAATAATTAAAAACCTTCCCAAACAGAAAATATCAGGCCCAAATAGATTCACTGGTGAATTCTAGCAAATATTTAAGGAAGAAATTATAACAGTTTTCTATCTCTTTCAGAGGATAGAAACAGAGGGAATACTTCCTAATTCATTCTATGAGATCAGCATTATCCTAACCAGAGAAGACGTTATAAGAAACCTACAGACCAATCTCTCTCATGAATACAGATGCCAAAGTTCTCAACAAAATATTAGCCAATCAAATCCAACGACACATACAAGGAATTATATACCTCAACCAAGTAGATTTATCTCAGATTTTCAGGGCTGATTCAACACATGAAAATCAATTAATTACAACCATTCACATTAACAGGCTAGCCAAAAGAAATCACATGATCATATCAATAGATCATATCAGAAAAAGTATTTGATAAAATCCAGCACCCATTCATGGTAAAAACTCTCAGTAAACTAACAATAGAGGGATACTTCCTCAACACGGGTAAAGAATATCTACAAAAAAAATCACAGCTAGCATCGAACTTAATGGTAAGAACCTGGAAGCTTCCTCAGTAAGATCAGGTGCAAGGTACAAGGCCAGAATGTCCCCTCTCACCATTCCTTTTCAGCATTTCACTGGGAGTGCTAGCTAATTCAGTACGACAAGAAAAGGAAATAAAAGGTATACAGACTGGGAAGGAAGAACCGAAACTTTCTTTGTTCACAGATGACACAACCATCTATGTAAAAAACCCAAAGATGGAGGGAAAAAACCCTTCAGGAACTAATGAGCAATTATAGCAAGGTTGCAGCTGTACCACACCAAGAGTGAACCCTGAGGTAAACTGTGGACTTTGCATGGTTCTGATGTGTCAATGCATGTTCATCAATTGTAACCTATGTAGCCCTCCGGTGGGGGATGCTGATAATGGGAGAGGCTGTGCAAGTGTGGGAGCAAGGGCTATGTGGGGAATCTCTGTACCTTCTGCTGACTTTTGCTGTGAATTTAAAGCTGCTCTAAAAAAATAAATTAGATTAAAAAAAAACTTATGCTCTTGGCCTCAACAAATGCCACATGCATATAAACTTTGACCTCTCTCCTTTTGCTGAGATATGGCAAAGGAACAACTGTGGATGATGCTGGGGAAACAGCCTCCCTGCGGGCATCTCCAGCTTGGAGGAGGATGTGGGGATGAATGCTATAAGATCATAAGCAGGTAAGCAGAACCAGGCCCTGAACTCAGTTTTACTCCTTGGACCTTCCAGAGGTACTAAATCAGCATCTGCGACATGTCAGTAGAACTGAATGCTTGATTTGTCCCGGGTGTTAGCAGCAGAGCAGCAGCAGCCTGGACAGGTGCTAAGCTTGCCGAATTCACCAGAGACACCCACAAGGCTGGTGAAGGCTCTGCCAGGTCCAGCAGGCTGCCAGCTTTACCTGGGACTGTTTCGGAGTCTCTAATATGCTAGTGTGCATCGTGAGTTTCCAAAGTAGTTATGGTTAGGTCTGATCAAGTAATTGAATCGATACCCCCTCCCCTGGGAACTGACCTTTCTCTCTTTCTTTTTAAAAAACAACTTTATTTAGGCGTAGTCTATGGCTCACATAACTCACCCATTGCAGTCATACAATTCAACGAAGAACGTTCAGCTGAGCTGCACCGTTGCTCCAGGAACAGGGCATTGCTACTCCAAGGGTAGATTTCTATGGTTTAAAAGCAACATGGACTGAATTCAAACCCCGGTTAGGCTACTTCCTAGATGTGTGCCTGTGGCTATGCAAATCTCTCTGGTTTGAGTTCTTACTATGAGAATTAAAATTAATTAAGAAAGCTACCCTTCTCTCTGACCATTTCACACCAGGATATGCTATTTGTTTCCAGTCACCAGCCTTGGGTTATTTATTTCAAATATTAACCACAAAGGTGGTATGTTAGCCAGTCCTATCATTTGGAGAATCGTGATCAGATTAGACCTTGGAACAGTTTCCTGAGAAGGGAGTCGAGGGAAGGGGATGGAGGGAGGGAAGGAGTGACGACCTTGGTAACTCCTTGACCTTGGAGTTATCCTTGCAAGGAAGCTCAAATGGTGTATCTTCCAGGACATGTCCAGTTTGCTCTTCCCACAGAGCCAGCAGTGTTGCAGCACCTTCAAAGGGAGCTGCCACTCCAGCCTTAGCTGGATGGATTTACACTTTTCTTAGCATACGCATGGGGGCTGTTTGCTGGTGGGTAGAGCACTTGGGTTTTGGAATCAGGTTCAGGTTCTTTCCAGTTCTGCCATTTACTAACTACATGGGCTTGGGCTTTGACTCACTGCTCACTTTAGAATGGAGATACTGACAGCAACCTGGCTCATGGGGCTGCTGGAACTATATGATAATACTAATTAATACTAATACTAATACCTACAGAGTATATGTATCACCCCCTTTATTCCTCCCAATGAAACTATGAGGTTGCTACATCCAGTAGCTCCATTTTACAAATGAGCAAAAAACGTCCAAAGAGAGGCCACTTCATGTGCCCAAGATCACACGTGAGAGGCGGAGCTGGGATTGGAATCAAACCGGGCAGTGTGGTTTCATCACCCTTGTATTTAGTTACCCCACCAGACTACTCTCCTGCACTCTACTGTCTCTTCTAAAGGAAATAATACATGAATCGTGCCTGGCATTAGTAACAGTGCAATAAGTGATAATGTTGAAATAGTAAAGAATACCTCAATTTCCCCGGGCCTCACCAGCCCATGGAGTTCATACCAACAGTAACGACAGAAATTTCACTTGATCACACCTCTGCTTGCATGACCCGGGTCCCTAAGTCTCTCGAAGTTACTGCTGGGGTGTCTCACCTGGATCTCCTGCCCTCCCACACTTGCCCCTCCCTGAAGGCCCTGCCCTTTAAGTCCCTTCTGCTGTGAGTGTCCTCCGTTCCTCTTCACAGGGCTAAACGCCCTGGGCCCTAAGCAGAAATGGGCCATCACAGTCAACACTGTCATCTTGGAGACTAGCAACTCTTGTCAACTGTGTGCTGTTACGTTTAGCAGACGTCTCTTAAGCAACTATTATGTTTTGGAAATGGTGCCAGAATACACACATACACAAGATACAAGCAACCAGTATGTCCAGACTGGTACCCTATAGCAACTCAGGAACCCCTGACATCTACTAAGTCCCATATAAGATCAGCCTTTCTTACCATATTCATTAAAAATAGTGAGGGTTGTAAAATAGAAAGTTTTGTTGTTGGTGGTGGTGTATAGTTTAGGAAAATGCCTAGGCAATTCTTTACAGTATCGATTTACCTTATTTAAATGGTCTTTACATTTGAATTCTTGCGAAGGAAATGTCCTAACTTTTACTTCCATTTGGCCCAGCAAAGCACTGGAACCTCCCCTGGGCATTGCAGCATTGGAATCTGCCCTCCTAGCATCACCAGGGGTTCTATTTGTGGCCTCTCGGGGGTTTTGACATGTTTTAATTCACTTGAAGGCAATTCGATCTTAGGAGGAAGTCTCTGTAAATTGAGAAAACCTCCCCCACTCCTCCTCCAACCAAGGGGACAGAAGACCCAAGAACAACGATGTGTTGTCACCTAGCTGACCATGGGGCCAGACTCAGACATGAGATTTCTATGAAAATAAAAACCACCTACATAAATTTTATGAAAACTGGTACTGGGGGAATTGTAGTTATTTTCCTACAGCCTGAAAGTTACTAAAAGTGAAGGAAAAGCAAGATACTCCAATCAGGAGGAGCAAAGGAAAAGCGCTCCGAAGCCTGAAGCAGACCTGTGTGCGGGGCAGTGGCTGGTCAGTAATTTCCTGCTGTCTGTGATAAGAAGGCCTAGGGCTCACAAAACTGGTTTAACCAAACTTTGTCCTATAGGCCCTTTGGCTTAAAAGTTATTTACGACTGTGCTTCAAGATTGCTTCCAATTCTTAAGGGCAGCTGAATCTTTTTTAAAAAAGCAGAAAACGAAAAGGTAGACAATTTTCAGGCAAAAAAAAAAAAATAGTGTATTCTGAGATAGTAGCTAAATCTGTCATTGTAAACAAGACAGGCACTAAGTCATAGATGAGAGCCTACGCTGCCTTTAGGAAAAGGGTTTTGGTTTGTTTTTGAGTTACAGTACTCCCCTAAGGATCTTTCAGGCCAGGTTTCCCACAAAGGAGGAAGGGCTCAGATCCCATCTCCTTTCCACTTAATTTTAAAAGTAAGTAATTTATCGCCGTAGCCGGTTTGGCTCAGTGGATAGAGCATCGGCCTGCGGACTGAAGGGTCCCAGGTTCGATTCCGGTCAAGGGCATGTGCCTGGGTTGCGGGCACATCTCCAGTGGGGGGCGTGCGGGAGGCAGCTGATCGATGTTTCGCTCTCATTGATGATTCTAACTCTCTATCCCTCTCCCTTCCTCTCTGTAAAAAAAATCAATAAAATATATATTTAAATAAATAAAAGTAAGTAATATACTGTGTCCACTAAATTGGCATGCTGTTTTCCTAAATGGGAGCAAATAAGAGAGCTCTTTGCTTTGAACATGTAAAAGAGAAAATGTCAGTCACTCTCATACTAATGCTGATCATTAGCTCATTGTTGAGCATTTAGCTGAACAGTAGGCCAGACAATTAAGGTTTTGAGGACATAGCCTGCTGCATGCCAGGGGAATCATTTGCATGCAGTTATGGAATTGTTTGCATAAAGTCAAACACGATGTTTAACACTGGAAGCCATTTCTGCCTCATTGTGTCCAATAAGAACTCTTCTGCGCCCCCAAATGCATCTTGTTGCCCAATCTCCAATTGAGACTCCCAGGCAGAGGTGTCCCCAGGGACCATTTTGTACATGTTCTGCACCCCCCTCAATGGCCCAACACTTAATCACTTTCCCATTCTATGGTCATCAACTCCCCAGGCAGCCAGCTGCTCTGGTCACCCCAGGCCCCATGACTATTAACTCAGGCTACTCCTGAGACAGGGCACACAGAGCTTCAAGTGTGAGCATACTTTTCATTTGCATTTGCAAGTTTTGACTATTCCAGCTGAGGCAATCTGGCCTTTTCAGTGCCATTTAACACAAAGCCTAAATCAGTCCCTGTGCTCAGTGGAAGGTTGGAGAGGGGTTCACAAAGAAAATCAAGACATGGTCCCTGCTCTCAAGATATTGCCCAGTAGTGACCACCAATACCTAATATGCAATAAGTACCACAAAAGAGCTAAGAAAGTGCTAGCTGGTTTGGCTCAGTGGATAGAGCCTGCAGACTGAAGGGTCCCGGGTTCGGTTCCGGTCAAGGGCATATGCCCGGGTTTCGGGCTCCATCCCCAATAGGTAGCGTGCAGGAGGCAGCTGATCAATGATTCTCTTTCATCTCTCTCTCCCTCTCCCTTCCTCTCTAAAATCAATTTTAAAAAAGAGAGAGAGAGCTAATAAAGACATATGTAGAAGCAACTGATTCTTCCTGGGAGAGTCATAGAAAGCAAAAGAGATATGATTTTTAAGCTGGGCTTTACAAGATATGCAGGAGTCTGCAAAGTAGACAGGGAATGGGAACCCAAAGCAAGCCTTAGGAAATGTACGAGGTGTGCAAGTATATAGATAATCTGGATAACGGTCCCGAATGTCCAAGTAGAAAAGATGGGATAGGTTATGAAAGGCAATGAGGACTGTGAAGATTCTTCCACAGGCAATAGGTGTCTTCTAGGAGAGTGTGTTCTCAGGTCAAATTTGTGTCAGGAACACTATTCCAAAGCAACTGTGGAGGACTTTATGGATATAGTAGCCTTTACTGACAATTTGGGAACCCCCTGGGGAGAGGTTGTAGTATATAGTACATAATCTATCCACGTGTTAGGGCTTCCTGGTCTCGGCTCCTCAGCTCTGGGAAGTTCCAAATTCTATTTTTTTTTTTAACTTTTTTTTTTTTCTTGAGGATGATCCGCAGCGGGTGTGTCTTTTTTTTTTAACTTTTAAATAGCCCAGATAGCATGGCTCAGTGGTTGACCAGTCAGGGTTGTGGGCTTGATCCCCAGTGGGGGGCATTCATGAGGCAGCCAATCAATGATAATTTCTCAGCATTGATGTTTCTCTCTCTTTCCTTCTCCCTTCCTCTCTAAAATCAACAAAAATATATTTTAAAAATACTTTTAAATATGTTTTTAAATTTTTATGTATTGATTGATTTTAGAGTGAGAAAAGGAGAGAAAGAGAGAGAAAGAAAGAAAAAGAGATATATAAACATCAATTTGTTGTTCCACTTGTCATTGGCTGATTCTTGTGTGTGCCCTGATGGGGATAAAACCTGCAACCTTGGCATATCAGGACTACGCTCTATGAGCTACCCAGCCAGGGTAAAAGTTCCAAATCCTTAAGTCCATTATGCAGAGCCAACATTCAAGCCTGCAGAAGGCTCATTTCTATGCTAAAGAATTATCAAAGCACTTTTTCTAAATAAAGGCAGTTAGTTATATTGTTAGGAGAAATGGTGGTAACAGCTGCTAAATATAATTTTCTATAGAAGTTATAACAAATTTCTTTCATCACATGCATATGAATCATCTACAATATCAGCAATAGTCTAAAAGTTTTACACACAATGGAAATTTTCTGTGAAACATAATTATACTTGATAAACACAAGGCAGTATTCCCAAATTCATTCCAGCATTTCAACATCCAAGATAAAATAACGATAGAACACTAAGGTAAACTTATTTTTTTAAAAAAGGTTTATTTGTTACAAAATGTTAAATACTAAAGCTAAAAACATATAAATTCAGATCAGGCTATATTAAAATACACACATATCCTTCTTTGCAAAATTATTAAAGACTGAATTAAACAGATGCTTTAAATAAAATAAAATACTCTTGAGGACTTTTTTTGTATAATTAACTGTATCAGTGTAGTGTAGTTTTAAAAATAATAGTTGAAAAGTTTATCTGTCTTGAAAGTCAAATTTATTCAAATCTTCAGTTTTCTGCTACTGCCCAATATGAAGCCACCATGCTGGCTTGGACTAAATGAATTTCGGTTATGTTGCTGAAACTTCTATATTACAAGCCTGCTTTCGTACAATATGACACAGAGTAGCCAGAAGTATACAAAGGGTTACATAAGGTGAAAACCTGGCCCAGAAAGAGAAGGCCTTAGCTCTAACATACAGTATCTTCTCTAATTAAAATGATTGATAAATATATTGAAGCAGAGATGATCACAGAGCACACATTCATCTAGAAATAATCTCTCAATTAAAACCAAAACCAAAAGAGTACTCATTTTTCCAAGATAGCTTAAGAGTATTTTTAAATGTCTGGCTATTTTAAATTGAGTGAATTCAAAGATTTTAATCTAGATTTAAAAACTAATTTGATTACTATTCTGAACAGCTCTCAAGAGCCATGACATTTGTGTATTTGAGTCGCTCACACAGGTGGTAAAGAACTTTTATAATAAAAACTACATGCTGAACACCAACAGAGCATAAACTTCCACACTCAGCTCCAGTCGAACAACCTAAAACCTATATGTAGTCCATTTAAATGTTAAATAGTATTTGCAAGAATACATTTTGCTTTAGGACTTTTATGTTTCAATTTCCTAGATTAAAAGTTACTGATTTAGAATTTTAAGTGCTCTAATTCATATAGGGGTAAGAATATGCTTATGAAGAATAAAATGCTGTCACTGCATTTTAAAAGTTCTTGAATGTGAATGAATTTCTGGAAATCCACTACAGTGTCTATTCTTTACCATGCTAGTGGATGCCCACTGGGACTTGCCAATAGTTGGTTAGCTCAAGTGATTAAAATTCAAAAGACATAAAATGCATTCCAGTAATCTTCATCAACACAATTCAGTTAAAATCAGGTTTTTTGAGAGAAATATTTAGAGAATTTTTATTTTTCCTCTCTGACAAACAACTGTATGTGATTCTAATACTATAGTATCAAACTGTCTAATCAAACCTTTGAACAGTTGGGAAACTATATGTATTCTAAAGTAATTGAAAATTAAAAAATATATATATCCAATACTGAATTGTATTACAGATGAAAATGATGTCAACAATAACACAGTAATCTGGTTTTCTCTCTCTCTGCTTGTGTAATTATTTCTGTTGACATGAAACACAAGAGAAACTAGAATTCTGTCCTCTATCCAAGTACCATTTTCTCTACATGGAACAAGTATTTCATTTATATCCTTTCTTTTAACTTACTGGGTAATCTTGAAGGACAAAACTCACGCTACTCCTCATCAAATAGCTTTGCGGTCCTCAAAAGAATTCAAATAATTCAAGCCACTGACATCCTAATTTTAGTAAATACACTAAAACAAAAACATCTTGAGCCTTCGATAGCAAATTCTCTAAAAAGCACATTTTTCTATGAGCATCTTCATAAATACATATAAAAGTCATGCTGGTCAGTCACTTTTACCAATACCCTGGTCCTACAGAATGGTCAAGAAAGTATTGGCTCGTCTGGGACAGAGCCACAACTCTGAGTGTCTTAAAGATAACACAACACAACGCATTTCTCACTCGCTAGTCGAGGTGGCACAGAGGCCCTGGGAGGAACAGATTTCCCCAAAGCTCCCAGAACCCCCACATGCCCTCTTCCCTCCAGAAAGCCTCCTTCTCTTCCCTCAATATCAGTGCCTCTTTTCTGCTTCCAGGAGCAATGATGTTTGAGCAAGAAAACATAGTACATATCCCACTACAAGACAGACATAATTTTGGAGGCCCAGCACAAAGTGAAAATGCAGGGCCCTTCCTCAAACATTGTTATGAATTTCAAGATGGAACCAAGCAGGGGCCCTTCTAAGCTCTGACCCTATACGACCACACAGTGCCCTGGCCATACAACCATCCTGCCTGAGGTTTCCTGCCCAATCTGAATCCCAGGGAAGAGACAAGGTGGCTCAGTTGGGTTGTTCAGACAAAAAACAGATTTTTTTTTTTCATGATGGTTTTAACACTGATGTGAAAACAGGTGTCATTTCACATTCAAAATGTCAGGCAAAATTTGATTCCTAGAGTCTCTGATTGATCAGTCGGCCCCTAGATTTTTCATTATAGAAATAGTCACACTGGGTCTTTACATGCCCTTAATTTTAACAAAGCCATTAATCAGACATGATGAAATTTCTGTATTAATCCTACATGATTTTTAAAACATTTTAACATTTCTTAACTGGGAAAGGTATTAATATCACCAAAGCAACAGGTCATCTTAAAGGGAATAAGTAGCTGCACAACAGCTTTATACACTTTGTGAAGCCTTAGATTTAGCCTGTGGTATATTTTGTTCCCTTTTAAGATCACAACCATAGTTTTTTCAAGGAAAGCTAGTAAACACATTAAGCTGTATGGTGACTTTTTCCCCCCCACACCCATATATATATTTTAACGCCCATGTTTCGGTCACAAGACTTTTACTGGTACCCAGAGGTATCCCATTCTTCATAATGATGATAATTTTAAAAGTGTGTGTACATAAAAGCGCCAGGTTACATGACTAAGCAGCGACACTTCCGGGAGTGAATATACTTCCTGTATTCCGCAAGCTGCTTCAAGTACAGATTCGATGGCCATCTGTGCTTTTCAACAAAACTGCGTTCTTCCACTAAAATTTTTAGAAAAAAGAATGTTAATTGAATATATTTTATTTGGGATCGAGTTTAGGTATGAATTATTGGCTTCCTGTTGAATGGATGACATCCAAGCTCTTCTATATACTCCCTCCTCTTCCCTCAAGCCTTTCAAAATCATTAAATACAATTTTCGTTACATCAGTCATCAGGATACATCTTTCCATTCATCAAGTAGTATTTGATAATGTTTCTTTTTTTTTTTTTTTTAAATATGACTTGTTTTTTCCTGGAGATGAAAATGGACTTTTTTTCCCCATGTAATTGTTTCATTTTCCTTTGTAACTAACACAACCTCCCAAAAGCTTTAAGTCCCCTCAATTCTATCTCCCACCAAACCAGAGTTCTCAGGTAGCCCATCCATCCCTGCAGGCTGGGGGTGTTGCCCTGGAGACCCTTTCCTCCCGAACTTGAACCCTATTGCTTCCTAGGCCTGCTTCACGCTTTCGTGCTGGTCCATACACTCCTGACGCCAGGTCCTTCCCTTGGCTGATTCTCTAGTTTTGGTGAAGCAGAACCTTTCTTAGCTTCCAAAAAGGGCAGGCACATAGGAAGCATTTCTGAGACCTTGCTTGTGATGAAATGTCTTTCATCTCCTCACACACAATTTGTAATTTGGTTTGGTACAGAGTTCTAGGTTGAAAACTTGGCTCAGAATGCTGGAGACAGCACTTAGCAGATCTTTTCAATCTGCTGTCTCAAGGCCTTCACTACTGGGATAACTCCTTGTATTATTTCTTGATAATTTCTTCCCCACTGTTTTTTATTATCTGTATTAACTTCTATTATTCAGGTATTTCACTTCCTGGATTGAGCCTCCATTTTTTTTTAAACCTTTCTTTCCAGTCTTTTTGTTCTTCTTTCTGGGAGATATCATTACTTTTGACTATTTTATTCACTTGGGTTTTTTTTGCTATCATATTTGTAATGTCCAAAAATGATTTCCTAGTCTTGTATTGCTTTTTTGAAAATTGTGGTAAAATACACGTAAAAGAAAATAAACCATCTTGACCATTTTTAAGTGCACGGTGTATAAGTGGTGTTAAATACATCCATGTTGTCGTGCAACCAAGCTCCAGAACTCTTCATCTTGTAAAACCAAAACTGTGCCCATTAAACAACAACTCCCTATCCCTGCCCGCACCGCCCCTGGAAACCACCATTCTACTCTCTGTCTTTACAACTGTAACCTTCTATCCCTGCTTTTTATGGCTGCCTATCTTTTATGCTTTGAGGATATTAATTTTAAAGGTTTTTGTTTGTTTTCTTCTACTTCTTGTGCTCTTGTGTCTCTTTATTCCTCTAAGTTCCTTCTTGTGAGATAATAGAAAATATACATTGGTCTCCAGTTCTTGACACAGAGGCTCCTGAAACCCTTGTAATTTCCTGGGTGGTAGTATCGTCTTTTATTCTAATTAGGCAATTCTGGGTGGGCTCCTGATGAGGGCTGGTCATCGAAAAGACATGATTAGAAGTTTGGCCCTAGCTGATTTGGCTCAGTGGACAGAGCATCGGCCTGCGGACTGAAAGGTCCTGGGTTCGATTCCAATCAAGGGCACATGCCCGGGTTGCGGGCCTGATCCCCAGTAGGGGATCAATGATTCTCTCTCATCATTGATGTTTCTATCTCTCTCTCCCTTCCTCTTTGAAATCAATAAAAATATATTTTAAAAAAAGTTTGGACTTTCAGCGCCCCCCCTTCCTGACCCCCACCATTCTCTTAAGAAGGAAAAGGACTGAAAATGGAGTTGATGACCAATCATGCCTACATAAATGAAGTGTCCATGAAAGTTCCAAAAGTACGAGGTTCAGGGAGCTTCCAGGTTGGTGAACACATCCACATGCTGGGAGGGGGACATACTCCAATTCCACTGGACATGAGCTCCTGCACTCCGGACCCCCCCAGACCTCACCCTATGTATCTCTTCATCTAGCTATTCATCTGTATCCTTTCATAAACTGGTAAACTTAAGTAAGTGCATCCCTGCCTTGTGTGAGCCAATCTAGCAAGTTAACTGAAGCCATGGAGGGGGTCACTGGAACCTCTGATCTACACCAGT
Organism: Myotis lucifugus; assembly: GCF_000147115.1. Classification (NCBI taxonomy): domain Eukaryota; kingdom Metazoa; phylum Chordata; class Mammalia; order Chiroptera; family Vespertilionidae; genus Myotis; species Myotis lucifugus. Next base: position 24,945,617 of record NW_005871048.1, read on the forward strand.
TGCTCAGAAAAACTGGACTTGTACTGGTGTCTGAAGTGGGGTGGGGGGTGGTCTTGTGGGACTGAGCCCCTAACCTGTGGGATCTGGCACTCTCACTATCACCAGGTCATAGCCGGTGGTGTGGAGAACTGCTTGGTGTGGGGTATAAAACCCCACACATTTAGTGATCAGAGTGTCAAAAGTGAAGTATTTTGTGTGAGCAGTAAAGGAGACACATGGGATAAAGACTCACAGGAAAGTAACACCCAGGTAGAAAGACTGTAGGTTTTTCCTATCCACTTCTCTTTTGTTTTTATTCATTGTGTCTTGGTTTGGGTATCTATCTTTCAGGTTGGACATTGCCTCAAATATCTGTTAATCCTCAGTTATCCTATACTAGAGGCCCATTGCACGAAAAGATTCGTGCAATAGGCCTTCCCTTCCCCTCGCTGCCGGCACCGGTTTTCCTCTGGCACCCGGGACCCAGGCCTTCATTCTGGCCGCAGCGGAGAAGCCAAGCCTCTTCAGCCTTCAGTCTTCGCTCCTCCCCTGCATATGCAAATGAACCACCATCTTTGTTGGGTTAATTTGCATACTCATCCGATTGGCTGGTGGGCATAGTGGAGTGACACCGATTTGCATGTTTCTCTTTTATTAGTGTAGATAATAAAAGGCTAATATGCAAATCGACCAAACGGTGGAACGACCGGTCACTATGATGCGCACTGACCACTAGGGGGCAGACGCTCAATGCAGGAGCTGCCCCCTGGTGGTCAGTGCGCTCCCACAGAAGAGCACCACTCAGCCAGAAGCCCTGAGATGTGCTCAGGGCTGGTGAGTGCAGTGGCGGTGGTAGAAGCTGCTGCAGCTGCAAGGGAGGGATCTAGGCAGCTGCCCGGGGCTGCAAGGGAGCGGCTGCAAGGGAGGATCAAGGCAGCTGCGGCTGCAAAGGCCTACTCTTGCATTGGGCCTCTAGTAAAATACATAATACAATATTCAGCTAAATTAAACTAGCTGTGAGAATAATGGCTCCATAAATGCCAACGGTAACATATTCCTATGCACTGCTGTTTGCTTTCATGAGTCCAGTCTATAAAATGTCTAATATTTAATGAGCTATTTCACTGAGTTCTGATGCATTAGTGCTAGAATTGACAAGCAATCTTTTCCAGTCTCACCTTTCAATTTCTAAACACCCCTAAATAAGAAAAATTCTCAAGTTAAAAAACAATTTGCAGAATTCCAGTAATAATTTGATAATTTTTGAAACTAAAATAGGCAATTCTTTAAGAAAGCTCTGAAGTGATTGTGACAAGAACCCTTCTGAACTTAAAGTGACCCTGTGAAGTGGGCCAGGTGTAAGGCAATAAGGAGGAGAGGTGACTGTGACACTCGGGAAGACACGGCTTTTAAATCGGCAGCTACTGCTCAGTTCCAGGTAGTTGTTGTGTGGGAAGATGGGCCAGAGTAGCCAGATCTTCAACTTTCCAAAAGAAGCCAAAAATGTAGTTCTTTTAATGTAACATGTTACAATTTTTAAATGTTGACACTCAATTTAAAATAAACAAACAAGAAACCATGTGGTCCAAACAGACTACCAGTTTGTGACCATCTATTTAGACCATCAAATTCTCCCTTATCCACAGGGGGTTTCCTGCCCAACAGGAGGGTCACGGCAGGCCCTGGACATACGCAGGCATCACGGATCCAGAGCACTCGTGACACCCTTTCCTTCCCATCAAAGGACACAGAAAATCACTGACACAGCCTCACCTTCCTACCCCGCCTTTTCAAACTACACCCTCGGGCCCTGCTTTTCACTATGCCAGGAGGTCATATATCCTTTATAGGTAATTGTATAAGTAATAAAATAAAATAAAAATTAATAACTCAAAGGATTTACAGAGCATTTTTCTCCTAGGCTGTAATAGCATTCTCCATGTGTCTCATGCATTTATACAATATAGTAAGTGGAAAATAAACCTTATTTTTGTTTACAAGTGAAGGTGACCTAAGGTAGCATAATGAAGGTAGTTCTAAAATCAAAATGTTCATTCATTTCACTTTAATTGACTTCTGAAATAACTGTATAAGAATGTCTACACGAACAGCAAGCAGAATGTACTTTTTGTTTCTTTCTTGCACAAAGTAGATGGTTTATGTTGTGCTGCTTTGATTCATTTTGTTACTCTACAGCACTAAGAGTTGAATTCTACATAAAGAGGCTTCCACTAGCCATTCAATGTTTGTTGTCTGGCTATGAATGTCTGTCAAGGCGTCTGCCTAAAACTGACTATTTCTCGGTTTACTTAACTGTACAAGTAGTTGAATGAAACCAGGCACTTTCACTTTGTTTTAGCAGCAGATTCTCTTATACAGGTAAACTTTTATGTAGAAGGCTAAGGTATAAAGCAGATAAAAGTGGAATTACTCTGGTTGAAGGTGGGAGGAAAATATCCAAGAAGCACAAATGTAGCCTTGTCTTCCCTCTACTTCTCTTGGCTCCCTCCTCTTTCCTCTCTCACTCCCCACTCTCCACCCCACCTCAGAAGATCTTCAAGCATCTCCAAGGAGAGTTCTCTGTTTAGAGTTTGAGACTACTTGATTAGGTGATCTTTAATTTCCTTTCCCTTTTAATCTGATTATTCCTTGAGTCTATTCTAGGTAATAACGTGAGCAAACCACTGTATCTAAGTAATCATCTAATCTGATGACTAGTCTATTTTCATTTTCTTTCCTCTTATGTAACGCCGAGAAGCTCAACCTTTGATTGGTTTTAATCTTTATAATTTATCTTAAAAATCACACTACACATACTTTCTCTGCACATTAAGTTTCGCAACACTCTTTGATCAATTAAAAATTACTACTCCCAGGTAACACAGTGAACTCCTATAGAGATAAACTTAATAGATATGGGTATTAGTACAATAGAACTATATATTATAAACAATATACAATAGATACAATTCTTATATTAAAAAACGTTTTTCAGTCAATACTGTTTAAATTTTGCTTCTGACTTGGGTGGTTAAAACCAAGACCTTGTTTATCAAAACCAAATGCTAACAGAGGCCACTTTATCACCGCACTTCAGGGAAAAAATGCATTTAGGAATGATGGGAGCTATAAAACGATCATTAGAAAACTTCTTGTGTAACACAGGTCAAGCTACTTACGTAAAGTGTCCTCAATGACCACACTGCGTATTTAAAAGGCATGTATCACATTGATTTTTTAATTTTTAAAAACTACTACTCCTATAAATTACGTTTCATAACTAAGAACAAAGAGCATAAAGTTTTCTTTCAACACAATAATTGCAATCTACCTGAAAGATCCTGAAATTCAGGCTTTTGACTGAAGATGAGGTAGTTAGTGGCAATGAAATGAAGTAGCCAGGTTGAAAGGCAATCAGAGTGGTGAAACTGCAAGAGAAATGGAAAGTGAAACAGTATTGTAAATAATGACCTTCAATACGATGATCAGATAAGAGAGAATGGTCTGGAGAACCCAATCCATGTTTAATGTGTCTGTATATGATGCAGCCTTCAGTTTACTCTGACAGCAGAAAGGAAAAGGGAGCATTAATAACAAATAATAATAAAATCACATCAATGAAAAAACCAAATCAAATAAATAACAAGTTACTGCTGCTGCAGTGGCTGAATATCTTTAAGCAGATGTATGGTTGCATCCGTGGTTCACAAAGGCTATCTGAGGTTCTTGAAGATTTAGTTTAAGCTTTCAATCTAAGGCCATGGCCTTCACTAACTGCACTTGTATCTGTGCAAGATTATAGCCAGCAAAGGTATACACTTGGCCATATCTAAAGAAATTCATCTGAGGAGCAAACTAAAAATTATTTAGAGGAGGAAGTGTCATCAACCAAAGGTTATGGTAGCAATGTATAAGTATTTCTATGAGGAGGTTATGTTTGAATAGTTGCTTTTAACTCAGATGTACTGTTACACTGAGCAGGATTCCCAGCATACTTCTCATTCTGTTTCAATAGCTAATGGAGGGGGAACTCTGAGCAACTTGGCCATGACATCATCACCTTGGTGCCAATCCAGTGACACTCACTGATGTATCTAACCACTCACTTCAGAGTGTGGTAACTTGGTGGCAGGAAACTTGGATATATGAGTATAGTTCTTTTTATTATTATTACGGTAAATTATACATAAAATTTACCATTTTTAAGTGCAACCATCACCACTATCTATTTTCAGAACTTTTTATTATCATAAACTGAAACTTTTTGCCCATTAAATAATAAATCCCCTTTTCCCTTAGCCCCAGTCCCTGGTAAGCACTATTTTATTTTACCTTTATGAATTTGACTATTCCAGGAACCTCATATTAAGTTAAATTACACAGATTTGTCCTTTTTCTGTCTGGTTTATTTTACTTAGCATGATGTCCTCAAGGTTCATCTATGTTGCAGCATATATTAAAATTTCATTCTTTTTAAGGATGAGTAATACTCTATTGTATGTACATACCACACTTCATTTATTCTTTCATTTGTTGATGGACATTTAGGTTGTTTCCACTTTTAGGCTATATATAGCTCTGTTAAGGACAATCAAAAATATGTAAAAAATAAGTAATACTAAATTGAAGAAAGATTTGTAATCTCAAATCTTAAGGAAAAAACTCAAGTACTGCTCTTTTAAAAAGTTATAATGTGGGAATATTTTTTAACATTTCAATTCTTAAGTCTCTCTGATTCTTACTAAACAACATAATTTTTGAGTTGTATGAAACTTTATAGTTTATCTAATCCCACATCAGATTTTAACCATCTTTTTTTCACCTTGCATTTTAGCAGATGAATGTGAATGATCTGAAGGAAACAGAGCAAGAACATGTAGCTATTTTAACAGAAGCCACCAACACTATTAGATGATTAACCAGAGCAACTAACCTACCAACAGAGTTCAGAACACTGCTGATGGCTGTGACTCTGAAAGAGAAGGGAGATCACAGAAATAAATAGCTGCCTACAAAAACAGTTCAAATGCAGAATTTTATTTTTGACCGAAATTTAAGATATCATAATTGTGGGCTCTTGGCAAGAGATGGAACCCTATAAACTACTTGTGGGCAAAAATGTATGCTGAACTGAGAAAATAGGTTTAAACTTAAATAAACAAAAGAATAAAAAAGAATAGGCATTAAAAAAAAACCCTGTAAACCAAATGCTATAGCATTTAACAACTCTGTAAAGAATAATAATGGTGCAGAAAAATACCTAGAAACTCACCAGGAAAAGGTCAGAAACAAAACTGGTGGCCCGAAGCAGCCAAATATTAATGCACAGATTATAAAGAAGTTGAGTTTAAAACTTTAATATGACAGTAAATAGGACTTCACAGGAATCACAAAGTTTGGCTAGAAAGGGTTAAAAGTGGAGTAGAGATAAGGAAATCTCTACCTCAATCCAAAGGAACTGGTCAATAAAGGGAAAGAAGCCTGTGTTATATGTGAAAGTTCAACTTGATGGAAATGTATGGACCTAAAAAGTGGAAACAAGGTAAAGAATTTAGAGAGTTTAGGGACAAGTGGAAGCGGAAATGAAAAAATACCAAAACTGCTAATCTATATTGAAGGTATGAATGATGCTTTCCTAACACACAGTACACAGCTGGCAGAGATGATGAAAGGATTAGAAATTTCAATTACTAAGAGAGCTACTGGAAGTCTAAATCTGCTAAAACAATTTCACCTTTTAGAAGTCAGAGAAACAATGAGGAAAAGGTTAACTAAATTCTGACTGTAGGATGAGGAAAAGGTTAACTAAATTCTGACTGGCTAGTGAAGGAGAACCTCAAACTAGAAACTTCAAAGAGAACTTAGGGAGAAAATTATCCTGTTATCTGGGACCCGTAATTCCAAACTAGGGACCATCAGGAATAGAATAGAGGAAAACTGATAAACGTAGGCTTAATCTTAGCAAATAGAAAAATCATCAGAAACAAACAGTAAAATTTAAAAGGAATTATTTCAGAATTTTTAAATTCAAGAGAAAAATAAGTATAATCACATAATCAGAAACCACACAGTTGAGGGAAATAGGGCAGGAAGAATTTATGACAATGCAATCACAAATGATGCTGGTGAAGTGTGTGTATGTGTGTTTGTGTATGTGTACTTGTGGGGGAGGGGGCACTTAAAGGAAATCAATGCAATCATACTGGAAATTCTCTTATGTATAAACTATCTACTTAAAGGATATTGCAAGAGGCCCACGCCAGGTAGCTCAGGTGGTTAGAGCGTCATCCCAATATGCCAAGGTTGCAGATTCAATCCCTGGTCAGTGCACATACAAGAATCAACCAACGAATGCATAAATAAGTTGAACAAATTGAACAACAAACTGATGTTTCTCTCTCTCTCTTTCTCTCTCTCGCTCTCACTCTCTCTCAAATTAATAACAAGAAAGGATACTACAAGATGAGGAAAGAGGAGCTCGTATCCAGTTTTTTAAAGTATGACAGACTCGTTAGAATAGTCTGAAAATGATACATCAAAAATGAACTGAGATTGTGAAAATACTAGACAGAATAAAAGTGCATTTTAAAATTAAATCTAGAGGGTAGCTATTTATCCCAAGCTCACTGTAAATATATTACAAAGAAGAGCGATCAGGGTTACTCAATATTTTCATATTTGTGTTTATCTCTAATATTAACTACGTATGATCTTATGACTTGATTATGGAAAAAAAAAACTCCAAAATAGTTAGAGAGTAAGGAAGACCTGGATGCTTTGAATGAATTCCATTGTATGCCTAGAAATACATGTTGATTAATGAATTCACCTCAGCACACGTTTAGCTGTCTCAGAGTCTGTCCTTTTCCGCATTATGTGGCTCTATTTCAGCTACTTGGATGAAGACAAATTCATCATATTTTTCTAATTCTGGATGTCAAAGTTGATAGGAATAGCCAATACGTTGTATGCCAGATAATATTTCACAAAGTTTTGATAGTCTAATGATGGATTGAACATATTCCTGTGAAAAAGACCTAGAAGTTTCAGTTTACTGCAAGGTCAATAATCATCACTGTGTGCATGACTGCTGCGGGCCCTGAAACTGTCCCAGGGAGGGGGTGAAATGGTAGAATAGTCAAGGGCTGGACGACCCAACTGCATAAACTTCTTGCTCCCAGAGATAAAAGAGAGAGAGTGGGAGCCCGGCCAGCGTGGCTCAGTAGTTGAGCGTCAACCTGTGCACCGAGGTCATGGTTCAATTCCCAGTCGGGGTACATGCCCAGGTTTCGGGCTCCATCCCCAGTAGGGGACGTGCAGGAGGCAGCCGATTGACAATTCTCTCTCATCATTGATGTTTCTCTCTCTCTCTCTCTCTCTCTCTCTCTCTCTCTCTCTCTCTCTCTCCCTTACAACATATTAAAAGAGTGGGAATAAGGAGATGGTAAATGTCTGACTGGGACAACAGGTGAGAGTTCCAGAAGCAGAGTTCCAGAAAGCAGACCTAGTTTATTTATAGACCTAGCCTGCTCCTTTGTCAGGTTCATTTTCTAGGGTCTGTGTAACTACAATTAGTCACAGTAAGTTGACTGTGTAAAATCTACCTGTTCCCTAGAATGTGCAGCAATACAATTATTAAAAACAAAAGGGTCCTGAGCTTAGAAGAGGCAAAAAATTCTGAGGCGAGAGTAGGTGTACCGGAGTGGTTCTCAATTCAAACATTTTTACTAAATATATTCCCGATACCATGAGACATATCAACAAAAGGAGGTTTGAAAGGATTAATGAAGTGCACCTAAACTTCCTACAAACAACTGAAACTTCAAAACAGGTTCATAAAGTGAATGAATGGATGAGCAGATAAATGAGTTCAGCCTAATCATCCTATCAGTTTGCAGGGACCAATCCTGTCATTTTCCTTTCAGAAACCCTAAGATATGATCATTAGATGTGATCATTTGGGGGAAATTCAATGTAAATTCTATTTCCTATAATGCCTATATGACTCAATATTGCACCACACTCAATGGTTCTAATAGTGGCCACCATTTAATTGAAAAGTTCCCCATCAGCAAATTCTACCTCCTTAGAAAGGGATTGCTCAGAAAACCTATCTCCAAAATTACCTGCCCACAGAAACTGTTGTGAGGGCACTTTAGCCTCATTTAGCCAAACTTTCAAACTAGGACAGGTACTAACATATCTCTTAAGAAGATTTTTACAAATTCAAATAAGCAGATACATAGGGCCAATTACCTTGGCTTTCTTGAGCAGGTCAACTATATCGAGGTTCATGGATGCCAGCTCCCTGCTGGGCATGCTCTGCAGCTGGGTAATGATGAACAGCTCACAGATGTGCTGCAGTCTGGACACCTGGTACATCTCAGCACAGATGAGGAGACACATGGCCTGGAAAATGCCAGCTGATGCAAGGAGGGAAAGAAAAGAAAATGGACAATAAAACCATTTATTTTATGGACCCAAACAAACAGAAAATGCTGACTCTATCATTCAATGCAGAATAGAGTGCCCAGAGAAAACCTTGAAGAAGTCAGCATTCTGAACTCCATTTAAAAAAAGAATTAATGTAAGCCTTCATACTCAGAAGACAATCTATGTGTCGTTTTTGTTTTTTAATTATCCAGACACGGAGATTCTATAATTGCCCTTAATAATCAAGTCCAGAGCTACGGGAGAAGTCTTTCTGCTCCCTAACCTAAATCCTTGCAATTTTTCTTCTTCTGGCTGTAGTTCCAGGTTTGTTTGTTTTGTTTTAATTGTGGTAAGATAAACATAAAATTTACCATTAAGCATTCTTCCAGTTTTACAGAGAAATAATTGACATACATCACTGCTTAAGGGGTACAGCACGATGGTTTGATTCACATATACTGGGAAATGATTACCACATTAGGTTTACATAATATCCATCATCTCATTATAGATACAATAAAAAATAAAAGAAAAAATGTTCTTGTGATGAGAAAACTTGGGATCTACAATATTAACAATTTGCCTATATATCATGCAGCAGTGTTAGCTACAGTCATGTTGTACATTTCTAGAACTTACTGATTGACCACCTTCCTCCAATCCCCCCCCCCACCTTCAGCCATTTTTAAGTGTGCAGTTCATTGGTATTAAGTCCATTCACACTGCTGTGCAACCACCACCACTATCCATCTCCAGAACTCTGACATCATTCCAAACTGAAACTCTGTGTCCACAAACAATAACTCCCCACAGCCTCCTCCCCCAACCCTGGCCATTACCCTGGTTGTTGTTTTAATACTTCCTTATAAGTTTAATTTTTGATGTAATTATCTTATCCCTCCTTAAATGCCTACATTCTTTTATAATTAGGAACCAAGAACGCTGTGCATGATATTTAACATAATGAATAGATTACCTTTCTTTCTGTGATTGTCCCCATGTAAATAGTCCAGTGTCTACCTTAACTTTAGATTATTCATTCTGACTCATGTCCCCCTACACCTTTTACCAACTTGTAAAGTGCTTTGTCCTATAGTTATTAGTGCTTCTCTGAGCATTTGTTCTAATTAACAGGATAAAACCTAAAAATCAAAGCATCAATTACTCTAGTGAGGGGATGATTGAGAAACCAAATTTTCTTATTATTTCAAATCTGGCCAAGTTTTTATTTAATATACATATGTGCCAGTATCAATATAACATAAACAATAACAAACATAGGATATCTTCCAAATCTAAAAATCAAGACACCTCCATGTCTAGGCTGCCCACGGTGGCCACCACGCTGTTGGTGCTGGCGGGGACACCTGAACTTATGTCAGACTCAGAGCCCATAGAGGTACCCAATCACTGCTCTTCCACTTGAACTGACTGAAAAGTCATTGTTGTCCCAACACTACCCACCTGCTTAGCACTTTCCATGACGTCACCTCTGATAAGCCTTAAGTGAAAACAGATTTCACAGAAAGCAATTTATTTAAATGGCTGACATTTCTAAAAGAGAGAATTGTCAGATATTACCTAATATTTATACTGCTCACCTGGGCAACAGGAGTCCGTGTATAGGTACTCTAAGAATGACAAGAACGTCTCTTTGGAAACGCCGTAGACTGGAATCAGAACACTCTTTGCTTCCATATAATTGCCATTGAACATGGCTGCCATCACCTCACACCGAGCCACCAGGATGGCCCTGTGGGCTGGCACTGTCGTACCTGCACGGTTCAAAAGGGAAACAGCATTAAGTAAGATAAGCTTGCAGAGTTGTTATTCTAGCAACTTTCCTTGTGATTAGACTGGTATTGCATTAGGTACAGCTAAGCTAATATATGGAAACCAAATTTGGGGGTGGTAGCCAGTATTAATTCAGAGACTTAATTTTTCATTGAAACATAGAGCATTCAAAAGTTGCCTTTGGACCAACAATTTGCAAGTCAGGCAATTATTTGTTACTTAGTTTATACTTCATGAAGATAGAAACACTGAAATGAAATATTTTGCTTCATCCTATCCTATATAATAAAAGCCTAATATGCTAAGTGTCTGGTCATCTAGTCAGCCATTCAACCAATCAAAGCATAATGTTAATGATATGATAAGGCCACTCAACTGCTTGCTATGACATGCACTGACCACCTGGGGGCAGACATTCCCACCGGTAAGTTAGCTTGCTGCTGGGATCCGACCAATTGGGACTGGGCAAGAGTGACAGACACAACCTGGAGCCATCCCACGGTCCCTCCCCAGCTAGCCAACCTCCGGGGTCCCTCCCCGGCCCTGATTGTGCACCAATGGGGTCCCTTGGCCTGGCCTGTGCCCTCTTGCAATCGGGCTGAGAGAACCCCCCCGAAGTGCACGAATTTCGTGCACCATGCCTCTAGTATGTTTATAATGAAACATCTATTTTTTATCTTCTCCAATTGGCCTGAAATACCACTGCCCACCCTTGTCTATGTGCCTCCCAAGAAGACAATGACATTTTTTTTCTTGGCCAAGTCACAGGACAGTCGTGGCCAGACTTCCCTTATCAGAAAAAGGAAATAAGCCATCCTTGGCCTAAGCAGTCCATACATCACAAGAATGCCATGGGAATCTCCGTGAAGCCAAAGGGAGCATTTCAGATCTTATGGAAAGTTTACAAGGAGACGGCCTAGTTCCCTGCTGTCTCCCCAGCATGCTGCCTCCCAAGGGAACCTCTTTCCTAAATGAACGATGCCTACTTCTGGGAGAGACAGAGCTACTTTAAAGTTTTAAAGGCCCCTCAGCCCACACCTCTCACTGCCGCTCATTAAACTTGACTGACTCTCTAGTAAAAGCTGCTTCTCCAGCTCCTGGACCACTACACAAAGCTCCAGAGGGACACATAACCCTGGGCTTGTGGGTGGAGAAGCAGCTCACACCACTTCCAGCACAATGGGGAGCCATGGATCCACAGCCAGCCCTCAGGTTAGTCCAGTTCAACAGATCATTATCGAGCACCCAGCACCCATCACCTGCTAATCGCCATGCTAAGTACTGAAGATACAAAGATGAGAAAGACAAAGCTGCCCAGCTTAGAAGCCAAGCTTTTAGGTGGAAGACACCACAGCCAGTATGAGTGACAGGGCTGTCACCTTCCAGAAAGTAACTATGAGCCAAACCACCCTGCTATGACCAAGAGTCTTCACCAAGCATCCCTCAGATCTCATACTCTTCAGGAGCATACATTCTTCTCTAAAATATTTGCAGTCACTGGATTTTTTGCTCTCTGCAAATCCAAGCACAACATCTTTTGGCTCAGAAAAAGTTCCATCTAAGCCCAGTAGCTTTCTCCAAAGGCAATAATCCCTCAGGATTTGCAAGCAAGTCCCAACATCGCCAGTTCTGAGCTCACTGCTCGGCACTGTGATTTGCCAGGCACACCTCCCACGGGACAGGAAGAAGGGGCCACAGCCAGCACTCCTACCAGGTCACACACACCTGCTAGCAGACATCCTACCCTCTCGGCCCTTTCTCATCCCTGCCTCTTTGCCTTTAGGCCACCTGCCCTCAATATTATCATCCATCTATGGAATGACCAGTCTCCATACTCAGTGCCTGCTAGGTATATTTGTATATAACAACAACAAAGAATTCAAACAGGTAATGCAATTTGACTTGCAATCTTAAGGTTTTAAAATCTTAAATAGGTTATTATGTAAACAGAAAAGAAAAATTTGAAGCATGGCTTACACAAATTAGATACCCTTTTATTTGGGTTAAGCAGAGGAATTTAAGATTGGCCAATCTGACAGGTGTGAGATGGTACCTCATTGTTGTTTTGATGTGCATCTCTGATGACTAGTGACTTTGAACATGTTTTCATATGTCTCTTGGCCTTCTGTATGTCCTCTTTCGAAAAGTGTCTACTTAGGTCCTTTGCCCATTTTTTTATTGGATTGTTTATCTTCCTTTTGTTAAGTTGTTATGAGTTCCCTATAAATTTTGGAGATTAAACCCTTATCTGAAATAGCATTGGCAAATATGTTCTCTCATGCAGTGGGCTTTCTTGCTGTTTTGTTGATGGTTTCTTTTGCTGTGCAGAAGCTTTTTATTTTGATGTAGTCCCATTTGTTTATTTTCTCTTTAGTTTTCATTGCCCTAGGAGCTGTATCGGTAAAGATATTATTACAACATATGTCTGATATTTTGCTGCCTATGGAGTCTTCTAAGATTTTTATGGTTTCCCACCTTACATTTAAGTCGTTTAACCATTCTGAGTTTGTTTTTGTGTATGGTATAAATTGGTGATCTAGTTTCATATTTTTGCATGTATCTGACCCAGCACCATTTATCGAAGAGACTGTCTTGACTCCATTGTATGCTCTTGCCTCCTTTGTCAAATATTAATTGAGCATAATGGCTTGGGTCAATTTCTGGGTTCTCTATTCTGTTCAATTGGTCTATATGTCTATTCTTGTGCCAGTACCAGGCAGTTTTGAGAACCGAGGCTTGGTAATATAGCTTGATGTCTGGTATTGTGATCCCTCCAACTTTGGTCTTCTTTCTCAGGATTGCTGCAGCTATTCAGGGTCTTTTTTTTATTCCAGATGAATTTTTGGAGAGTTTGTTCTAGGTCTGTGAAATACAAATGACAAGTGCTGGCGAGGATGTGGAGAAAAAGGGACCCTCGTGCACTGCTGGTGGGAATGCAGACTGGTGCAGCCACTGTGGAGAACAGTATGAAGTTTCCTAAAAAAACTAAAAATGGAACTCCCATTTGACCCAGTAATCCCACTTCTAGGACTATATCCCAAGAAACCAGAAACACTAATCAGAAAGGATATATGCACCCCTATGTTCATAGCAACACAATTTACAATAGCTAAGATTTGGAAACCGCCTAAGTGCCCATCAGCAGATGAGTGGATTAAAAAACTGAGGTACATCTATACAATGGAATACTATGCTGCTATAAAAAAGAAGGAACTTTTACCATTTTCAACAGCATGGATGGAACTGGAGAGCATTATGCTAAGGGAAATAAGCCAGTCAGAGAAAGATAAACATCACATGATCTCACTCATATGTGGGATATAATGAACAACATAAACTGATGAACAAAAATGGATCCACAGACAAGGTGGCACTGAGCAGACTGTCCAACCTTGGGGAGAAGGCAAGGGAGGGGTGGGGTTAGAGATCAACCAAAGGACTTGTATGCATGCATATTAGCATGACCAATGGACACAGACACTGGGGTGGTGGGGGCTTGCCCTCAGGGGTGGTAGTGGTGGGGAGGTTAATGGGGTAAAAAAAGGAGACATGTAATACATTAAACAACAAAAGTTGGATTTTGAAAAAAAGAAAAAAATGATTGGCCAAAAATACCAAGTGGATAGTAGATGGGGAAGGAATTTGATAAGTAATCTTGGAATTTTAACAGAAAATTTCCATTGATAATGTGTACAAAATCAGCAACAAAAGGCTCAATATCTTAAAGCATTTTCAAGCTTGGAATTTAGTTTAGAAAACCATTATACCTCCAGTTAAGGAAAGATCAACTTCTCTTTCTCACCTTTTCAAACTACTGTTTTGATGTTATAAACTGTTCTGTTGTGAAACTAATATAAGTACCTCAGTATAGCCACATTTCTAAACATTGTATATAAATTATATAAATATGTAAATACTGCACAAAACTTGCTGAGCAAACATAATGCAGTGTTTATATACTAAACAACAGTAGATTAGAGCTGAAGAATTACTCAGGGAGGAAAAAAGACATCAATTTTCTAGTTAAAAGATAAATATGTTCTTTGAAAATGTCAAGGCTAAAAGTGTCTTTCCTGTAGTAACTAACTGCTGTTATAGTTTTAAGAAAGTTTTTTTTAAGGAAAAGAGTTTTAAGAGTGAAACAAAATCTAAAAGCCCAAGTTTTCTAATAATTTAGCATAGATTATCAAAGGTCTTTGTTTTTATTATATACTAAAATAAAATGCCTCATTTGTAATACTTCTTCATATTACTTGCCAAGTTTTAAAAACAAAACTTTTAGAGATGTTTCTGTTTTATTCTGAAAATCGTAAACTTGCCTACTCCAAGGGAGATTTAGAATATGTACTACTTAAGTAAACAGGGACAGAATGTAAAAGTATTTTTCATGAGACACAGCTTCCAATGTCAAAGGAATGTCTTATCTTTCCATGTCATGTCTAAATGTTTACCAAGACTAGTTTTAGAAATGCCAGGGTGGCTTCTTTAAAAATTATTTCATGGAAAAAGATACAAACCCACACAACACATTGGGGGTGGTAGTATTTATTTTTATTACTATCTATTGCAGGGATAGTAAACAGGTTTTATATCCCCTGTCATCTCCAGCCAGTTGTTGATGATGGCTTAGAAGAGTGGTTCTCAACCTGTGGGCTGCGACCCCTTTGGGGGTTGAACGACCCTTTCACAGGGGTCGCCTAAGACCATTGGAAAACACATATATAATTACATATTGTTTTTGTGATTAATCACTATGCTTTAATTATGTTCAATTTGTAACAATGAAATTGGGGGTCACCACAACATGAGGAACTGTATTAAAGGGTCGCGGCATTAGGAAGGTTGCGAACCACTGGCTTAGAACATTTTAAAAGAAGGATTTGCTGAGGCCCTGGCTTCAGTAAGAAACAGCACAACAATCCATCAGAGTTGGCTGCCAGTGCAGGGGGAGGGAAGGGGTCCAGCAGGCAGGCCTCTATCTACACCTTTATACACACCGTCTCAATCCCTGTGACCACGCTACCAGGTGGAAATTGGTATCCCCATTTTATAGGCGAGGAGACAAAGGATCAGGAATGTAAAGTAACACAGCCAAACCTATTATACAGTAAATACGTACCCAAGCAATATCCAAGCCAGATCTTCTAGTCCCTGCCACGACCACTTCATCAAGCTCACACTAAAAAGGACCTTTTTAGAATCTATAGGTTTTACCTTCTTCCCTTTGCAAATGAGAAGACTTAAGGCCAGACATGTTGAGTCCAAAGACACACACACCGGATGGAATGCAAAGCCAAGGCCGGAGCTAGGGCTCCAGCACGAGGCCTCGGCCTCCTCTGGGAGACAGCACTGCTGCCCTCCACGCCTGCACGCTCCCTGCGACAGTCTTCAGAAGGGAGGCTTGCCTTTTCTCCAGACGACCTCAGAGAAACTGCCGCGCACCCTGTGCCCACCCATCCCTGCCTCTCTCTGCTCCCGACTCCCTGGGGGGCCTGGGCTTTGGAGCTGGAGAGGCTGGAAGGAGCCCCGCAGCCGCTGCTGGGCACCAGCACAGGCACACACACAGCCAGCCCTTCCGGACACAGGCTCGGACAGGTGGCCTAGCAGGTGCCTGCGGAAGAGTCCAGAGGTGGAATCATGGAAGAAAAGCAAGAAAGTATGAGGAGAAAGGATTCTCCGTGTCACTGCCTATTCGTTTTCTTTTAAAATAACATATTTTCATGAGTTTCATATTCCTTTTGAAAACCTTTTCAGTAGGTTACACTGACATAATGTTTGGTGTCAACGCCTCCTGTGCAAATATTAAGCAGGTGTTAATGACTCTTGTGTAAAGAAGCAAATCTGGTCTCCTGTTCGCTTTCTTTTTCCCCCGAAATCATTTTTCATGTATTTCAAGGTGACTCTTATTGTCCCATTTTCAGTGTCCCATGCTCACATTGCAGACAGTGCCAACGGTAGCTTCTCAGGAGGCACTTGGGAAAGTTTCCAACTCACTGTTAGTCTTGGTAGGTGGCCAAACTGAAAAGTGAAACGGATCTTTCCGGGGAACATTTTTAAAAAGTAAATGACTATTGGCTGCCACACATTTCTACCATAAAACAGAATTATATCTTCCTCTTAGTAATAGCCCACCTGACGTTCTACTTATTTCATTTAAAAACAACTCTTTCTAGCCTTGCATAATTGAAGGTATCTGATAATTCATTTTTAAGATTATGCTCTTAATCTACTAAAGTGACAAAATTACCCAAGTGAATAATCAATAATGGGCTTTAAAACAGCTCATCGTAATTAAAATTAAGTAGCATTACTTTCCTACAGAGATAAAAAGCAGCTCTCAGTTCTGGTGATAATTCTCAGAGTCCTTTTCTACAGATGCCTGATGTAAGCCAGGCATGACCCTCAACCCATGGCTGTTCCTTTTGCTAAAAAAAAAAAAAAACAGAGCTGAATAAGAGAAACTAGAACTAATATAATTTTAAGAGGGCTGGTTTCAGATGATTAAAAAACCAGGATCTTAAAGAAATACACAAACAAAAATATTTTATTTCATATTAAAGATCACCTTGCTGGTCCCTAAAAGTTAATGAAACATATGGTAAAGGGGGAAAAAAAACCTAAGAGAAATATAAATTTCTTTTCTTATTTTAATAAAATCCTTCATTACCCTAGAATATTTTGTTGAAATTCAAGCAGTGTTAATATAAATCCTGCAATAGAGAAAAGTCATTCCTATACCCTAAATATTTAAAGCTGAAACAGAAAGGTAAGAAAACAGGGAATAAAAATGAACAATCAACTTTGTAAAAACCAAAGCATACCTTGTATTTCAAAGACAACATCAGCAAGCATTGGTTTATTAAGGAAAAACTTGAGGGAAGTGTTATAAAACCATAGAGGTTTTCTGGCTTGATAGGTTTTGCAATTCCTCAGGCAATTAATCTGTAAGGAAAAACAAAAATACAAGAGTAAATATTATATACCAAAAGCTTTGATAACATATATGGTCTAATTAGAGAATTTGGAAAATGGTGCTAAGTGTTTAAATGATTACCTATGGCCTCTTTCATCATAGCTTTAACTGTATCTTCTACCTGCCAAAGAGCAACACTGCACTAGGCAGCATTCACAGCAACGAAATGAACTGGCTAAGTGAAAACTCAACTCTATGGCTGGGGAGCTGTGGGGTCCTGAGTCCCTGGGGGTCTGTTACCTGGGAAACAGACAACAACAATCCAACCTCACATGACTTCCTAGAAAAATATGTTTACATATACAACCTGCTCATCCGTTCACTAATTAAGAAAGTACATACACAAAATTCAATTTGTGATTAAGAAAAAAATACCCGACCTAGCCGGTTTGGCTCGGTGGATAGACTGAAGGGTCCCGGGTTCGATTCCGGTCAAGGGCATGTACGTTGGTTGCAGGCACATCCCCAGTGGGGGTGTGTGCAGGAGGCAGCTGATCAATGTTTCTCTCTCATTGATGTTTCTAACTCTCTATCCCTCTCCCTTCCTCTCTGTAAAAAAAATCAATAAAATATATATTAAAAAAAAAAAAGAAAAAAATACCCATTCTCCCCGCCCCCCCAATCATACCATGTTCTATTCTAGATCACTATGAAAATACCCAAGAGTGAAGAATTGGTTCATCGACAATTTTATAATTCGAAGTATCATGCCCACCCACAGCAGGGACTGCTGAAACCTGTAACAGATGGCCGGGATCTCCAATCTAGGGCCCCAGGACTTCTCCCGGGACTGCACTATCTGTCCTCCCGCACCCTCACTCCAGCCCCCGCCTCCAGGAACAGTGCCCACCTGGCCTAGTGGTCCCCAGCCTTCCTCGGCTCGCAACTCGGGCTTTTGGTGCTTTGTTTATCCTTTCTGCCATCTTCCCTCACCCTCCACCCATTTCCTCTGATGACTCTCACAACCTCACTCTGGCCTCTGCTTGCCTAGCTGGGGAATACAGAAAGATTTATCACTAAGAAAATCATCGGGCGTATAATTTTAGTATTAAGAATAAATGTCACCGGCCTCCCACTCCGGATTAATCTACTACAGTGAGACTGTAAAAAATTTGGTGAGGAGGGAAAAAACATTATCCTTCCTCACAAGGAAAAAGAAAACACTCCAGAATGTTATCTGGGAGCAAGACAGGAAAGCAAACAGGACCATACCAATGCTGGTCCCACAGAGAGCGTGCTCATTCTGTACACAATGCACCTTCACACACTGAAAGGGCCGATGGAGAGCCTTCAGGTGAGTGTCACACATGAAAGAGAGCAACAGTGAGAGCATCACAGAATTGGGGAGCTAGCAGGCCCCCCAGAAACCACCCGCTTACCTCTTATTTTATAGACAGCCCTGAGAAGACTTGCACAAAGCCACAAAGATCATTTGTGGCGACACAATTTAAATGTACCTTTCCTGATTCCCAGCCCCTGTGTCATTCTCAAAGAATGAGAGACCCTTACCCCTGGAAAGCACAGGAAGAAAGCACAGAACACCTCTTCTTTCCTCCCAGGCAATGAGGGGATTTAGTTCAAAATCACAGACTCATAGAGCCTCAGCCTTCTTTTCCCCAACAAGAATTCATTTTATTCTTAGTACTCAAAGGAATGACTGTGCTCAGACACAAACCCAAGGAAGGCTTGGCTTAGAACCAACAACAACACTTCTGTCCTAACCCCTCAGATATAAAGGGTATGAGTTTGTATACCATGAAGATCCCTTTGCCACCTAGGCCTTGAATGAGAGGGCAGAAGTTTGGATGTACATTTTCAAGGGTCCATAAACTAGATAACCTAGAAAACTTTTGAAAAGTGAATGCAGGTTTATGTGCACATTTCTACAAAAGCATTAAAAACATATCCTTGGGTGAGGATTAAAAAATGTTAATAACTTAGATTGTAGAACTGACAAAGTCATCTGTATAAAAAATTAAAGGAA
Organism: Myotis lucifugus; assembly: GCF_000147115.1. Taxonomy (NCBI): domain Eukaryota; kingdom Metazoa; phylum Chordata; class Mammalia; order Chiroptera; family Vespertilionidae; genus Myotis; species Myotis lucifugus. The sequence goes on from NW_005871048.1 coordinate 24,964,780, forward strand.
TAATAACGGTTCTTACATTTAATATAAACCTATATTCTGCTAGGCATTGCACATAACTTACCTTTTTATCTACTGTAGCCAATTTGTTTATCATAGAATCTGAAATAAGAATACACCGGCTAAATTGTGTAACGCAGTTGTTCTAAAATATAACAAATTTACTTTTAACGCCTTGCAGACTCTGCACAGTCTGGATGACTAGAGGTTGAACATGCACAGCATCTGGCCGTACAGAAAGTCTGCATTTTTATAACCTTTGAATCTAACTTATACTTTTGAACCTGTATTAGATGAAAAATAAACCTTTAACTGTTCACTTGCTCAAAGAGATTTCTCAGAACTCTTGAGAAAGGCCCACACAGAAACGGCCTTGTTCCTGAACATTCCGGAGCATCAGGGGAATGTTTCAGAGGATGGAATCCACAAGTCAGCATTTTCAAGAAATGACTTGCACATATTTTAATTCTTACATGAATTAAAATGTGAGACGGTGAGAAATAATATGTTTACATTTAAAATACTTATAAGGCAAAATATACTTAAGGAAAACATTCGTAAATTATTAGTCTTTTCATGACTCAGTATCATGTTCATTATAGTATATCACTTACAATTCAGAGAAAGTAAAAATAAACTTACAAAAAACGAACTTACCTTTCCCGGTGTTTTTAAAATGCATTTAACTTTCTCAATTACATTTGAAACATCCCCAGAATCCTTCAACTTCTTCCTGATATCTTCTTCCAATTCTTCCCATTGGAAAGCACCTGTAACAAATAAACATGCATATTGACTTTTTCTGTTAAAGCGGGAAGAAAAATAAATATCTTATTAGGTATCAATGTTCCCTCTTTTTTAGTATTCTACTTTTCCTTTACCAAATATATATCCTCGTAGTTACACCAAGACATTGAAACAACTCACATTTTAAAAAACATCAGTTTGCCTTCCCTTAGTTATTCAAAACCTAGTCTTCCTCCTCGGCAAGCTGCCACATTTCTGTAGTCGGTGGTCAGCTGGCGATAGCAGCAATGGCCAGAAGATGAGTTACCATCACCAGTGGTCCAACACCCAAATTATTTTTTTTTAATATATTTTATTGATTTTTTACAGAGAGGAAGGGAGAGGGATAGAGAGTTAGAAACATCGATGAGAGAGAAGCATCGATCAGCTGCCTCCTGCACACCCCCTACTGGGGATGTGCCTACAACCAAGGTACATGCCCTTGACCAGAATCGAACCTGGGACCTTTCAGTCTGCAGGCCGACGCTCTATCCAGTGAGCCAAACCGGCTAGGGCAAAACCCAAATTATTTACTTGCCCTGGGCAAGGAGGCAGGCCTGGTCTTTCCTAAGGTTGAATAACTCATAGGATCATGGAGAGCAGTGACTGTCACCAGGCAGAGGAACAGGCAGAATGCACTCAGGTCTCATGCATGTCAGGGTCACATTAAGATATGTTCCACAGCCACCTCTACAGACCAACCAGAAGAGGGGGAGCTAGATAAATTTCTGAGGAGCCACAGGACCATGGCATTGGAGCAAAATCACCCTACCTGGTCCCTCACTCCTCCGTCCTCAGTTCTCTTCCAAGTTCTCTCTTCCTGGACTCATTTCCATTCTTTCTCACACTCTGTCAGCCCTTGCACCTCAATGTTTTGAGAAATTCCTACTGTATGGTCAGCGTAAGTTCATCTTGTCCCCAAGCACTCTTCTCACTTGGCCTAGAGCAGCCTAGCCTCCCTGATCCCTAGTGGCCTTTCCCATCCGATCTGTCCCATGATTCAATGCTGATGTTTCAATTCTGACCATGATATTCTGGGAGATTATCCTCATCCACTCCATGGTTTATAGGAAGTCCTACCTCCTAAAAATGGAATTTAAAAAGAAGTGGTGTGGGAGTTGGCATAGTTGGGGGACCCAGTTTCTAGTTCTATCTCTGCCATTAATTACTGGTGTGGCTTCGGGGTCCTATTCTATATGCTCTCAATCTATCTCTTCCGACAGTTCCCTTTATGTATCCAGAACTTTGCCAGGTGCCTTCATAGATATTGGGGACCGTGGAGGGCACATGACAAACGTGTATAGAACCATGAGGTCAGGCAATTGCAGCCAGTGTGTCCCAACGAGATCCAAAGCTAATCTGAAGAGCCAGATTGAGAGTCCGGCCACTCTCGGGCCTCGGACAGCAGAGCCCTGCAGCACTTGGTACTCTAGCGTATCTTTAAACTTCTCCTCCCCTGACCTTTATGATGACTACAGTGTACCTTGGTGGGATGGGGCAGGGGAAGCGTAGCCCTGATTTGAGGTGTGTGCTGTTTCTGTGGTGAAAATACTCTCACCAACGCCATATTCCAGCTACCAATGTGACACCTAGAACACAGAATTATGAATAAACACAATCGGTTCTCACACGCCGGTGCCAGCTGGCCAGCACACCATGCTACTTCCTGCCTTAAATTGCTATTTTTCTGACTTCACTGTTAGCTCCCCTTCCACCGCAAATTCCCAAAGGTGTGCAGTCCAGAACCAATCTATAGTTTTTGTTTTCCTCTTCCTGCACTAATGATTTTTAACTTCAAGGTCACACATACTCTTTTCACAATCTGATAAATTCTTTGCATTGTCTCCAGAAATTGCACATGCACAGATAGACATTCAAGTCTATATAAAATGTCAGAAGTAGAAGAAGCCAAGGGATGCCAGCCCAATAAAATTTATTCTATGCCAGTGATTCTCAAGTCTTTCTATGCATTACATTTACAAACCCCTGGTCAGTTTTGCTCATTGGTTAGAGTGTCAGCATGGCCCGAAGGCTCCCAGGTTTGATTCCTGGTCAAGGGCACGTATCTCGGTTGCAGGTTCCCCAGTTCCTAGTAGGGGCGCATGTGGGAGGCAACCAATCATGTGTCTTTTATAAAACAGATCATTTATAAAATACTATTGTAGAAGGTCTCAGCCTCAGACCAACTGAATTAAAATTTCTGGTGCTGGGTCCCAGACATTGATTTTAAAAGCTTCCCCGTTTAATCTAATGTGTTCTTCCCTTAGACATTTCACCCATTACCAAAACCCAGGGTTAGTGGTATGCAGCAAAGAGTAAGTGCAGGAACTTGTGATTGTTTATACTCATGCTATTAAAGGAGAGCACAGACATTGTCTCTTAAAAGTAAAATTATATTAACTAAAGAACACCTACACAACATCTCTAGTCAGAAGATCATGTGAAAGAAAGCAATCGTCAAATCTAAATAGATGGGATCAGTGACAGGTAAGTCCCCAGAGGCCATGGGTCTGTTTAAGAACAGACACAGAAAGATCCAATAACCTACACCAGAACGAAGACCAGTTCATAAGGGCACTCTTTTAATAATTAGAAATGCTAACTAATCATCTTTGACACTTTAAGGTCCTAATAAAGCAATAATCTTTAGACTGGGATTTGTTTTTTTGTTGTTGTTGGTTTTTTTTACTTTGGTAAAACTATTTAACATGAACTCTCTCCCCTTCCCAGAATTTTAAGTGTTCAATACAATCTTGTTAACAATGGACATGATGTTGTATGCACAGATCTCTGGAACTTACTTGTCTTGCATAACTGGCTGGAATTTTCTTTACTTAACTTCTCAGAGCATTTATTTACTTTACTTAGACTCGTAGAGAGCACGGTATTACCTGTGTGTCTGAAGCTGCGTTTTTATGCAGTGCAGAAAAGAGCGTGCCGCAGAATAATTCCAAGCGCTGAAGAATACTATGCAAACTGAAGAGGAAAATGTGCTTCCACACATTCATTTACCCTGACGGCATCTCAATAAGTGATGTGAAATTCTGAGGGCCAACTGTGGCAGGAAGAGTTCAAAGCTAAATTCTTGAGGCTCTTACAAATATTTCAATTCATAGCCATCAGAGATCGAGTGACTCAGGAATTTGCAAGCATAAAGACTGTATCGCAGGGTACAGTCAAACTGTAAGAATGTTACAGTTGTATGCCATTTAAGGAGTGCTCCATGAAGACCAGGAAACTGCTGCCCTCGCTGTTCAGATCACTCCTTTTTTAGTGTTAGTAAGTACTTACACGTCATGCAGTGTTAGCTGTTGTCCAATGGACAATTAACATCTACAGAACACACATACTTTTACGGCATCTACTCAGAAATTTGAATAGAAAAATAAACTGAAACCTCATAGATGTAATGTGTTAACCCGACTATTACACAGGCCCTTCCTAAATATAGAACTCAATTGTTCTATATACAACATTTTGAATTCCTAAAGATAAAAAAGCGGGGTTATTTTTTTAAAATTAAGACAGTCTTTGTAATTTGGTTCATTAAAAATAAAGCTAGGAGGGAGATTTTATATGGGTTTTCAGCCACGTTTGCTCAGGGCAAATATTCCCGAGTGTGCCACGCCATGGACTTCTACCTCTGCTTTGCCAACCCAGCTAACGTGAGTACAGACAGCTCCTACTAACATAACTGTGGGTAGGCTTCCGTGAGGAAACCATTACATAACTGGGTCTTAGAACCTGTGCTCTGTTCAAAAATTTTTAAATGTTTAACACACAAGAAAAAAAAACAGAAAAAAAAAACCTACAGCTCACGAACCTGGCCTCCTTACCGAAGTCTCTAGAAAAAAAAAAGTAGGTTTAAATTTTTTGTTTGATTTGATAGAAAAATATAGTAAGATAAAACAGTAACCAAGTCAAAACAAAACATTAATAAATGTCTAGGCATCTGATAGTGGGAATCTGGTTGATTTTTTTTCTCAGTAAATTTTCTGCATTTTTAAAAAATTGTCTTTACTATGGAAATACAGCCTTAATATCTGTTAAAACACAACTCAGATAATATAACTTTTGCTTGAGTCTGAGGTTACACTTTGTAAATAATTGGAGAATAAGGCACAGGTACCTTCTGAAGCATCAGGGTCTCCCTACAGCCCCAGGTCAATGGCCTGTGGCCCCGCTCAGACCTGACACCACCTCTTGCTGGGCCGTGACGTACAGGAGAGATCAGAGCAGAAATGCAACAGCTCAGTGTCAGACTAAGAAGCCAGGGCACTGAACTGGTCAAGGGCCTGCAGACCAGCAAGCTCTCCTGGCCCATGGCCCGAGGCCCTCTCCTCGCTGTTCCCAGGCTCACTTAGTTTCCACACAACCGCTAAGCATCCACTCGCCCCAGCTTCAGGAAGGGACTATACCAAGGCACTGAGGGCCCCACCTCCAAAGAGTTCTGCAGCAGTCAGCCTTGCAGCCGACCCCGTTTTGATTTTGGCACTAAAAGGGAGAACTGGGCTCCTCTCCCAGGTCTCTGGGGTGAATTCTTGGTCCTTATCCCCTGGTTCCGGCTGGTACCCAGTTCTTCCAAGAGGTGTTGCAACCACTGTGGTCAGTCACCACCGGGAGACTTGGGAATGCAGACTCTCGTACCCACCCCGGGTCTACTGAGTCACAACCTGAACATTATCAAGATCTTGTTTGCACTTGAAGGTTTGAAAAGCACTGGCCCAGATGATGGACAAACCGCAACCCCAACCCCCCGTTGTCAGAATGTTGGCCTTCTGGAGGTGGATCGCGAGTGAGGGGGCCTCGGGATTGGACTCCTGTCTTGTCTGCTCTATTCACTCCTCCCTCCATCACCAGAGATGAGTTTTCTAAAGCCCAGTCTGATCATGCTAAAACTCCAGAACCGCTTGTAAGAACGGCAAACACCAGCCTGACCAGCCTCATTTCCTTCCAGCCATCACCTCCCACTCTGGCTCCAGCCACGGGGAACTGCCCGTGGTTCCTGGAAAACAGCAGTTACCAAAGATTACATTTTCATTAATGCAAATCTCCCAATATGTAATTTCTTTCAAACTGCATTAGGGTGAACATGTGAAAAACCGGTAATAGGTCACTGACTCTGGGGAAGGAACTGGGGGATGAGGAGTACTTTTCTTTTTCCTTTCTCCCCCCACCTCCCACCCCTTTCCTATCTGCATGTATTAATTTTGCAATTTAAAAAAATCACTCCCTAGGAGAAGACAAGCAGGTCTGCCACTGGAGAGACAGCTAGCAATTTTACTGCTACGATATTACAGGATATAACTGACCTCAAAGTGTTCATGTGCCTTCAAAAGTATGCAGTGTGTGGGAAACCTGCTGAATAATTCATAATTACAACAGTAACATCATTGAAAGGGACAGTCAACACTTCCTTCATAGTTTTCTAAATATATTATTAAAGTAATTTTTTTTTAACATGTAAACATTTTGTTCTTATACAGTTAGTCTTAAATTATGCATTGTGAGATTCTAGGTTTAAACATAAAAATCTGTAGAACTAAATGAAGTCTTTAGTCTGGTTTAATCATATGATTCCCCGCTACTGGAGCCTACTCATTAGTTTCACCAACACTAGCAGAGAACCTGCCACCATGAGAGAACCTGCTAAAGGCACCATGCTAGTGTGCCCTGTCGGAGTGACTATTTATGCCTTTTCCAAGTCAATATTCACTGAACAATGAATTTAACACCTACCGCCACATTCTACTCCAATACATATATATTTTTAACCCACTAAAATCTGCGTGCTGCAAGTACTTTTCACAACCATTTATTTATTCATTCATTCATTCATTCATTCATTTATTTTTGTTAATCTTCACCTGAGGATATTTTTTTCCATTGCTTTTTCAGAGAGAGTGAGAGTTAGGGAGAGAAGAAGAGAAGGAGAGAGGGGAGGGAGAGAAGAGGGAGGGAGAGAGAAAGGGAGAGGGAAAGAGAGAGAGAAACACTGATGTGAGAGAGACACATCAACTGGTTGCTTCCTGCACACACACACCCCGACTAGGGGCAGGGCGCAAACCCGCAACCCAGGAACGTGCCCTTGACCAGGAATCATACCTGAAACCCTTCGGTACCCAGACTGATGCTCTAACCACTGATCTATACAGGCCAGGGCCATAACCATTAATTTTTAATTGAAAATTATATAACTACTAGAGGCCCGGTGCACGAAATTTGTGCGGGGGGTGGGGGGGGTTTGTCCACTCAACCCAGCCTGCACCCTCTCCATTCCGGGACCCCTTGGGGGATGTCTGACTGCCGGTTTAGGCCTGATCGGGCCTAAATTGGCAGTCAGACATCCCTCTCACAATACGGGACCACTGGCTCCTAACTGCTCACCTGCCTGCCTGCCTGATTGCCCCTAACTGCCCCCCCTGCTGGCCTGGTCACCCCCAACTGTCCCCCCTGCAGGCCTGCTTGCCCCACATAGCCTGCTGCTCGGTCGTTTGGTCGCCCCTCAGCAATCCCCCCTGCTGGCCTGGTCACCTCACACAGCCTGCTGTTCAGTTGTTTGGTCGTCCCTCACTAACCCCCCTGCTGGCCTACTCACCCCACGCAGCCTGTTCGGTCGTCCGTTTGGTTGCGATGGTCGCTTAGGCTTTTATATATATAGATAGCCACAATGAAAAAAGTAAAATCTTATTTTTAGCATCAATTATTTCAACTGAAGGCTACTCAAAACTTTCTTACCTATAGGAAACGATCCTTCTCTATAGACTTATAAACTTCTTATCTGTCCCCAATTCTGATGTCTAAAAATGGACTATAAATGTTTCTCCAGACACATTTGAGAGAAGGAGTGACCTTAACCCAATATTTCATCAGCATATGATTCTAACTGGGGAAAAAAATTAAAGAAGAAAGAAGTCCTCAGAATACATATATTTAGATGCTTTAAAAGTCATTTTACATTCATTCTTTTCCATTCCCATATGGGACACTTAGGTGTGAGACCTTCAATTCAGTTGCTAAAATGACTGTGGCAAAACTTCTATTCTTTAAAATATAATTGCTACTGGGTTTTTAAAAGGATAAGGAGAAAAATAATGAATAAGCTGAGTCCTAAAAGAGTAAGAGCACAGTAAGAAAAAAAAAGTCTAAAATAGTCATAGCCAGCCATAACCAGTTTGGCTCAGTGGATAGAGCGTCGGCCTGCGGACTGAAAGGTCCCAGGTTCGATTCCGGTCAAGGGCATGTACCTTGGTTGCGGGCACATCCCCAGTGGGGGGTGTGCAGGAGGCAGCTGGTCAATGTTTCTCTCTCATCAATGTTTCTGACTCTCTATCCCTCTCCCTTCCTCTCTGTAAAAAAATCAATAAAATATATTTTAAAAATAAATAAATAAAAAATAAGATAGTCATAGCCAAAGTTGATCAGATCTCAGTTTAAACTACCTGATAGTGTTATTTCCAGTTCCTAAACAGAATGCAATGACCCTGCTAATTTCTCTCCTCACTCCCTTCCCAAATCTAAGTGTCAAACAGAAAGGGGAACATATGGCTAGGTTTTAAAATGCAGACACTTATTTTGACAAACACCTGGACAATTTTATTTCTTTAAAGTTAAACTGGACAATAACTTCTTGTACTTTCACACGAGGTATTTCTTGCTTAGTATGAAAAGAGATTATTTTTTATACAAGAGGATGTAAAACCAGGCCAAACAAACTAGTAAGGAAGATGGAAAGCCTGAAACAATTCATGTGCATAAAGCCAATACTATTTCATGTATAATCTCCACTCCAGGTGACAGGAAGACGATAAAATGTGAAAACTCTTGAGGACCACTGGCATACTTCATTTCAATAGCCTAAGAGAACGTACCAGAACCACTGGACAAGATACCTGAATAAATGAAGCGCAGAATGTCCGACAAACACGAACAGAAGAGGGCGTCTTTAACGATGACTCGGAGTGGTGGGTTGCCTGGAGAATCCTGGCTAGCACCTGGACACACAGCCTCCCGGTTGATAGCAAAGAGATCCTGGGCCGTGCGGATGATACTGGAATCCTGGATGTCAGCAGGACTCTTCACATTGAAAAGCAGCATGAACACGTGGCTCACGGCGCAGAGGACGATCTTGTGGGCCTCCACCACCTCCTTTAGGTCTGGGTTGTAAAACACCACGTCCACACACTGGCAGCAGAACAGCAGGTTGTGCAAGTCGGAGTTGTAATGCGACGCTTCGGCCTTCAAGACGGGCATTTTTTCTGTTTCAAGACAGAAAATGAAACTAGTAAACTACTCTCTAGGTCCACAGACCAATCATTTCAGATTTACAACAAAACATCTTTTTAAATATTATTTGGCTGAATCATGCAAAATTGCCAATATTGGCCATTTTTTGACCTACAAAAATGGCAATTTTATATAGTTTAACCTAATTAAAAACATAAAACTAATTATCGAAGGACTGTAAAATTTCGTAACACAGGCACAGAAATGCTGTACTTTTATAGTGCAAACAAAAAACCTATTAATGCCATAAGGAGCAATAAAATAACATTTCTCATTATCTGTGTGCCCCCAAATAAAACACTGCTCCAAATACTGAATTTTAGTATGTTGATAGTCAACATTCCTTACTGTCACCTGCCAAAAATTCAAACACATTATTAAATAAGTCTCAAAAGTGACACGGGAAGTCATTTTCCTCCTGGGACTAGAAATGGGGAAATAAATCACTAAAACTGCAACTTCTCAAAGCCAGGGCTCAGTGTCTTGGGCTTCATTGTTTAAAACCACCTTGACCATTTTGTGTTGATCCTAAAATTAGTATACTGTTCCTCCCAGTAAAGCAATATGCTTCCCTAGAATCAACTTTTCCCCCTCAGCACATCTGAGTGTTGGCTAGGCTCCCTAATTTCCAAAAGAGGAAACAACTTTCCATTCCCTGGTTTGATCACTAACAAAAATAGATTAGCCTTAAATCGATTCAAATATCCACACAGAGTCTGCACGCTAGGCTCTCATCATTGGCCTAATTGTAAAACTCTGCTAACTTTTACCCAAAGCTGAGCTGAGGGAAGCGTTATCTGTGAAGGGTTGCCTGGAGGATTTGCAATCACCTGAGTCAGTGAAATTCAAACTTCTTTGGCAATGAAAATGTTTTATGCTAAAGCAAAACGCTATAAAATGAACAAACTCTATAAAATAACATGAAATGGCTTTGCTTTCTCTGATGAATTTGTGTGCTTTTTCTTCTTGATTAAAACGGACTAAGAAATTATCTATCTGCATTATTTATTTGGCTACCCCCCACCCATCTTCTGATCCAAAAGTATCTAAGGCAGTGGTTCTCAACCTTGGCTGCACATTAGAATCACCTGGGAATCTTTTTAAAATCCTGATTTCTGGGCCTCATCCTCCAGAAATTCTGTTTCTTTGTTATGGGGTGGGGCCACAACATTAGTAGAAGTAAAAAAGAATTTCCGGAACAAGTGGCCAGAAATATTTGCATGTGGACCGCGGGTCATCCTTGGCACCCTTGCACTAACTAAGGGG
>NW_005871048.1:24975284-24994489 GCF_000147115.1 Myotis lucifugus
TTTTTTCTTTTTTTAGGTCAATAAAAAAAATTTCTTAGGTTAGGTGCCAGAATTTTAGTAATTAGTTCTGTGTGCAAAGAAGATGAAAAAGTTTGAAAATATCTGATTTATGGTGTAAACATTTTCAAACATTTAAAAAACCTGAAATTGACTTCCCATACTAATTTACATTTTCCTGATTTTAAATTTACATTCATTCATAGGTTCGATTCCGGTCAAGGGCATGTGCCTTGGTTGCGGGTACATCCCCAGTGGGGAGTGTGCAGGAGACAGCTGATCGATGTTTCTAGCTCTATATCCCTCTCCCTCCTCTCTGTAGAAAATCAATGAAAATATATTTAAAAAAATAAAAAATAAAAAAAATAAAAAATAAAAAAGCTGAAGTATATAATGAGCACACATATACCCTTCCCTTAAATTCCGCAATTATTAATATTTTGTCATTTTTTGCCTTATCTCTAGATACACACACACACACACACACACACACACTCTCTCACACTGCTGACCCATTTAAAAGTTGAAATCATCAGGATATTTTGGGTTTAAATACTTTCACATTTATCTCCTAAGAATAATGACATTCCTCTATTAACCACAACGGCATTATCATACGTAAGAAAATTAATGATAATTCCATTATCTAATTTCCAGTCCATATTAAAATTTTGCCCAACTGTACCATGAACATCTTTTAGATGTTTTTATTGAGCCAGTAGCTAATCAAGGTTCATGCATTGTATTTGGTTGTATATTTCTCACTAGACTCAACACACACTATGTTTAAGAATCTGTAAGTTCAAGTTTTAAGACAGTAGTCCTCAAAATATGGTCCAAGTAACACCTGCTTCCAAATCACCTGGGAATCTTATTTAAAAGACAGATTATAGGCTTCATCCGAGCTTTACTGAATCACAATGCCAGGTAAGTCCTAAACATAGTGAAACAAATTGAGAACAATTGCTCTAAGACCCGTGAAATGATCTATAATAATTATCAACAGAATATCTGGACATTGGCTAATAAATGCACCTGGTTGTTCAAGCTGAGGTGGTCTAATTCCATGAAACGAGTTGCTCATTTTCCTTTTCTTCATTTTTTCACTTGTCTTCTGATTTAAGGCTTGAATCATAAAATACTCCAACTAAAACATGAATCAAATTTTAATTAAAGCTCCAATAAAACTATGTATGTGACATGATTATTTGTACCCAAATCACATTTGCCAAATGTTTTACATGTCCAGACCATCCACATGTGAGCTTTAGCAAACACTTTCAAACATTATTTTTTAAAATGTATCAGGTAAAACATATTATGCCTTGTCTAAACATAAATAAGCTATCCATTCAAGAAGGAACTGTTTATTCTCTTGAATAATCAAGGAAGCCTAGCAATACAACTGTGTGTGTCAATAACCATCTCTCTGGTAACCATGGCAATTAACATTAGAGATAGTCAAGGCAGGAAGAGATATGCTATGTCACGTATGCTCATATTAGCTAGGGAAGTTCACATGCTCATTTTCCTAAATAAATTACTTAGAAATACATCCTTTATTTTATAAATTTAAAATCTTAACCACATGTACTTACACAGCTCCAGGCCTATGCTTTACATTGTGAGGTGTGGGGCAAAAGTACAAATGCAGGTCTCTGTACCACATACCTAAAATTTAAACTATAGAAATCAAGAAAACGGACTGTTATGTAAAAATACTGTATCCTCCTGCTTTGACAAATATGTCACCATAAAAGCCTGGAAGGCCAGGTTCGGCTTTGAATTCTGAGTCCTCAGAGTTTCAAGCAGCACAGGGAGAGTTGGGCCCTAACTCCTAGGACCCAAGATCACCCCTTCTTTTCTCAGCCGCTGCTCCATCCCATGCCTCGGAGAGGTTTATGCACACAAGCTACATACCCGAGTTCCATCCACTCTCCCTTCCCCAATCCTCTTACACAATAACCCCTCGGCCACCTCTCAGGTCCAGGGGTGCACACACCAGCACTGAGGTCCACCTGGAGGAGGACGGATCCAGGAAAGAGTCCTGAGCAGGCCTGGGACACAGACTTGGGCCAGCGACCCAGAGAATTCTGGGGTCCTGGGTTTTGGAGCATGGTCAATACAACCCTCTGCTCTGTGTTGATGAAAAAGTTCTGAAATATCTGTGCTAATCAGTACAGCAGCCACACGCAGCTATTATAAAATGTGCACCTGAAATGAGACAAGTGCACTCAAGGAACTGAACATTTTAAATTAATTTAAATATAATTAGCCACGTGTGGCTAGTGTGGCTACCGTATTAGATGCTGTGGGTCTGGAAGGGGCTACCAGCTCCAGAGGGCACATCCCTTTGGCTCCAGCATCTCGTGCCCTGTGGGGAGGGTGCACTGGAGGAGGGCTAAGGGGCTCTCTAAAGCTCAAGGGCACAGGCCTGCCTTGCCCTGATCTGAGGTCATCCTGCACAGCTCTTCACCCGACTCTCAAACACAGGGTTTCAAATGCTCCTTTCACTCTGACATTATCACCTCCATCCATATTCTTACAAATATCTTCATTTCTTACACTCAAGATCTCAGCTGTACTTTACTTCTCCAGAGTCTGAGAAGAGACCACTCTGATCTTATCTCCATATTCCCATTGAGTTAAGGAAAAAACGAGTTAAGGAAACACTGAGTTAAGGAAAAAAGAAACTGCCATGTTTTTCTTCCAACCTTGGCCACATCTTCAAATCTCTTCATTCCTCCAGCCCTAGCTGTAACACTAGTATTAGGAGCCAAGAGGGGAAAGAAGAGAAAGTGAAAGCTGGGAGGTGGGAAGAGAGAGTTCCAGGTTCAGGAACTTGAATGGGGAACAGGAAGCCTGAGTACCTCCCCAGACCCCTGTCCCCACCAAGAGAACCAGCCCCTCTTCTCCAACACATGAAACGAAACTATCTTCCCCCCCAACTCCATAGGTATTTCAGGACATTGTAAGGGTATTAAACCAAATTAAGATTTTTTTAAGCCACTATCATATCTGCTTGACAGGAAAATTAGGTTTCACCCCTCCCAGTCTTTCTACACATTGCTTATCAATATAATTAAATAAGATGAAAATTTCTCAGTCATTGATATCAATATTGTGAGTATATCTCCCATAGCGGTTTCTTATTGATGTTTCTTATATTACTGGATGAATAATAGCCATTATACTTGGTAGAAATCAGAACCATTTATATCTGGTCCTGATTTTAGCTTTGGTTCTTATCTGGAGTTTAGTGACTCCAGAACAAATGAAATTTCTAGTTACCCGTGGAAACCTCAATGTCTCAACATAAATCTACACAATGAATATTCTGACATACTGGAAAGGGTACTTGATGAGGAGCTAGGGAACTGAGGGTAAAGTCCAAAGTGCTACTGCTTAATGCAGGATTTACCTCTTATCAAGGTTGACTAAATTTGTCTATTCAAAGAAGCCACTTCCTAGAGCAGTGATGGCGAACCTTTTGAGCTCGGCGTGTCAGCATTTTGAAAAACCCTAACTTAACTCTGGTGCCGTGTCACATATAGAAATTTTTTGATATTTGCAACCATAGTAAAACAAAGACTTCTATTTTTTATATTTATTTTAGATATTTAAATGCCATTTAACAAAGAAAAATCAACCAAAAAAATGAGTTCGCGTGTCATAGGTTCGCCATCACTGTCCTAGAGGGTTGGAAAGGTTAATTCTCAAGTCAGTGAATACTTAAATGACACAACTCCACAGCACTCCACAGCACTCCCCAGGGACCCTGCAGCCCTAGTCGGTTGGGTAGGCGCTGTGTGCTAGAAGCTGGCCCCTGAAGTGCCTGCAGAGCCAATCAATGTCACTGCCACTGAGCAACTAACCCTGGCTCCCCACACATCCAGCGAGAAGCTGCTCTGTAAGTAGTTCCTCAGTTTTGAGCTCCACCAAGATCAGAAGTGCATGGAGTCTTGCTGAAACATACACACAGAGAAAGGTAACTATTCTTTTCAAGTAGACAAATGAAGGAGAACTTTCCAGGCCCACCAGTTCAGGGTGCCAGGATGGTTGAGCTATTTAAAGATGACTATTAAAGCTGACATCATGGGTTTGTGTAAGTAAACACACTTTAATCAAGTGGCACCCAACGGAAAATTCCAAAACATCACACACAGACAATAGGAGATGTTTCGTTCGGAGAGAAAAATAAAATTATAATTGTATTCTGACAAAACCTTTTTTTCTACTTACACTCGTATTATTTCTCAAGGTTAAAACTAATCATGCCTTTAAAACTAAAGTTCAAATTGAGGTTCTGGAAAATAGCTAAAGAAACACCCGAAAAATGCCGTTCATTTGTGTAACAGGAATTTCCACTCACCACTCCTCCAAAATACTTCCCGATGTAGAAGTCATCCAGGCTGTGCAGCTCCAGGTAGGTAGCCCCTAGCTCTTTAGCAAGTTGGATCCCTTCGGTCGTACTGACACAGCTGCCTCTGTCTGAGGTGCACAGTGGGCATGTGCAAGGTAATTCTTCTGAGAGAAGGAATGTGAGCAACAAAGAGATTTGAGTTTAAATGGGGTAAAAATGTACAGACGATCTGAACATTAAACAACAAATTAAACGCTCAGAACCAGCTCAAGGGCATTTAGTACATCCACGATCCACTAAGACTCTGAATAAAAAGTGTCAATGAAAAGTCCCTAAAATAAACAAGCTTTAACTGCAAGAAGAATAAACAGTATTTTAGAAAATAGAAGAATTTAAAAATAGGTTTATGGATATTACCAAGTATTACAGTAACTGTACCGTGAGTCAGTAATGGCTGGCCTACTTCCTTTTACGCAACCTTGACATCCTAAGTATCAATACAAATTTAACAACTTGGTTGCCCATAGAAACCATGGAAAACAGTGGGTTCTCTTTTCGTATTACATTTTAAATATATTCACCAAGTTTGAATGGACCTTATACTTTTATTTTAATAGAATCCTCAATTTGACCTGAATCTTCAAGGCTGTTAAACTGCCCCCTCTTTGTAGATTTCATATAAAGTGTATTCTTATTCATCAAGGCATTTCAATTATTAGATTCTAAAGCAGAGACCAAATTCAATCACTCTACCTTTTTCTTCAAGGTTGAAAAAATAAAAAAAAACTGACGGAATAAGAAGTATTTATGCAAAATGTGCACTGTCCCGAGGTTCATGTTTGTAACATGTACAAATCTATGACTGGGAAGGTGCCAAATTAACCTACTATTAAGTACACTCCTTAATAAGGCTAAAAATGTATGTTCAACTCCGTATTTGTCAGCTGGCTTCATTTTGTTTCATGCCAAAACACGAGATATGTCACTGTTCAAAGGCAGCCAAGTCAAAAGAGGGTAAATCTATTTCTAGAAATGCATGCTGTTGTAGGTTGGCTTCCCTGGGAAGCCGACTTTGAGATGGAAATTGCTGTGCAGGTGGTTTACGGGGGGGGGGGGGGGGGGGGGTAGTGATCTTGGGAACAACTCTTCTTAGGAGTGAAGGAAGTAGGATTGGGCAGAGGAAAATTTCAAACTGCAATACGGTTGCAACGGAGACCTCAGCTGATCCTACAGGGTGTTCTGGAGCTTAAATGGCCCTTAGAATGGTTCCCCTTTGGGGAAAGGCAGCTGGACCTTTGTATCCCAAAATCCACCAGCACTCAGAGGAGGCCCACGGCATGCAGGAGCCATAACCTTGGGAAAGCAGTCTCCATAGGCAGAGGGCAGTGCCTGGAAAGGGACTCAGCTATGTGGCATCAGCAGCCAATGAGCCCAGTAACAGGGGGAGTAAGAACAGTGGCCTTAACAGGGCATTTGGGAAATTCCCCACACAATGTGGGAAAAGCCAACACAGCAAATTTTCTACCAAGGAGCTGCATATTGACAGAGCACACACGTGTATATATAGATGTATTCTAAGGATATTCAGTGCACGTGTATACTATGTATGTAACTATGCGTGTGTGCACACATGACAGATAATTTTAGCTTCACTGAAAGCATTTTAGAGCTCAGAGACCGTGTACATACTCACATCCTCATTTTATAGAGGAGGAAACTGAGGTTCAGAGAGGTTAAGTGACGTGTCCAAGTCTCCTTGTGGTAGAAATGGAGAAACAATAAAAAAGTGTTACTTGCTCCATCTGATAAATAAAGGGACATCAAAAAATAAGCTGAAAATTTAGTTTGAATAAAGAATTATAGATTCCAAACATATGGTGATTTTACAGTTAAACTTGGATTCTCTAAATTATGGCATAAGTTCTACTCTGAGTTTCTGCATTTACTTTTTCCAAGATCATTTTAGGTTTGAAGTAAAGTTTTCACACAGAATTTAGCCTACTTTGAAAAACATTGGTATTTCACATTCTTTACAAATCGTTCATAAACAGCGCCTTTAATTTTCTGAAAACAGAAGGTTTTTTATGTCTACAAAGCTCTTCTTATGTTGATGGAATGGGGTGGGCAGGCATTAAACTTTATTTCTACACAAAAATAAAGCAAAGTCAGTAGTTTTCAAGTGAAAATTAAGTGAACATAATTTAAAATACTTTTTAACAAATAATCTGATTTGAAGGAAAATATAACTAATTTCAGGTTTAATCTAGCTCAGTAGGGTTTCCCAATGTGAGTAGCCATACATATCTTAGTGACACTAAAAAGCTCCTCCTTATATCTAACTAGAGGCCCAATGCACGAAATTCGTGCAAGGGGCTTGGCCCGTGAAGCCCTGGCTTCATCTGGAAGGTCATCCAGAAGGTTGTTCCGCTGTTCAGCCATCCGGTCTAATTAGCATATTATGCTTTTATTATTATAGATTCTTATATAGCCTCTTAGTCACAAAAGGTATTTCTTTTTGCTCACACACATACAAAAGGAAAAATGTCTAGGCATTATGTGTTGGGTAGGAGAATCAACAAAACATTTATGGATTAAATAAGCCTTCATTGAGCATTTCATCAGAAACAATCGGAGGACCCCAAATAATTTTAAACTGTGGAGCCTTCTTCAGGAGCTTACTCCTACGAGCCTACCTCAGGGTCAAAGGGACTTTGTGAATAGAGTGCTATGCTTCCAGTCAACATTGTAGTTTTTTTTTCTATGTTATCTTTTTAGTTATCACTAAATGTCCATTATTTTAAAGCAAACACAATGTAACTCTGGAATTCAAATGAATGGCATCTCTTTCAAAGAGGTGGCTTTGTGAATCTTTAGGGTGATTCTTACAATGTTGCCAATGCTTGAAACTTCCAGAAACCCTTGTAATGCCCTGACCAGTATGGCTCAGTTGGTTGAGCGTCGTCCCACACACCGAGAGGTCACTGGTCGGGTACCCAGTCAGGGCACATGCCCGGTTTGCAATCTCAATCCCTAGTAGGGGGCATACAGGATGCAGCCAATCTATGTTTCCCTCACATCAATGTTTTTTTCTCTCTCCCTCTCCCTTCCTCTTGCTAAAATCAATAAAAACACATTTAAAAAAAATCCTTGTAAGAATTCTAGTACATGGCAATGTACTAGGCTATATCAGAGCTTCAAAAAGAAGATAGGATGCCAATTTTCAGGAGCTGAAGGCTATGAATACACCATAGGCATGTTTGGAAGATCTTTTTCCTACTTTAAAGACTAATTCAATATTTAGTAAAAGCCAAAAATGTATTCAGAGCCAAGAACAATGAAGAAGATATACACAGTCAAGCTTGTCAAAGCATGTGTAACAAAGGAAAAAGATGAGATTGACTGTATTTGCTGAACTAATTCTAAAAAGAGACCAAGAGAGGAGTTACCCGGAGTTTCATGTATTACAAGGGATTGGCAGGGGGAGGGGAGACAATAAATGTCCTTGAATAGACAAATTTAGCTTTGTAATTACTTTGTGATCAAATTTTATATGGTAAGTTAATTTCATTTTGTCAGTGAAATTTATTTTTTTCACACATGTATTATCGTTCATAAAAAGATTCAAGCATTCCTAAGCAAATACGTAGTAAGCACCTAACACATCAAATACTAGGGATATAAGGACACACAGATAAAAGAAATTCATAATCAACTGAGCCAATATAGACATGACTACAAACAATTATAATGTAAGTACCAAAATAAAGGTAAACAAATTCACCATGGAAATTGAATTAAATGAACTCTGCCTGGGGGATTATGGAAGGCTGCATAGAAGAGGCACTGATTTAAAAGATAAACATGAATTTGCTACGCAGGTAGGATGGGGGTATTCAGAGGAGCACTCCAATCAGAGGATGTGGCATTCACAGAGGCCTGGACGTGAGAGAAAAAATAGAACACATTCACTTCCAGTTTCAAGATGACTAGCTAAGCCCACACTGCAATCTCTTCTCCCTGCTGAATCACCAAATGATAAAGAGAAGGAGCGGGTAAGAAGAACGAGGGAGAAAGGAAGAAGGGAAGAAAGGGAGGGATGGGGGAGGAAGGAAGAGAGGGAAGAAGGGAGATATGTATATACAGCAACATAAAAAGCAGAGGAGAGATTCTCGCCCAGAAACTGGAGTGCATGAGAGGCCAAAGGCTGATGGCACAGGACCCAAGGGGAAAGCTGAAGCTCGGAGTACTGGTGGGTCATGAAGTTCTGCACTGTGTCAACATCAAGAATGCTCCCTGCTCAATGACTGGGGAGGGAGGGAGTCCCAAGGGCGACCCAGTGGAGAACAGCCGAGTATCCTAGTGAAAGCTGCTAGGCCTGCAGATCCTGTGTGTACTTCCACTCCCACACCTACCCCAGAGAGCAGATGGGCAGAGGAGGAGAAAGGCATCAACAGGGAATTTAAACTGCAAATGCAGGCAAATTAAGAACTATCAAATATCAAACATTTGAGAAGCATCCATACCATGAAATAAAATCTCATCAAATGGAAAGACTTATAAAATGCCCCCAATCAAAACCAAACTTAATAGAGCAATCAAGACAGAATCTTAAAATAAGTATAATCAATTGAGAAAGGTTTTTGTTGTTGTTTTTTTAAGTAGTTATAGCCTTAAAACAGGAATAAGAAATTATGAAAGAGAACCAATTAGAGATCTTGGATATGAAAAGTTGTTGAAATTTTTAAAAAGCAAAACAGCAGAATAGACCCAGAAGAACTAATTTATAAGTTGGGGAAGAAAAAGAAAAAAGACCAAGAATTCTCCCATAATGTGACAGGGAGAAATAAGGGATAGGGAATAAAAAAGATAAGGGAAATGGAGGCAAGATCCAGAAGTTTCAACATCGGTCTCCTAAGAGTCCCAAAAGGAAAGAATAGAGAAAATGAAGGGAAGGTGGTATCTGAAGAAGTCAGGAAGCTGGGCCTTCCCAGACCTAAGAAAGACATTAAGTCCTTCACATAGTTCAATGTGATGGGCATATGACACAGAGGATACACCTATCTTGTATTTTAGGCCCAACTTTACAATAGAAAATTATGGAAATAAGATTAAAATATCAGATTAGAATAAGGGTATCAATGATTTAAAATATATATGCCTAGAAGCCCTGACACCTAAAGTAATAAACACCCCAGAGCCCAGATCTTGGTTTCTAAATATCATTACTCATTATCAGGAACCAGGGCTCCTTGAAGAAAGAACTGACTCCAGGCCTGGTGCAGGCAACGTGTAAGGTGAGCCTGGGACATCTTGTGCCAGAAAATAAGGAAGAACTCAAAAATTAATTAGAGCTAGCTTGAAGAGGCTCAGGAATGTTCCTGCCACCCACTGTGCTGATTTATTTGATGCCATGACACAAAGATGCCAAGCTAAAAGGCGAACACAACACAAACTATAGTGCCCAGCACCACTGTGGACAGTGAAGAAATATCCTGGGGAAAAAAATGACTATCAACTTCTTCTCTCTATAGAAAACATTAAAAAGTGATTATCATATAAAGAGGTGATCAAAGACTATGTAGCCCCCAAAATATAAGAAAAGTTAAAGAAGTGTCAAGCTGTTAAATAATAGAAACATTGTTTAAATATTATGTGATATTTGACCGCTGTTTAAGATTTGCAATCTGCTGTTGCTTTTCTCTTTCATAAATATTCACACTTGTGTACATATATGTATCTGTGATTTTGTAGTTGTTTTTCTTTTTCCTTACAAAGAACCTCTAAAATTGTGTAAGTTTCAGGTCCTACAAAATCTGGAACTGCCCCTTTAGGAGATCAAAAAGAAGGCTGCTATGACAGAAAATTAAATGACTAGGATCTGAAATCCAGTGAATATGGAGAACAGGAGTTTGAGAAACGTTGAAAATGTAAAATCTAGAGCTCCTCAGTCAACTGGATATAGGGGATGGGAGAGAAAGCAGGATTGGATGATTCTAGTTCGGATGAATGTATAGACTTGAAATTATTCACCGAGACAGGGAATTCAGTAGAGTGAGGAAGATGTCTGGAGCTATGGGTCATGAGGGAGGCTGGAGCCAGAGAAATAGACTGGGTAATCATCAGTGTTGATACAGGACAAGCTGGGGCAAGGGATGAGTGGGTTCCTGGTCGGAGTAAAGAGCAAGAAAAGGTGAAGTCAATGGGTGGAACTCTGGGCAGCAGCTACAGGATGTGTTGCTTTTTTTTTTTTTTTTTCGGGCCGAAGGGTTGCCGGGGGGGGGGGGGGGGGAGAGGCAGTAAAGAAGATAGAACTAGAATAATTACTAAAGTACAAATAACTTTATTAACAAAAGGAAGAGGTGTGTTTGAATAATTTCAAAGAGCGAATTATTGAAATGTATTACATTTGGCAATAAGCACATAACCTGGCAACCCTGAATGAGAACAAACTCAATGTAATTGTAAATGGCAAAATTAGACTGTAGCGCACTGAAGAATGAATGGGAAGATATTTTCAAGAATCATGGCCAGCAGTAAGCAGAAAAATAGAGAAATAGAGGGGGTGTGGGGTCACGGAAGGGTCAAACCTACTTTATTTGTATCTACTAATGTTAACCAGGTACCTACCCTATGACTCAATAGCCCCACTTGTAGGTAGAAACCTAAGCATCATCAAAAGGAGCATGGATAAATAAATTACAGCATATCCACACAATGGAATATGCAGCAATAAAAAGAACAAATTACAGATAAGCACAACATAGATGAATCTCAGAAGTATTATGCTAACTGAAATTAGTCAGACACCAGTCATTACATTTGTATGAAGTTCAAGAATAGGTAAAACTAACCTATGTTTTTAGAAGTCAGAATAGCGGTTACCTCTGGGGAGGGGTGTTATTATAACTGGGAAGAGGAGAGAGAGCCTTCCTACGTGCTGCAGATGTTCTGTATCTCCATCAGTGTGATGGCTGCATGCATGTATACGTATGTAAAAATGCTGTACTCAAAGATTAGTGAACTTCATGTCCTTCCCTCTGCTATATCTCAATAAAAATGAATAAATGAATAAAACTAAAAATTTAAAGACTGTTTTACTGAGAAAATACTAGCACTACTAAGAAATATAAGATATCACCAAATCAAAGTGACTTTTGAGTTGGCCCTGAGATATTTGATGCATGGTAATCACAGCAGTTTTCAATACTTTCCTTTGATATCTCATGATCGTATCCACTGGTGAAGAGATAATAGCTAGCATCTGAACCCACAATCATGTAGGCTTTTTTAAATAAAAATTCTATTAATCATTAATAAACTTAGCTCTATTTAATATGGTACTCTCATTATAAAAGAGAAAATGGAATACTTACCATTTTGTCTGGTACCAACAGCAGCGATGATTACTGGAACTGAATTTAATGCTCTTTTTATCACCGGAATATAATTATCCTTCACTTCATGGAATGAAAACTTGTCATTTACGTTGTATTTGATCACAATGATGTCGGCACCCCCAATCAGATTTCGAGAACTGTACCAGTCACTGTCAAAAATGTCCTAAACCAAAATGCAAAGAGTAATCTTTAGTCTGTCTTCAAATCAATCATGTAACAGTAGTTTAATTTTTTTGTTATATTTTAACTTTTGGAATTCATTAAAAATTTTATTTTGCAAAAGTAACTACATAATTTTTTAAATGTTTGAAATCTACCAGCTTTTTATTTACTCATTTAGCCTAGACAACTAAGTAGTGGTAGACAATCTAGAGAATTCCTGAGAATCTAATGAAATAAACAACCTCTTTCAATATTTGTGTTTAAAAATAAGCACTTTGTTTTAAAATGAGGCCTTATTCTCACCATCTAATAATTTTAAAGACATAACGCTATACATTAGATGCAAAGCATCAGCATGAGTAAGGGAGCTTCAAAGGATTTTCCGTGACCCAGTTAGACACTGCGGAATTACTCAGTGTTTTGAATTGTAATGCACTGTAAATTCTGTGGGGCTCCATGTATTTTATTCATATTTTCAAAATTCATATGTACTTTCATGTATACTTTGGACAGCACCGCATGCATACAGTGTGTACATGCATGTACATGGTGGGAAGGGTGTCTCCATAAAAAGATACTGTGTATTATAAGATGCTAACATGGTAAGAACTATACTTGCAGTTCATGTATTTTGCTCATATAAATTAAAAACTTAGGCCCTAGTGGGGTAGTTTGGTTGGTTGGAGTGTTGTCCCACGCTCCAAAAGGTTGCAGGTTTGATCCCCAGTCAGGGCATGTACTGGAGGCAATCAATGGATGTTTCTCTCTCACATCAATGTCTCTCTCTCTCTCCCCTCTTCCTCTCTTTCTAAAAATCAATGGAAACATATCCTAGAGTGAGGATTAAAAAAAATTCAGGATAAGTCTTTCTAGTTTTGAAATATTTACTTTTGCATGAGAGTTCTAATATTTACTTTTAGAACTGGGGCCAAGAATAATTCTTTATGGACCCTAGTCCTTAAAATTCAGTGCTTTAATATTTTAAAAAAATTTTTTTCAAAGTTTTTGTGTGCATAGTAGAAAGAAAATATCTTTATGTGTCTTAATACCACTGTTAAATATGCATAAATAATTTCATCTCAAATTCTAGTTAACTATTCATCATTATTTGTCCTGTCATGTGGCCTTTTCTACGTATTTCATGGATGTAATAAAGCTGGATTAAGAAAATAGACAGTGATGCAGGCAAATATGGCACGACACCTATTTTTGTGTGAATAAAGATTTACTGGAACGCACTTGCGCGCGCGCACACACACACACACACACAGAAAGAAATAAAATAGACCAGGTAGATGTGGCTAACAGGTCCAAAAACTGTTGGATTATGGAAGTGTTCATTTTGACATAGGAGTCTAAAACAAGGTTAATAGTGTTTGAATCAATCAATCAAGATCTGTGTCTGTGTATCAGGGCTCTTGTCCTATGATGGAAAATTCTAGAGAAGTGTTACCCAGCAGTGCCCTTGGGCAGACGGCTTCTTCTCACCAGTATCTCCACAGCCCCAGCAAAACCTGTGTCAATTCCCCTGCACCTTCCCAACCCACCCATTTCCCTACAAGTACACTCAGAATAACAAGAATTTACAGACTTGTTAGGTATGCCTACTCTGCTGAAAGTAGAATGAATTACCTCCACATTTTTAAAAGGGAGAATAAAAACAAAAAAACTCAATCCATACACATATCTACACTAATTAAAAGAGAAAACATGGGTAATTGGCGTACGACCGCTACCCTTCCCATTGGCTAATCAGCATATCCTTATGCAAATTAACTGTCAGCCAAGATGGCGGCCGGCAGCCAGGCAGCTGGAAGCTAACAGGAGGCTTGCTTCCTTCAGTGACTGCAGACTCCAACGTTCCCCGCCTGCCGCTGCCGGCCTCTGAGCTTCAGTTGGAAACATAGTAACATTTATAGAAGATAAACAAAACTCCAGAAAACTCCTGTCAGTCAGCCGGGATCTCAGAGCTGGAGTCGCAACACTGTTTCGAATACAGAAAACAAAGGCCAGAAACCTGCTTTCAGCCGAGCCTTAGAGAGAAAGCCGGCTCTCAGCTCCAGTGACAGCCATAGAAGGTAAATAAATGCCAGAATAAAAAAAAAAAGAAAAAAAGGAGAGGTTTGGAGCTCCAGTCGCCTGCCAGCCTGAAAACGGCCCTCAGCCCCTCACCCAGACTGGCCAGGCACCCCAGTGGGGACCCCCACCCTGAAGCAACAAGATGGCGGCTAATTTGCATACTGAAGGCAGGCGGCAGCAGGCAAGGCTGTCTGAGGTCTGGGACCCAGATCTGTGACCCTGCCGGGCTGGATCAGCGGAGCCGTGAGGCCTCCCGGCACCGGGATCAGCGTGACAGGGGGCAGCGCCCAAACCCCCTGATTGCCCTGCGGCTCTGTGTGTGACAGGGGGCAGTGCCCCAACCCCCTGATAGGCCCTGCTCTGTGGGTGATAGAGGGCGGCGCCCCAACCCCCGCCACGGGCCCTGCTCTATGTGAGACGGGGTAGAGCCATAACCTCCCCATCGGCCCTGCCCTGAGTGTGACAGTGGCAGCGCCCCAACCCCCTGATTGCCCTGCGGCTCTGTTGTGACAGGGTGCAGCGCCCCAACCCCCCCCACGGGCCCTGCTCTGTATGTGACAGGGGGTGGTGCCCCAACTCCCCTATTGGCCCTATTCTTTGTGTGACAGGGTGCAGCTCCTCAACCCCCTGATTGACCCTGCTCTGTGCATGACAGGGGGGAGCTCCCCAAACCCCTGATGGGCCCTGCTCTGTGTGTGACAGGGTACGGAGCCCCAACCCCCCTGATGGGCCCTGCTCTGTGTGTGACAGGGTACGGAGCCCCAACCCCCCTGATGGGCCCTGCTCTGTGTGTGACAGGGTACGGAGCCCCAACCCCCCTGATTGGCCCTGCTCTGTGCCTGGTAGGGGGTGGCGCCGCAACTTCCCTATCGACCCTGCCTTGAGTGTGACAGGGGGCGGTGCCCCAACCCCCCAATCGGCCCTACCCTGAGCATGACTGAGGGTGGCATCGCAACCTCCCGATCCGCCCTGCTCTGTGCATGACAGGGGGTGGCGTCCCAACTCCCCAATTGGCCCTGCTCTGAGCCCGACCAGGGGCTGCACCTAGGGATTGGGCCTGCCCTCTGCCACCCGGGAGCAGGCCTAAGCCAGCAGGTCGTTATCTCCTGAGGGGTCCCAGACTGCGAGAGGGCACAGGCCGGGCTGAGGGGCCCCCTCTCCCCCCCGAGTGCACAAATTTTTGTGCACCGGGCCTCTAGTAGGAATATAAAGTGCAAAGTCTTGCACTTAGGACAGGGTGTAAGATGGGGGAGAAGTGAAGTGGGACACAGATCAAGAAAATGTGAAAGCTTCCAGTAGAGCTCTGGCTAATTTCCAAATCCCAAACCACAAAACCCATTCAGTTCCAATTGTGTCTGTTATAGTATTCAAACTCCAAGTATATAAGTATTAGAGGGGATGTAAGTATAACAATGAAAAAGGACGTCAGAAGAGGTAAACAAAAACTAAACATAAGTGGAATCAATAGTAAGCAGCCATTTAACTCTAGGAGAACAAAACAAAAGTAACTTGCTCTTTGCATTCCAAATAGTTCAAAATTCCAGTTACTGGAGAGATGTAAGGGGGTTGGGGGGTGGGTAGGGAGAGAAGCATTTAAGGGAAAATGTCATGAGAAAATGGGCTTTGGCATCATTAACACTATGGTACTGGGAATATCAAGACATAAATCATTTTATTTTTAATACAATTCAGAGTTTCAAACCTTGCACAAGAAAACTGCATGCATTACTTCACTGCTTCTTGTGGAATTATTTTTGGTAAACAGGAAAAGATCTAGAAATAAAATAACTGCAACAAAAAAGGGTGGGTTTGAGGGAGACATACTAAATAATGAGCTACATAAAACGAAATCTGAAGCACATTTATTTTTAAAATACCAAGTTTATATGGCAAGGATCCAGAGTAAGGCTACAGATCTAGAGAAGAAAACTAGAAAAGAGAAGCACAGCTATCTCATTCTACCTCCAAGAAAACACTACATTTCTTCTCAAAGAGAAAAATGCGCCACTGGTTAGACTAGACATATGAAGGAAATAAAATTTTCCCGCCCCTTGTAAATCAGTTCCAGGATTTCCTCTAGGAGGTTATGTAACACAAGGCTTGGAGTCACATTTGGAGAATCAAACTCATCTTTTTAAAACTAAAACTAATCTGAATTTTTACAGCAAAACAACAATTTTATTCTACTTGATTGTGGGGCTGCAAATACAATACTAAGTACTAGCATTTCTGCATCGATGTACTGTATTTGTTTAAATCTTGAATGATGTATGGAAAACTACTTTGGCTTAGCGTAAGTGACACATGGCTACACTAAAGTTGTAATAAATAGTCTATTATTATAGTAGCTTGCACTTATTGAGTACCTGCTACATGCCAGTTTCTATACGAAGATCTTTACCTGAACTATCTCATTACTCTCCAGCACAGCTCTAGGGGACAGGGATTATTATATTTACTTTATACATAGGGGAAGTAAGGCGCAAAGAGGACAAGTGACTTAGCAAGGAATACAACCACTAAGCAGCAATGTGAGGATCTGAAATCAGGTCCTTTTGATATCAAAACCTGTGCTGCATCTGCTCTGTTATATTTCATATTCTGACTCAGTACATGTCAAATATCAGATGATGAATACAATCAACTTTAATATCTCTGATGTGCTTTTATTTAACACCAAGAGAAGAAAAGCACCTTATAAAGAATAACTCTACAAATGTATTCTACTATGTCTGCAAACCATTATAACCTAGAAAATTATACCTGGTTACAAATTCAGTGCCTTAAATAGGGCCCGAGTCTAACCAAACAAAAGGTGATTTTATGATAAAACATAACAATCAGTAAATGGCAGTAAAAATCACTGGGGCTTACTTTAATCTATTTGGAAGATTTCTTTGGATCACAAGTACTGCTGTTTGCTAAATTAACAACATAAACAGGAAAGAGTTAACAGCTCAAAGAAAAAAATGTAAAAGGTAATCCTAACATCCTAATTCAGCTTATTTTATATTCCTGACATATTTCCTCTTTTCCCTCAATGGTTGATCAAGTTCATGTAGAACCGATGAGTTTTTAGACTGTAAAGTCTTTCACAATGAAATACCAAAGTTAAAAGCAGTGTTTTATTTGCTTGCATGGACTTCAAACAATAAATTCTCTATCAATGCTTCTTATGATCAGCAGCATCTCTTTCATAACTAGGAGTTTAATAGCATCACTATTATTGAAAAGGCCTGTTTTTCATTTGTTTTAGTCTATTAATGTAAACTTCCTTTAATCACAAATTTATTTGGATAAGTGATCTTTTTCCACAATATAGAAATTTGTACATTCTATACATTTCCTTAGAAAGGTATATTAGTTCCTTATTGCCCCAAATTCGGTTTTTAAAACTTGCTAAATGTAAAAATCTCACATAATGATAATTTGTATTCTCTTTTTCAGACACTAAACTTTGTTCTGTTACAAAATCTAATCTTTAGTAGCAATGTAACTCTAATACCACTAAAGAATCAGGCATTTTCAAATAAGATTAAACGAAAACATTGAAAAAAAAATATGATGTTATTGTGTACTGAAAACATTTATATGTGTCAGGGAGTAGATTCCTTTCTCCCTCTATCAAACAGTCAAGAATCGAATTAGCATTTATCAATTTCATTACCATTGCTGTCAATTATCGCAAAATTTAAAGCTTTTAAAAAATTCCAAGCATATTATTAATATCATTTCTGATTTATGGATCACTAAAATCAAATGCCTAATATGTCAAGAGTATCCGTATTATTAAAATTAAAAACACTAGTTAAAAAATGTCAAAGGTACATAGCAATATGAATGAGTTCTTTAAAATTAAGTCTCAGTCGCTTTCTCCTTCCAGGTCCTGTTTCTGACCTGCCCGGTGGAATGCATTTGTGCCTGTGCGGAGCTTCAGAGAGAGGGTTTATTTTTAGAACACTAATATTACGCTATCACTCCCAGGGCAGGCATGAAAACATTGCTCTCTGCTGGCGAAACTTGGTGACCCCGTCCCTCGTGGTTGGCACTCTCAGCTGTCAGCGTCTACCAAGGGACAGGGCACAGCCGCGAGGTGTGAGCGCTCCGCTTCCCCTGGGCTTTGCGCCTTCTAAGAGTGCGCTTGGGGCTGCTCCCTGCCCGACGAAACAAAGAACCAAAGGTTTCCCCTCAAATGTTCGAAAACGCTAGCCGGTGATCCGGTCACTTCACATACATAAAAGGGGGGGGGGGGGGAAGAGGAAAAAAATGAAAGAAAAGCCGTGTCCGCCTCATCAGAGAGCAGCGCCGCGCCTTACCCAGACGGGACAGTCGTGGACCACCAGCTTGACGTTCCCAAACGCGCTGGCCTGGTACTCGGTGAACACGGGGCGCGCCACGGTGCTGGTCGCGCTCAGCAACAAGCTGCTCTCGTCCCCCGAGACCAGCGGGCTCCTCCCCAGGTACGTGCGGATGAGCCCGGACGGCCGGCTGTCCTGGTGGAAGGAGTCCCCCTCGTTCCCCAGCGCCACGATGTGGATGGACCTGCGGGGCACAGAGGGGCCGAGCGAGAGGAGCGCGCGGTCAGCGCCCGGAGCACTCGGTCCGAACAGGAAGTGCGGGGCCGGCGCGCGGAGGGCGGGCACCAGCCCCTGCCCCGGGGCGCAGCACGCGCGCCGAGGAGAGACAATGGCAGGACCCCGCCGCGTACGTACATGATCTCAGATCCCAGGGCCGGGCGACGACTCGGAGAAGGCGGCTCCCGCGGCCTCCCGGTCCGGTGCGCGACGCGCGGACCCGCAATCAGCTCATCCCCGGGCGCGACCCCCTCGCGTGCTCCAACGCGGCGCGGCCGACGCAGAGCGGGCCCCGCCGGGCAGCGAGCACCGGGTGGGGGGCGTGCGGGGCCAGCCGAGTGCGCGGGGCCGGCTGGTCAGGAAGTGCCCGGGAACATCCAGGGCGGCCGCGCCGCTCCCCACCTCCGGCCACCGCCACCGCCGCCCCGGGAGCCCTGGGCGCCCCGGCGCTGCAGCCCGTCTCCGCCACGCTCCCTCGGCCGGGCAGCTGTCGCTGTCTGCGGCTTCTGCCGTTTCTTCCGCTGCTCCTCCTCCTGGCCGAAGGGGGTTCGGAGAAAAGCTGGGCCTCCGCCCCCTTGGCGGGGCGGGCGGGGCGGGCGCAGCACGTGCCAGCCTCGGGGGGTCGGGCGGACG
>NW_005871048.1:24994646-25009073 GCF_000147115.1 Myotis lucifugus
CCCGCTCCCTGAAGACTGGAACCAAGGAGGTTAGTGAAGCGAGGGATTCACGCCCGGCGGCCTCTCCGGCGGCCCGACGTTTCCCCCTTGGCCTCGACACAGAGTGTTTCACCACGTCTGCCGCTTTGTCGTTTGTCAACACGTACTTCAGCTCTTTTCTAAATTCGCGCTTGGGGGGGGTGCGGTGGGGGAAGGCGGCATTCATGCTGGTGCAGAAAGGGCTCTTTGTTCACACACCAATTGGCTAATATCGCTCTGGGGGGATTATTTACAATTTCAAGCTACGTTTGGCGTATTTTACCAAAAACTGCAGGATATTAAGTGCTGGGGTTCTTAGTGCCGTGTTTTTAAACAAGTTATGCATGAGGTGTTCGACGCTTTTACAAGCTGAATGTTAGTTTTCTTGGAGATTCCCCCCCCCCCCCGCCCCCAGCACACATTATGGCTACGTATTTCATAATAGTCCCTGGACCAACTGCAAAAATAATGTTCATGCTAATGCAAGGATACTTTAGATTCCTTCATGAAAACGCACTGTAGCAAAGGGCATGAGTGTCTCTAAAGGGCCTCACACTACCTCGGTGCAAATGAATACTGGAATCACTAATACCAAGAAGGGCAGAGGTTCCTCGGGGCTCAGCTTCTCCATAAACATGAACATTCTTACAAGTGCTCTGTGTTGAAAGAGTTCTTGTTTATCCCTTTATTCATTTATGTCGCCCTACTTTAAAATTTTACTGCTGCTTTTCTCAACAGAGCTATTTTGAGGGTATGAAGTAGGAGGTACTGAGTAGAGCAGTGAGAAGACTAGGGTAAGAGGACTTGGGACATGGGCCCTTGTTGCTCCCATGAAAAGAGTGTAATAGTATCTTATGCTCAGATGGGGCATGGTAGGAGGCATTCTTTCTGTAGTCACTGATTTAAAAAAAAAATCTAATTTCCCTTTGCACTTAGTATAATTTATCTTTTAGTCTCCAGAACCTAAGCCATCCTATAATATTTAAGTACAAGTAAACCTTTTCTCTTGGGTCAATAGAAAATATATTTTTCTCGTAGCCCTTTCCAGTGACCACAGGTCAAAATCAAAGACACATAATGGATGCATGGATAAATAAAAATGTGATATGTACATACAATGACATATTAGCCTCAAAAACAAGGAAATTCTGTCATATGTTACAACATGAATGAATCTTTAGGGCATTTTAGTAAGTGAAATTAGCCAATCACAAAAGAACCAAATACTGAATTTTCCCACTTATATGAGATAGTTTAAGGTAGTCACACTATTAGAAACAGTGGTCACTACGAACTGGAGAGAGGGGGAAGGGAGGAGTTGTTTGTTCAATGAGTATAGTTTCAGTTGCAAGATGAAAAAGTTCAAGAGATCTGTTGTAAACAAGAGGCATATAGTTAACACTACTGTAATGTACAGTTGAAAATGGTGAGGATGCTAAATTTTCTTGTGTTTTTACCACAATACCAAGAAGAGGGAGAGAGATACTGGGAAGTGGCAGGAAGGGAGACAGGATGCATTTCCCCTCAGTTATTGTGTGAGCCAGCCCTGTGCTGAGTAGGCATGGGAGCTACTAAGATACATAAGACTCAGTCTTTACCCTTGAGAAACTAAGTCTACTACTAATGGTCACTATATTGTGAATATTAATGCACCCAATTCTTTTGAAAACATACTGGTTTCTTAAATAATTCTAATACAGGCTAATGAATCTAGTAATAGAAGTGGAACTACAAGAGTAAAGTCCAGTGAACATTAAGTAGAGATCTGGGTCTTCTGTATCATTAGAGCAAGTTCATAGAGAAGTAAACATTGTCTTAGGTCTTAAAAGATGAAGAGGAGATTTGGAGGAAGAGGAAGCTGGAAGGGAAGGAGTACTGGACATGATATGCAAATCACATGCAAAGGTATGAAAACATGGAAGATCCGGACTTGTTCTGGCAACAAGAGCTGAAATGAGTGCTGTCAAGCAGATTCCTTTATTACAGCAGGTCAAAAAGAGAGTGGTAGAGACTTCCCAAGAGATTTCCAAAGGCAGATCTGGTGATGTTCAAGTTATAGATTGGGAATCCCTAGACCAACCTCTGAATGTATGACAAAGCCTGGCTAGATGCTAACCAAAACCCATTTTCTCTTCCAGGACCCATAGCTAAACCATATTTACCAAAGTTTTTGCATGTAGGTAGGATCATATGATTAGTTCTCACCAGTGGAACATAATCCCTGCTGAGCAGTTAAGAGAAGGTGTGCCTTCTGCACTCTCTTTTATCTTTCTATCTACCAACTGGATGAAACTAGGTCAACCTTGACACCATATGTTTGAATTTGTTGGTCTGCAGTGTGGAAGAAGCTTGAGTCGCTAAATGACCAGTCACAGTAAAGCCTCCTCATAGGATGCATTGTACTGTAAGATGAATGAGAAAACATATATTTATTGAGTTAAACCAGACATTCTGGGGTCAATTATTATGGCAGTTAGTGCTAATTATCTTGGTTAATATACTATCACAGATGATCCATTTCCTGATATCTTAATGATTTTTTTCATAATTATCTTAAAACATTTTTATAGTTATTTCCCTTTTATTTACAACTAGATGCCCGGTGCATGAAATTCGTGCACTGGGGGAGGGGGTGGTTCTTCAGCCCTGCCGGGGCTCCGCGATGGATCGCCCCTGCAGAGGGAGGCCCAGGCTACCCACTGCAGTGTTGCCACCGGGTAGCCTGGGCCTCCCTCTTTGGGGCGATCATGGAGCCCCCCGACTGATCGATTAGCCCACCAGCCGGTGGCCTGGGCCTCCCTCTGCAGGGCGATCATGGGGCAATGACCAGCCCCTGACCAATCGCATCGCACCTGCCTTGGCTGGCCTGGCACCAGTGGGTGTCATAGTGTGGTCATCTGGACAGCCATTCCCCTGCTTGGTCAATTTGCATATAATGCTTTTATTATTATAGATTTTTATTTGGTTTATATATCTATAGTTTCCCTCATTAATAGCATTAAATGTTTTTTAACCAGGGTCTAACAAATTGGATTATCATATGTTCTCCAAACTCAAGGTCACTGGGGAACACACAGGAAGTACCTCCAGCCCAAACAACATGTTTTCCTGTTTTGTTGGGTGAAATGCCACCATTTTATATTCATTTTGATAGATGTCCGTATCCTCAGATTAAAGGTAGCCACAAATAATGTAAGGAACATGGGAGGTAACTCTGAACTATTATTGGTCCCCAGCTCATGAATATTAATATTCCAACCTTTAAAAAACATGTTGGTTCCTTAATGCCTAAAGAGGAAGCAAGTGTTAGTAAGGGCAGGTCTGAGGAAGGAAGCCTGTCATAAGATTTTTCCTACTGTGTTTCAAAGAAACTAAATTTCCATGGAGGAATCTTCAAATCCACCTGAAGAGGTAAGGGAGAAAAATGCCTAGAGGGGTCTGAGCCCCTACTGCTCCCACATCAAAGTCCTATTGCCATCTATTTTTTTAAAATTAGAGTTTCATGTTCATTTTTGTTAAGAATAGAGCTTTCTAATGTTACAAATTTAAGACTGCTTATCTAGAGCAAGGGTCTCCAAAATGAGGTGCAGAAGATGACCCCTTGAACTTCTATTTACAAGCATATATTTGTGTGTGTGTGTGTGTGTGTGTGTGTGTGTAATCAAAAGAGGGAAAGAAACTAAATTTTACTAATATTTAATATGAGGCTTGGCGCTGGCTGGCACTGCTACTTGATCTGTAAGTGGGCAAGCACTCCGTGTTCTTGGGAGTGGGTGGGAGCACAGCATAAGGTGGGGGACAGAGGACTCTCTCCTTTGTTGATTGTCAACATATTGTCACATGTTGCAGCTTTTGTATCTAAGCGGATTTATGGATGATATTTAAGTAAACTAACTGTTACAGCATGGACCAATGGAGATAATATTAATAATGCAATAATAGGCAAACACAATTGGCTAAGCTGACATTTCTGACACCCTTTGGGAGCCATATTGGGAGGTGGAAAACTAATGACTAATCAGATCTGACAATAAGTTGGCCACAATAATTGAAACATTGTTTCAGGTATGAATTTGCATCTTACTTTTGCTAACATCAACTTCACTCTAAGTGTGTAGTATAGTTAATAGATAACGATATGCTGAACTGATCACAATTAGGTAGCCATTTAAAAACTAGGCATCCAGGCATGAAGATAAAACTCAACAATATTTGCAGGATATTAAAGTAAATTACTATTCAAACTGATACTCTAAAGAAAACTCACCAATTATAAATGCTATACAGCCTCTTCTGAACTTTCTTTAAAAAAAGGAAAGTCAAAAAGCAGAATACAATTGGGAAAATAGTTTTCTTCTTGAAATATACATGGGACACAAATGGAAAAAAACAACAACTGCATTCCTTTGACAGCAAACACCTTGAGAATATGGATATAAAATATTGCTCAAGACCCAAAGACATAGGTATTGGAACAAGGTACACAGTGTGGGAAATTTATGATAAGGTTAAACCGAAGGCACAGGCTGTTTTAATATATATGTATCTCATGTTATGGTTTTAACAGATTCTGTTTCAGTGTGGTACTTAATAGATTGTGTTTTAATAACAAAATACATTTTAAAATAACATTTTTGGTGAGCCATTAAAGGAAAGTGATAGTTGAGAGGATATTCTTTCCCTAGTACATCTTTCAATGATATTTTTAAAAACAATTGACTTAAAAAAATAAAAAAAACTATTGTATGCAAAACATGTATAAGTGTAACCACTGATGGATTAGTTGTTTAGACTAAAAAAATATTTTTACATGAAGCAGTCCAAACTAAGATTACAATGAGAGCAACTACATTAAATTCATTCACGATATATCTCATAGACAGTTATTTTAGAGAAGAACCTGGAGCCAGAACACACAGAATATAGGATATTATCAATGTGGTTAGTTGTGTGAAAGCAAGATTTGTATAGCTGAATTTTTAAAAACATTTCCTCATTGTGAAGTATCACACACATAAAGAAAGGTGCATAATATCTATGCACATAAGTTAATAAGTAATTATAAAATAAACATTTCTAAACATCCTCCAGGTCAGGAGAATAGAGCGTTATCAGCACTCATGCAAGGTCTACACCACACACACACACACACACACACACACACACACACACACACCTATCTGGTTGCCCTCCCTCAGTTATCTTCTTCTTTTTCTCAGAGATAATCACAAGCCTGACTTTTGTGATGATTCTTTATTTTTTCTTATAGTCTTAGTACCTATATGTGCATTCCTAAACTCCTATTTTGGTTGTCCTTCTCACTGAACTATATAGAAGAGGCATCACAATGGATATGCTCTTTGTGTCTGGGTTCTTACGCTTACCATCATTTGTAGGATTTTTCCATGTTGATGTAGGTCTGATTTGTTCCTTTCATTGCTTTTTGTTGCTGAATAGCCTTCAATGTGACTATTCATTTATCCATTTCATTGTAGATGGACATGTGAGTTATTTCTGGGTTTTTGCCTATTACAAACAAAGCTGCTAGGACTACTCTTGTTTTAAAACATAGTTTCTGCCCTGGCTGGTTTGGCTCAGTGGATAGAGCATTGGCCTGCGGACTGAAGGGTCCCAGGTTCGATTCGGTCAAGGGCACATGCCTGGGTTGTGGGCTCGATCCCCAGTAGGGGGCACGCAGGAGGCAGCCGATCAATGATTCTCTCTAATCATTAATGTTTCTATCTCTCTCTCCCGCTCCTTTCCTCTCTGAAATCAATAAAAATATATTTTAAAAATAAAAATAAAATAAAACATAGTTTCTTGGTGGGTATGCTGTCACAGGGTAGGTGTATTTCCTACTTTGGTAAATAATCCTGAACTGATTTCAAAAGAGATTTTAATGATGACACTTCTCATAGCAGGGCACAAGAAATCTACCCATAATCCTTTATACACGTAAATATACTTACTATATGCCAGATATTATAGTAAGTGCTTTACAGATATTGACTTATTTTATTCTCATAATGACCCTATTGAATTAGGCTCTATTAGAATCCTAATTTAGAGGGGAGAAAATTGAGGCATAGGATGCTAAGTAACTTGCCCACAGCTACACAAGTAGTGAGTAGAAGAGTTGGGATTCCAATTTAGACAATTGGATCCAGGATCTGTGCCCCTACCCACTATGCTATGTTGATTATTGCTGTTTCCTTTGTTAGGTAATTTTTTTATTGAAAATAATGCATGTAGCCCCTTTTGTGGTTGAAAATAATGAATATGACCTATAAAAACTCTTATATCTTATAGGATTTTTTAAACCAACCTAAATATTTTTCAAATAAAATTGCTATGGATTTTGAAGTTCTTTGTGAACAATATAAAATGTACAACACCTAATTAGTTCGCTGCAACAAATGAGTAATAGTAGGCTAGATGGAAATGTATTCATCAGATTTCAGCCAAAATCTTTGCATAATGAGTGATGGGACTGAAAAATAAGTGTCATGATTTAGTAAAACAGCTAAGGAAGCAGTTCCACCATTTAAATTCACATATCTTGCTCAGTCGGTGTGGCTCAGTGATTGAGCATCGACCTATGAAGCAGGAGGTCAGGGCATGTGCCTGGGTTGCCGGCTCAGTCCCCAGTGTGGGGTGTGCAGGCAGTAGCTGATCAATGATTCTCTCTTATCATTGATGTTTCTATCTCTCCCTCTCCCTTCCTCTCTGAAATCAATAAAAATCTATATATATAAAAGTCTAAGCGACTGTTCAACCATCTGACTAGTAGCTATGAGATGCACTGACCACCAGGGGTCAGATGCTCAATGCAGGAGCTGCCGAGCTGTGGTGACTTGGCAGCTGCAGTTCTCAGGTGACACACCCAGAACCAGACAGGAAGGGGCCTGGTTCCGGGCTGTGTCACCTGAGAACCGCCCTCTCGCAATCCAGGACCCCTCAGGGAATATCAGAGAGCCTATTTCGGCCCGATCCCTGCAGGCCAATGATCCCACCAGTGCACAAGGGACCCCACCAGTGCACAAATCCGTGCACCGGGCCTCTAGTATATCATAAATAAATAAATATTGACGGGGGACCTCAGGCAGCGCCCCCCACCCCGGCGCCGGGCCAGGGGACCTGAGGGTACGCCCCCAAGCCCAGCACCAGGCCGGGGGACCTGAGGCTGTGCCCCCAAGCTCAGCGGGGCTTGATGGGGGACCCGAGGCTGCACCCCTCACACGGCAGGGCTTGACGGGGGACATGAGGCTGTGCCCCATGCCCAGCACCAGGCCGGAGGACCTGAGGCTGCGCTCCCAGCCCGGCGAGGCTTGTCAGGGGTGGGGTCAGCTGGGTCTGGATCTCACCCAATGAAGGTGGGACCGGCCAGGTCTGGGTCTCACGCAATTTTGAGGCGCACATGGGTGGGTGGACGGGGCCTTGACTCTGGGTCCTGCAGCATGCCCCAGACTCTGACAGGAGGAAGATTTTCATATACATTTTACTAATTTTCTTTCACCTCTGACACTTCTATTATAGAGAAAGGGCAAATAGCAATATTAAAATATTTCCTCTAATTCCCTTTTAATGTGCATGAATTTCGTGCACCAGGCCACTGGTATAATTTATAAAAATATTGGGGGTATACTCAAAATTATTTCTGATAGGGCGCTGAGTCAAAAAAATTTGCAGATCTCTTCGTAAGTTATATAAATGTCTAACTACTATGCTAAACACCTGAAACTAAAATAATATTGAATATCAACTGTAATTGAAAAGTAAATAAATTTCCAGACCTACTGGTCTGGTGCCTAGGGCTGTGCTCTAGAGAGCAAGCCTAGAAGGAAGGACACCGTGGCGGAGTCCTGAGCCACCAGGAAGCAGAACAGAGAATCTGGACTGGCTGCTGGGGGTCAGGGAGGCTATGAGAAAGGAAGTAGGAGAAAGCAACACAGATAGACTGCAGGTCTACTTGCCTAGAAATCAGCCAAGTGAAAAACGTATTTGTATTGTATTAACTAATCTTATGAGCGATAAAGTTTGCAAATTTACACAAAAATCATAAAAATCAAGATTAGCATTATTTTTTTTTTTACAAGAGCTTGCACATACTTCAAATAGAGTAACCTAAGCAAAGTCATGTACCAAGGTTGGTAGCCATACAGTTAGTCATAAGAAAAGTTGACTTTCCTCATTTTATTATCTGGGTAATTTTTCCCAGATAAATAGCCTACAGTTTTTTTCTAAATTGTAGATTTCTTCTAAGGCACAAGGCTGCAATATCCTCAATTCTGTTTGGAGAAGCTAAAATGGGAATCCAGAATGTTATTTATATGCAAAATACTGCTATCCTATGCTCTTTCAGAAAAGGTCTAAAGTGTTCATTTTGTTTGTTTGATTGGTTTTTTGTTACCAATCCACCTCTATCATTGTGCCCAGTCGTGTTTTTAAAACAACTGTTCTGCTGTTTTGTTTTGTTTTGTTTTGTTTTTTCAGTTAAAATGTTACTTTAAAATACCAATACATATTTATTCCTTTGAACTAGGACTGCCTATTTCTACCAGCATTTCTCAAAGGGTTGAACTTCAAAACAGTCCGGTTGTACGGCCTTTAATATGTCTGTTGTGTTATTTACCCCTTGAAAAATATGTATACAAGTATCTAATCAAGCACTATTGATTATATTATTTATTTATACATAATATTTTGTGAAGTTGTCCATTTGTAGCCAAACAGAAATACAGGATATTAGATTTGAATTCTTTGCCTATAGACCTTCTTTTTGAGGAACTCAAATACATTTTAAAAATAGCCCAGCTGGCATGGCTCAGTGGTTGAGCGTCGATGAATCAAGAGGTCTTGGTTCGATTCTCAGTCAGGGCACATGCCCAGGTTGTGGGCTTGATCCCCAGTGTGGGATGTGCAGGAGGCAGCCAATCAGTGATTCTCTATCATCATTGATGTTTCTCTCTCTCTCTCTCTCTCTCTCTCTCTCTCTCTCTCTCTCTCTCTTCCCTCTTCCTCTCTGAAATCAATAAATATATATTTTTAAAAATAGATTTTTTTAAATATTACTATAACCAGGCTCTAGTTTTAACTGAACTAAAAGTTGTGTCATTTACAATGGTAAATTCTTCTGAAGTCTTCCCCATCATCATTTGCACTTGTCCTGTTCATGTGTCTCTGCTATGGCCAACCATGGGCTATCAACCCCACTGGGGCATTTCATAAGCATGCTTTGCAATGTTCTTCTTTTTCATTCAGCAGCTGACATAAGCCACTTAACCTGACTTCTGCCCTCACACAATACTTCTGATCCTTATTTTTCTTGACTTGCTTTTTACTTTATACTTCTGAGTCTATAATCCTGACTGCAGTTTAAAACTCTATTTTACAGTGAATAGCAATTGAAATTTTCTTATAGGTCTTCCCCCCCACCCCCTCCTGAGAAAAGCCCAACTGATACCATTAAATATGAAGTTTGCAGGTTAGTTTCTTGCTTGAACAGTACTTTTGGCATTCTAACAAATCACCCAGCTGAAGCATTTAAATATTTTGGCTTATCTGAAGGACATTTTTTTCTCTTGTTCCCTGCTTCTCACTTTCTCCAGAGGTCTCCTTGGTCACATTCCTACTGACACTGATCTCCATGCTCCTCTTTTGAATACATTCTGTTTTTAATCTGGGACTTGAGTATCATTTTTGACTGATATTCCCTCCTCTCACTTTTAAATGAAAACACCTGGGCTTCTGTAATTATTATCATCTCTTCAGCTATACTATCAGTTTCTTTCCGTACTATTAGTATAGTGGATGCAAACCCCTTTCTCAGCTAATGACTGCCCCTCTCCTACATGGCTGATAGTTTCTGCTAACCAAGGGGCTTGTTCCATGAGCTTCTCAAGATGTTCTAGTGGTACGGGTTCCTTCCAGTGTTAGGACAAGGGCAATTCAGTCCACACTAAAAGGCATTCATAGCTTTCTCAGTGAAGTGACAAGAAGGGAAAACAAAGCAAAGACGCTTCTGGACTAATCTCAGCAGCAAGTAGAGCTGCCCAAACTCTCCTCTGAAATAGCCCCAAAAGAAAGGCACTTGAGCAAAGCCCCCAACATTGCATCCCTAACCCCCCGTCCCCTAGGGGTGGCATAAGCTGCCCACTGAACACTCTGGACTTTTTGTTTAAGTCTTCCCAAGTTTTACCTTTAAGCCACAGTATATCCTTGTTGACTTAGTATAAAAATAAGAATTAAATTGTTTGACAACAGGTAAAATTAAATGATGGGCCTTGTTTATACTGTGACTTCTCTTTCACATACCTTGGTTTACTACTATGGAAATTGGCAAATCTTGAAGAGAATTTATGAAATTTGATGGAGGAGAAAACTCTTCTAGTGAAATCTGGCAAGAAATGACACTTTGTAGATCTGGCTAGTTATAAACTATCTTCTTGTAGGTGAACAGAAACAAAGAATAATCAGTAATTGTTATTGGAATGTTTGTCGAGTTGGGAAAAAATCCTGTTTTTACGGATCATTATGTCTACCTCTTCAGAAGGGGGGGGGGAGTCTATGATTTCTATAAACAAAAAGAATGAGACACTCAGAAATGTGCAACCCTGGCATAACACAAGAAGTAATAGAATACAAACAAAACAAAACAGACCAAAAAGCAGAATTCACAGCGCTTTGTTGTGTTTTGCTACAAGCAGGTTAGAACTCACTAGCCTGTAGCCTTAAAATAGAGCAGTCTGTTTCTAGGTTGCTACCCGTGAACAGTCACACATGTACACTATTATTAACTCCCATGCTAGACTCGAGAATTAGGAGGCATTTTCAGACAGTGTGTTTTATTAATTCACTGTGATGTCTAAGAAATTACTCAGCCCTCTTGCATTAACTATGATTACAACAATGTTTTGGTAACAACTTCATCATGGTCTCAAAGATTTTTATTGCAGGAGGTCAAATTGATTTAAATAGAGTCACTGTTCTAACCAACCAAGCTAGAAATGTCATAGGGAGAGGCCAGCTGGGCTGCTTAGGCAGGCCTCAGGGTATCATTGCCTCACTCAAGTCACATTTTCCAGGGCTCATTCCTTGCTTTTGCAAGTCCAGAAACTTTATTTTGTCAGGGTGCCCAGAGTTGATCTTACTCAAGGGACAAAGCTTGTGCTAACCCAATGCACAAGAGGCCAGTGTGTAAACTAGAATACTAATTTGCTCATTTATATTGAGAAAGGGAACTATCAAAGGGCCTAGAAACATTTGATATGTGGCCTACATTTTCCTTTCTCTGTAGGAAAGCCTTCATGGGAAGCCCATTATTATCTTTTCAGTTCAACAAACATTTAGTAAGCACCTAAGGTACAGGTCATTTTGATCCCAAGGATGTTTTTGCATAATAAACACTTTAATTAGAATTATGGGAACACTGAGTTGTCATAGAGACATTATTTTCCAAAGGAAACTACATTAAGTCCATTTATGCTTTGATAGACTTTTTCTTTTTTTTTCTTTTTTTTAATATATTTTATTGATTTTTTACAGAGAGGAAGGGAGAGAGATAGATAGTTAGAAACATCGATGGGAGAGAAACATCGACCAGCTGCCTCCTGCACATCTCCCACGGGGGATGTGCCCGCAACCCAGGTACATGCCCTTGACCGGAATCGAACCCGGGACCTTTCAGTCCGCAGGCCGATGCTCTATCCACTGAGCCAAACCGGTTTTGGCTGATAGACTTTTTCAAGTTTGCTCTTCTGATTGGCAGGTCCAGCCTTTTAGGAGAGACTAATACCTACCTGCCTGATGGAATTAGCCATGAAGATCACCCAATAGGCACATTCTACACAAAGCCACCTTCTAAATATGGTCTTCACCCAGAGCTTCAGAGGAATCTGAGAACCTGATGAACAGGTATGCAAACAGTTGTGTATAATGAGCTTGTGCTCTTTACCACTAGATTCTCCTATTAGGGAGGGATCTAACCCTTGGAGTCTTCCAGAGCCAACCTGGGCATCGAGGCTACAGTACCACCCACTACTCGATATCAGGACATTTCTAGGCCAAATTCTTCTTTAAAACCTTATAGCTGGCTTAACCTAACATGTCCCATTTCCTGGTATTCTCACTACAGGCCCAGCTCTACCTTATCCTGGTCCTCTAGGTGGGCCCATGCTTTGCTTCCTGCCCAAACTTTCTACTTCATCTTCTACTTCCAGTTGGAGTGGAGGATGAGAGCCAGACCATCACTCCATCCTCCTGAAAATTTCTGTTCTGAGACCCAAGAGAGACTATACTGCCCCCTTTCTCTTCCGTTGCTGTCAGTTAGCAACTTCACCGTCAACCCCTTTATGGTCCCCCATAAACTGTTCACTGTTTTTCTCTCTACCCCAATATGTCTATGGTCCTCCATGATGTCAGAGTGGCATACACCTTCTCACTGTTCCCCATCTCCGACTTTGACAT
The DNA here is from genome assembly GCF_000147115.1 of Myotis lucifugus. Taxonomy (NCBI): domain Eukaryota; kingdom Metazoa; phylum Chordata; class Mammalia; order Chiroptera; family Vespertilionidae; genus Myotis; species Myotis lucifugus. Next base: position 25,007,130 of record NW_005871048.1, read on the forward strand.
CTCCTTCCTCATGTTTTCTGTCACAGAAAAAGGAAGCATCGAATAGGGAACTCCCCTGTTTCCCACTACTAAGCCCACAAATGTATATGCAGCTATATGCATGCTTTCCTTTCCTTCGGCCACAGTGCGATAAATGTTCCTCATCTTGTCCCTCTGACGAATTCCTTTGGCACTGCTCTGTGTATCCCTTTTGACATTGGAGGGACCACACTCCATCTATTTCCCTTACCTTCTCCTGTGTCTTCAGCATTGGCCTCTCTACTGTTTTGACTACCAGCATTTAACATGTCCAAGACTCTGGCTACTATTCTTTCTTCCCTATCTGGTTTGAAGCAAACTTTTTTTAAAATAAAAGATCTTTTAGTTATGAGTTATTTAATTCTTTCACTTGTCAGGACTTGTATGCTTCTCTGTAACAAATTTTCTTGTTTTAAACAGACTTGTTTTAAGTGCTGCAGCCATGCTCATCTGAAAATTTATTATGACTTTTAGAATTCAAATATACAAGTTCGTAATGTTCAGCATTGTTTTTTCTTTAAACTTTTAAATTATGAAATATACAAAAAGTACAAAACCTAAATGTATAGTTTAATGAATAATTATAAAACAAACACCCATTTAACCACCATTCCGATTAAGAAGTTACCCGCCCCCCCCCATGTGTCCCTTTTGGATTATTTTCTCACCCTTCTGGAGGTGACCACCATTCCGAATTTTATGATAATAATTACACAGCTTTTCTTTATGAGTTTAACTCTTTCTTTGCCCATCCAGGCCCACTCTTTTCTCCACCCTGCTCAGTATACTGGGAAGCTAGGCTGTATGAACCATAGGGTGTCCCCAAAAATATATACATACTTTAACTCAATTTTCACTCCTTTTCAGGTTTAACTGATTTGAAACAATAGGTGAAGCCAGACTAAGCTTTGAACAAAGAAAACTTATCCTGAAGTGCTACTAGACTTTTTTTTTAAGGGGGATACATAAAAGATAAAGTTTACAGTACAAAACCGGCAACAATTGACAAATTGAGGGTGCACAAATACCAAATGAAATTATTCTTGATGTTTGCAATTCCATTGCTTTGTGTTATCAGTAGTGCCTGGACCAGAGCGGTCATCAGTTTGAAAACAGACATTGACAAAAAAATTATTCATTTCTGTAGATTCTTTTAAATTTTGAAAATGAACTTTAAGTTAATAAACACTGACTTTATAATCTTTCAAAGTGTGTATACATTTCTTTGGGACACCTTGTATAGCAACAGGCTCCTTCTCCTTTCTGGCTTTTGGTTGCATTTAGTCAACAGGGAGGCCCAAGGGAGCAAAATAAGATAGGATATTTCCCTCTCCTGGTGTCATCCCTACTAAGTCTCTCCAAGGGCTAGCGGGGCTGGATTTGTCACCAACTGTATTCATCAGGGTAAGTCACAGAAACAGAACTACAGTGTTTCTCTGGCTAACCCTGATGAATATATAAACACTAGAGGCCCGGTGCACGAATTTGTGCATGGGTGGGGTCCCTAGGCCTGGCTGGTGATCAGGGCCAATTGGAGCCGTCTTGCCCAGTCCTAATTGGGGCCGGGCCAATCGGGGATGGGCCGATTGGGGCCTGCTGACCAGGGGGAGGGATGGGGGGGAGGGACCGCAGGAAGTTGGCCAGCTGAAGAAAGGGACCAGGGGGAGGGACTGGCTGGCGGGAGGGACCAGGGGAGGTTAGCTGGCCGCCGGAGGTTGGCTGTGGGAGCTCACTGACCACCAGGAGGCAGCTCCTGTGTTGAGCATCTGCCCCCTGGTGGTCAGTGCGTGTCATAGCAACTGGTCTAATGGTCAAATGGTCACTTAGGCTTTTATATCCTATATAATAAAAGCCTAATATGCTAAGTGTCCGGTCGTCCAGCCTGGCCGTTCAACCAATCAAAGCGTAATATGCTAATGATATGCT
>NW_005871048.1:25010573-25058855 GCF_000147115.1 Myotis lucifugus
ATAACTTCAGCTCTGAGATCCCAGCCGGCTATATTTGTTACAAAGTTTCAAACTGCCAGCTCAGAGGCCTGCAAGAGGGGGGGAACGTTGGAGTCTGCAGTCACTGGAGCAAGCAAGCCTCATGTTCGCTTCCAGCTGCCTGGCTGCCGGCCGCCATCTTGGCTGACAGTTAATTTGCATAAGGATACGCTGATTAGCCAATGGGAAGGGTAGCAGTCGTACGCCAATTACCATTTTTCTCTTTTATTAGTGTAGATACCAAACAAAATAAGCATTGTTGAAAGTTTTCATGATAAACTCAGAGTTTCTGTTTAGGTAAGTTTGAGAAAGAGAGAAATTTAGTGAAAGAAAGATTAGAGTTTTGAAAATCTGTTAAATGATTAAAGGGACAAGCAGGGAGGGGAAGACTTAATTTACCTTTCCGATGTAAAGCAGAGGATCTGCCTGAGGCCTCTCTGAGACTGACCTGTGGAGCAGTTCCTGTAGGAAGGATGAATCCTCTCTTGGTTGGAAAACATCATAGCCTAAAGGTGCTGGGGTCCAACCCCAGCGGGTCCAGGTGTCCCCAAAGGTGTGGATGGAGTCGGCGAAGAAGGAATGACACGAAGACAGCCTTCAGTTGATCAGCAGCCTAGTCAGGACCTCTAGCCAGGATCTCCAGCCAAAGTTCTGGTCGGAGTTCTGGTTAGGAACTGGTGAGGATCTGATGAGGATCTGATGTTTATTGTCTTGTTACATCCGTATTTATACCAGCCGATTTTAATCCTGTCAATTTCTATTACAAAGGTTAGGGCGTTTCTTATCTCCATTCCAGGGAGTAAAGATTATGTAGCTTAACTACCCGCCTGGCACTTAATTAAGGGGTTGTATCCCCTCCCTAACCTCAGGGAAAAATCCCCACCTGGGAAACAACCTTTCTCAGAGAGGTGACCTTGGTTAAAACACATGGCACTAAGGAGAGCCAACATATTAAGAACAATATGCTATATACGCCAGGTCCCTTGAAACATATGCTGTGCAGATGTTTCTTTCCTGCAGCGACTGTGTCAAGCAGCAAGGATGGACCGGCTTCCGGCATAAAGGAATCAAATGGGCCATGGAAGAATTTGGTACTAATCATCTTAAAAGAGGTCTGAGGAATGGATTTTTTCCATGAGGGGGATAAGATCAAATGGAGGTGCTTCAGAATCGGTGAACCCCCAAACATTACAGAAAATGTTTTGCCTCTCCTCCTTTTCTTCCTCTGTGCCTTCCTTATTTTCCTTACAGAAATATAATAGTAAGGAAATAGATAAATGTTTCTATAATATTAAAAATAAATCTGGGAAGGTTTCTGAGTAATAGGAACCTTAGACTATGTTTGAATAGAAACCATGGACAAACACTAGAAATACAGTAGTCTGGGAATAGGTTTTCACTAACTCTTGTGTTGTTTCAGATTTAAATTAATGTTTGTGTGTTTCTTGACAGTTATTAGCTGTAAAAAATTATTTAAAATGAAAAGGCTTCTTACACTGTGGTAAAAAATTGGATAACTATTAGATTACAGTGGAATTCAATCTAGTCTACCGTCACTCAAATAAATGTGTAGTGTTGGGTTCAAAGCAGGCTCTCCATAAATACTCAATTAATTTTTGTTTTACAAAATTGTATTAGGGAAACATACTTCATAAACATTATTACCAGCTGACCTTTATTTGACTTTTAAAGAAAATGTTAAGCATTGGCTCTGAACATAATTGTAAAACTGAAAAAGTTGAGAATCAGTGACCTTTTTATTCTGACAAAACCATTAATATATTTATAAAATGCTCATTGACATGCTACTAACATGAATGAATTCATGAATGAAATATTTAATAGTATATATTTATATGAACTGTATTATGAGGGCTAGTTTTATCTCTCTACTGCCTTTTTTATTAATTGAATGGATACCCATATTTTATTTAAAACTATTTCTTATAGATTAACAACATAATTCTATACATATGAGTGTAAACAAAATAATTTTTAAATTAAATTTAAAAAATTATTATCTTCTGTCAGCTGTTTCATATTAGTCTGTTTCTGTTTTGATTCCCCAAATCTATTTGTTATTATTTTAGACTAGCAGCTGTGACAACCATGCATATGTCACATGTTCCAAGATAATCTAGTACACAGGACAAATAGATGGAACAAATGATTAGCCACAAAAACAGAAACCCAAAAGGGGGTCAGTTAGAGATTTATCTTCCACCAAGAGAAGTTATACATTTTATAATATGCAAGCATGAATAATACTGCATTCAAGTGTTGCAAATGAAAAAAAAAATTTAGAGAATAATGAAAGCTATTTCCAAGATTAGAACCATCAGATCTCTGCCACACTCTTTGACTTACACCAAAATAAGTTTAATGAGACTGTATCTCTGTGTGTCTTTCTTTGTGCGTGTGTGTTTCTATTGTGTGGAAGACTGTCTTTTGTCCATGTATTTGTGTCTCTCTGTGCACATCTGCCAGTCAATATTTGTATATCTGTTGTATCTTGGGGGCAGGATCCAGAAGGTGGGAAAATAGTGGTATAAAAGAAAGGATTGGCCTGGTCAGTGTGGCTCAGTGGTTGAGCCTCGACCTATGAACTAGGAGGTCACCGTTCGATTCTCGGTCACAGCACATGTCTGGATTGCATGCTTGATCCTCAGTGTGGGGCATGCAGGAGGCAGCCAATCCATGATTCTCTCTCATTATTGATGTTTCTATCTCTCCATCTCCCTTCCTCTCTGAAATCAATACAAGTATATTTTAATAAAAGGATTGAATCCATTTCTGCTGGAATCCATCTTCCATCAGATAAGAAAAGAGAAAAGGAGAAGTGTATTTTTATTACAACCCCCGCCCCCAACAATAGGTGAAATAACTGAGCAATTTAATGTCTGAACACTTAAAACTTTAAAAATAAAACTTCATTTCAAAAGAAATGCTTGTTCATTATTTTATGTTTCAAATAAACAAATCTGACCACCCACTGACAACCACTTGATAATGTCCTTCCTGATGTGTGTACACATATTTCTGTAAAATGGAATTATCCTAAATAAGCCATTTTTTAGCAATATGGAATGAAATCAATATGGAATGAAATTAATGAATACTCGTTCATTCTATCCCTAACATACAGTACAGTGCAGGGTATGTAGAAGGAATGGATGAATCCTTTGTTTTGTCAATCTTTTCCCTTTGATATGTTTATATGTTATTTATGAATTTCATAGAAAGTGAAGATTTTGGCCCTTTGGTATATATATTACAATTGCTGTTTTTCTCTATTTACATTTTATTTTAATTTTCCTTTTCCAAAAGAAAAAAAATACTATTTGAACACATAGTTTTATTGAATAAAGTCATCTGATTTAATAGAAATGGTGCTTTATTGTGACTTTTAAAGAAATAAATGTGTTATATAGGAGCAAAGTGCTGAATGCTCCTCGGTAGAGGCGCTGCTCTATTTAAATATGTAGGAATGGCCCTAACCAGTTTGGCTCAGTGGATAGAGCGTCGGCCTGCGGACTGAAGGGTCCCAGGTTCAATTCCGGTCAAGGGCATGTACCTTGGTTGCGGGCACATCCCCAGTAGGGGGTGTTCAGGAGGCAGCTAATCGATGTTTCTCTCTCATCGATGTTTCTAACTCTCTATCCCTCTCCCTTCCTCTCTGTAAAAAATCAATAAAATACATTTTTTAAAATTTCATAAATATGTAGGAATGATTTATGAATACATAGAATATGCCAGAGAGCAGTGGATTTGAGCCCAACAGACTTGGTTCTTATCCCACGTCTGCCCCTCAGCAGCTGTGTGATAGCAGAAACTCACTTAATGCCTCTCAGCATCTGTAAATTGGGGATATCCAGGCCTCCCTCCCCGAATTAGCACCGAACAAATGGTCTGTCTGTGACATTGTATCCCTTGATAGGTATTTCCAAAATAGATACTTATTCTTCAAGGATACGAGAACAAACTAGATGTAGAGCCCCAGATCAGGCTAAGATTCTTTGCCCCAAATTTGAAGACAACATAAAAAATATTTTCTGCCACTATTGTTTTTAAATACCTGGGGTTTGCTGTGTCATGTTTCTACTTCTTGGAGAGAAATTTTTTTTCTCTACCAACGTTGTTGACCAAAAGCCAAGTACTTTGTGTTCTTAAGTTGTCCCCTGAAAGAATCCTTGGTATCATGAAATGAAACTACTGGTACAGTTTTAAATGGAACAAGCTACTAAACAATCCTTTAAGAACTTAAATACACTCCATTAACTTCAGTTCAGTAAAAGTAACACCATGAAATGCTTTAGTCCACTGTTATTATTTTCTAGAACATTACTGAATTAGAAATTGAACCTTACTATTACAGTGTTTTACCATCAATACGTGAAATGTAGGAAGGCTGTCAAACTTTCTAAGGTGACTGTTGTACAAAGTCTACATCTCATGGCCACTTTTATAAAATGATGTTTACTCAGCCTACAAATATTTACTTTAGCACTGATCTTACTTACATGGATCTTCTACTAACACTTTAGTCCAAGCACAAAAGCTTTTATTATTTTCATGAAATTTTAATTGCAGATCTTTAGGGGGATCTAATTTATAAATATTAATTTTCTTGGCAATTGACCTAATACTATTTTCTTCCTAAATAGAAGCTTCCTTCTTGTCTAGCCCACGTCAGAGTATTACAAATTTTGATTTAATTTAGTAGGAATGAAGCTTAATGCTAATATGTTACATGTTGCCAGAACAGAATGGTTTATGATGATTTCGTTAATTTTGTCATTTGTATAGATAGTAATACTTAAGTATGGTCTGCATAACCATTCTGTTTCCTATCTATATATACTAGTATAATGGTAAAAGCCTAAGCGACTGGCCGGTAACTATGATGCGCAAGGACCACCAGGGGGCAGATGCTCCAACCTGTAGCTATGATGCGCACTGACCACCAGGGGGCAGGCACTCAATGCAGGAGCTGCCGAGCTGTGGTGACGTGGCAGCTGCAGTTCTCGGGTGACGCACCCAGAACCCGAGAGGAGGGAGCCCGATTCCAGGGTGCATCACCTGAGAATTGCCCTCTCACAATCTGGGACCCCTTGGGGGATGTTGGAGAGCTGGTTTTGGCCTGATCCCTGCAGGCCAGGTCGAGGGACCCCACCGGTGTATGAATCCATGCACTGGGCCTCTAGTCTTTACATAAAATCTAGGAGGAAATCTGCCTTTACTACATCCCTTTAAGAGAAAAAAACAAAGAGTTCTTTGCTTTTCCAATCCTCTAACTGCCAAGATAACACATATTAGACATAATTAGTTTTGCATTATACTGACTTTTTCATGTAAAATTTAAAAAAAAAAATACCCACAGATCAGATAGATACAGTTTAAATTGTTGACCAGGTAGATTTTATTTTAAAATAAAAGACATTGTTATTAATGTAAATGTTATATTTATATTAATGTTATATTAATATAAATGTTATAATATAAATGTCTTCACAATTTAGGACTGTGAGCAATTTATTACATTTTAAACATGTAAGAATTGTTTTGTACAGAGTAACTTAGAAATACATAAGAGAATTGGTTGGTACTGGATAAAAATAAATGTAGTTTCATGGTGAGTTTAGATAAATTGGCATATGGACTGAGCTTTAAAGAGGTGTCATCAACTTGCTGTCAAAGTGTTGGATGAAAAGAGTGGAATGCATCCTTTAGTGTTTTCATTTTTGGCACTGTTGAGTGAACATGACAATTTCTTTATAATTATGTAAATTACATGGAATAACCAGTTTTCTTTTTCATTATATTTGAACATTGTTGTTTTGACCAGGGACACCAGCTTAAGTATCTAGGCAATTAAGTAATACATTGTATAATCATAAGTACAGGGGCCAAAATACAAAATCTGTATTTATAGTCATGCTCTGCAGAGGTTACAGTGTAAGTGAGTAAATCTAAGACTTCTAACCAAAGGCCATAAAAATATGTGGATTATGAATATTTAAAAGAATTTAATATGTATTTAAATGTATTTAACATTAGAGGCCCAGTGCACAAAATTTGTGCATGGGTAGGGTCTCTAGCAGCTGCCTGCTGCCACTGCCGACCAGGGCTTCCCTTGCCCTGGATGCCACCCGGGGCCTCCCTTTGCACCCGCCTTGGCCTGGCACTGCCCGCTCACCTGCTGCACCATCCTGCCACAGTCCTGCTCTCATCAGGGCCCATCGGGGCCGGCAGCGCCTCCACTGCAGCCCGCTGCCAGTGCTGTGTCGCCAATGCCCGCCATGTTCCACACCGCCCCCTGGTGGTCAGCGCACGTCTAACTCCCAGTCAGTCTGATGCCCACCCGTAGGGACAATTTGCATGTTAGCCTTTTATTATATAGGATTGCTTTGCTTGAAATGCTTTAATTATAGATTGCCTATTCCAAGGTGGAGGAGTCTATAAGAAGACATATTGCTGCTCAAAAACTCTTTTTGGACAGTGATGACTACAGATTTAATGAGCGAGATGTAGGGACAGAAAGATTTTAATTTAAAACAGATTTATAACAATTTTTAAGGCTAAAATAAGATCTACTTCTCAATCAGAGGAGTATTTCATGTCATATACAGTTAATTTTTTCAAGTGTTGTATAGATTGCAGTTGTCATATATTCACCTCAAAATCTGAGCAAGTTACTAATGAAAGAAATGCGTTGTGTAGGTTCATAGAAAATAGCAAATAAGTAGTTTGAGTCTGTTCCACTGGATGTATGTTCCAGTAGATAGAGCAAGGGTTTTTGTCTGTTTTGTTCATTACTCAATCCCCAGTGCTGAACAGTGATAACACACAGTAGGTGCTCAATAAATATTGAATGAAGAAGTCCCCTTATCATAATTACTGTCTCAGTGGATAGAGCGTCAGCCTGCAGACTGAAAGGTCCCTGATTCAATTCTGGTCAAGGGCACATGCCCAGGTTTCAGGCTCAATCCCGAGTAGGGGGCATGCAGGAGGCAGCCGATCATTGATTCTCTGTCATCATTGATGGTTCTATCTCTCTCTCCCTCTCCCTTCTTCTTTGAATAAAAAAAAAAAACAACAAAAATAAATAAAAAGAAGATACATCTATATATATAAATACGACCGAGCGACTGGAACAACCCATAGACCAGTTGCTATGATGCACACTGACCACCACGGGCAGACGCTCAATGCAGGAGTTGCCCCCTGGTGGTCAGTGCCCTCCCACAGCCAACCTTACCCGGTCCCTCGCCCCGGCTGGCAAAACTCCCATGGTCCCTCCCCCCAGCCCTTCTCCCATCCAGCAGGCCCTGGCCCAGCTGGTGGCCGGCAGGACCTGGCTGGCCTGGCCCTAATCAGGACAGGGTGAGACGGCCCTGATAGGCCCTGATTGCTGGCCAGGCCTAGGGACCCCACCTGTGCATGAATTTCATGCACCGGGCCTCTAGTATACTTATAAATTGTTATAAGACATAAAGAATTATAGTACATTGGCATCTGTACACATGATTAAATTTATTAAAAGTATTACCTTCGAAAACCTTATGTGCCCTTGTCCAACCCTATCTCTTCATTCCTCCCTCAGAGGTAGCAATCACTATCCTGAATTTTATATTTTTCTTTCTTCTTTTTTCCTTTCTTTCTTTCTTTCTTTCTTTCTTTCTTTCTTTCTTTCTTTCTTTCTTTCTTTCTTTCTTTCTTTCTTTCTTCTTTCTTTTCCTTTCTTTCTTTCTCTCTTTTTAGAATATCACATAGCTTTTAATTTTTTTATTTTTTACTTTTACCTTTTTAAATTTATCTTTATTGTTGAAAGTATTACAAATGTCCCCCCCCCCACTTTTTTCCCCATTGACTCCCCCCACCTTCCGTCTTCACCTCACTATTGTCTGTGTCCATGGGTTATGCATATGTGCATATAAATTCTTTGGTTGATCTCTCCCCACCCACCCACCCCTGCCTTCCCTCTGAGATTCATCAGGATATATTCCTAGAAGTGGGATTATTGAGTCAAATGGCAGTTCCATATTTAATTTTTTTTAAATATATTTTATTGATTTTTTACAGAGAGGAAGGGAGAGGGATAGAGAGTTAGAAATATCGATGAGAGAGAAACATCGATCAGCTGCCTCCTGCACACCCCTTACTGGGGATGTGCCCACAACCAAGGTACATGCCCTTGGCTGGAATCGAACCTGGGACCCTTCAGTCTGCAGGCCGACGCTCTCTCCACTGAGCCAAACCGGTTAGGGCCATACTTAATTTTTTTGAGGAAACTCCATACTGTTTTTCATAGTGGCTGCACCAATCTGCATTCCCACCAGCATGGACTAGGGTTCCCCTTTCTCCACATCCTCACCAGCACTTTTCATTTGTTGATTTGATGATGGTAGCCTCCAACAGGTGTGAGATGATACTTCATTGTCCTTTTAATTTCATATTTATCATTCCCTTGCTTTTTTCCTCTATAGATTTACCATTTATATGTGTATTCCTAACATATTGCTTAGTTTTGAATGTTTTTGAACTTTATATAAATAGAAGCTTGCTGTGCTTTATTTATCTAAATCTTGCTTCTTTGATTCAAAATTATTATATTCCTGAGATTTATTCATGATGTTGCATATAGCAATAATTCATTTTTACTGCTATATAGTAACCATTATGGACATGTATTATTTATTTACTAATTCTATAGTTGATGGATATTTGGGTTGCTTATATTTCTTGATATTATAGTTAGTGCAGCAGGGAACATTCTAGTACATGTCTCCTGGTGTAAGTGGGGATATTGGTAAGATTGAAAATGGTGCTCATAGCTATGCATATCTTTAATTGTACTTAATAATACCAGTTGTTCTCAAAGTAGGTATGCCAACGTACATTCTTTCCACCAGTGTTTGAAAATTTCTGAGCTCCACATCAGTGGTAGCACTTGATACAATATAAAATCTTGATGAAAATACAATTTGTGAAATATTTTAACATTTCTTTTTCAGTAATACTGGTAGAGATAATAGGCAAATATTAGTATGCTATAAAATAATTGAATAATACAGTTGATAAACTCAGTTTATTGTATTTTCATATTCTTTGACAAAACATGTTTCCTTTGTATGATTTAAAACTTTATGAAAATTTTGTCAGGTAGTTGGATACAAAGGAAACCATAAAATCTTAATTACTTGGAAATTTAAAAACATAATTAAGATAGCTCTTATAGCAAAGAGGAAATAAACGGAAGCATTTAAAATTACTATTTCAAAAATCTATGGGATAAGGTAAAAGATATATTTAGAATACATTCTTTATTTTTTTATAATCCTCATAAGGATATTTTTCCATTGATTTTGAGAGAGTGTGTGGAAGGGTGAGGGAGAGACAGAGAGAAACACCGATGTGAGAGAGACACATCGATTGGTTGCCTCCTGCATGTCCCCTACCAGGGCCAAGAGCCTGCAACTGAACTCTGTGCCCTTGACCAGGATCGAACCCGGGATCCTCCAGTCTGCACGCCGACACTCTATCCACTGAGCCAAACTGGCTAGGGCACATTCATTATTAAAGAAAGACTAAAAATAGGAAAATTTTACACTTATCTTAAATTCATCCTGAGCATGGTTTAAAGAAAAAAGAGAAAGAAAATGTATGAGATTAGAAATAATATGCATCCACAATATACATCTACAAGATTAAATTATATGCAATTGTGACAACATAACTGAAACTCTTGTAGGATTTCCTAATAGGACATAAATTATGAAACCTGCCCAAGAAAGTGTTCATATACAAATGGACATATATGAAATTTAAAAGTTGGTAAACGTAGCTTTCAAAAATATTAGGATCAAATAGTTCCACAATTAAATTCTTACTAGTATTAAAAAATGTAAGAAATTTTACTGTGTGTAAATTATAGCTCTACTAGAGGCCCAATGCACGAAATTTGTGCAAGAGTAGGCCTTTTCAGCCCCCGTGGCTGCCTCGGCCCTCGCAGCCCCAGCTTCATCTGGAAGGTTGTCCAGATGGTCATCCTGCTGTTCGGCCATTCGATTGATTTGCATATTATGCTTTTATTAGTATAGATTACAAAAAAGGAAAAGATAAGAAAAGAAAGAAAAAGAAATTACAAATAATTCTGATGTTGTTCCAGACACTTCTGAAAGATGGACTCCTTCTCAATTCATATGCACACAAATGTAATACTAAACTATTAAGTACAAAAAAGAAAGCCATGAACCAATCTCATTTATGTATATAGTTGAAAGAAGTATAAATGAAATCTTAGCAAATAAAGTCTAGCAAAATATCAAAGGAATAATACACTATAATCAAATGCAAATTCTTTTTTTCAGGAATGGTAAGATGTTTCTAATGTCAGGAAAGTTAATATATAATTTATTGTATCAACAAATTGAGGTGGGAAAGTGATCCTATCCCTAGACTATGAAATAGAAGTTGATAAAATTTAACAACCATTTGCAATAAAAACAAACAAAACCAGAATGGTAATAGAAGGAAACTAAATACATTAAGGTTGTTTAGGATAACATTTGCTGTTAGTTTTTGGTATGCAGTAAAATATTGAAGTCATTTTAATGGAAAACAGGAACAAGATAGGCGTTTCTACTGTATCATTATTATTCATCTTTGATTTGGAAGTCCTAGTGAATGCAGTTAAATATTATAATAAAATAATTGGTATGGACATAGAAAAAGAAGCAATAAAATGATAATTTACCCCCTCCCCCGATGATACTGAAATCCAAGAGATTAGTGGAAAAAACAAGATTAGGTGGGGGGTGGGTTTTGAGGGAGCACACTGCTAGAAATAATATAATGAAAAAGAAGAGCAACAGAAACTTGCCTTAACAGAAAATAAAGCAGACTACAAATCAGTATTGTAATGATATAGAAATAGACAAATAGGTCAGTGGGCCAGAATAGGAAGTTCAGAAATAGTTCATATATATCTCTGTGTGTGTATATATATGTGCTATTTCATATCAATGAGAAAATAATAGCTTATTTAATTAGTGGTACTAAGACAGTTGGGTATTCAGATGGAATAAAATAACAGCCTATTAAAAATGAAGCAGCCTTAACTGGTTTGGCTCAGTGGATAGAGCGTCGGCCTTCGGACTGAAAGGTCCCAGGTTCGATTCCGGTCAAGGGCATGTACCTTGGTTGCGGGCACATCCCCAGTAGGAGGTGTGCAGGAGGCAGCTGATCAAAGTTTCTCTCTCATCGATGTTTCTAACTCTCTATCCCTCTCCCTTCCTCTCTGTAAAAAATCAATAAAATATATTCTTTTTTAAAAATGAAGCATAGATAGAACATTTTTTTTTTAATTAAATCTTTATTGTTCTGATTACATTTGTTCCTCTTTTTTTCCCATAACTAGATTTGCGGTGGAGTGCGGGAAACGTGTAAACTCGGGCCGATTGTAACTGCGTATTACCAAATATTTGTTTGTAATCCACCCTTTTGGTGGATGGAACAAAACCAAAAGACAGAGCCATCTTATATTTTGGCGGGAAATTCACCCCACACCGGAGTGTTAAAAATGAAGCATAGATAGAACATTTTAAAATAATAAATTAATTTTTAAAGAAAGAAAACAGACAAAAATGTATATATATGTATATATATATAAATTTAGGGACTGGAAAAACTACCTTAACAGGAAAACCAGAAGATTTAAAAAGAAAAGATAATTTTATCTGACTGTATAAATATTTAAAAATAAACACCAATACTACCTTTATGTTTTCATATGCATTTCTTTTTCCAGATAATTCATTTTTAATTTACAGAAGTACTGGTTCTTTACTACAGCTTGAGAAGCACTGAATTAGATGATTTGTCCATCTGTATTCTGGGAAACTGGAAGATAGAGCTAAAAGTTAGGTCAAGTTGGAACATTTTTGGCTAGGATATGTCATAGATGGTATGTAATTCATATTGCATTATATTAAGAAACATATAGTATTTGTCCCATAATTAGTGATGCTGTACTGACCACTGGATTAGCATGATGATGGCTTGATCCTTCCATTGGAAAGCCCAAATCATAATCATCACATTGAAGGCCAGTAGAAGCCACTTTACGGGCTTCTGTGTCCTTTTAATAGGACCCCATTAATCTTCAAAAAACTTTCTGGCCTGAGATCTCCCTGGATCACCTTGTACGTCTGCCCCAGCCTGATATAAGCTATTTCCTCAAGGAGTCCTGGGTGCTCTTTTCTACTGGTTGGCAATGTTTTTAGCCATTGAAGTCTGTACAGCTAGAAAAGAAATGTATTTTTAAAAATCATTCGTTCATGATAATATTTTCAATTCTGTTCAGCATTACAATGTTTTACTTTGTTCTTTGATTTTTCTAATTAGGTCTTTTTAAATATTTTACTGAAATTCTTGATAACATCGTTAATCTAAAAGTGTGCTTATCCTGTAGTATGAGGAAAATTTCAAAGAAAACCAATATTAACACTACCTAGAAAATGACTGAATAAAATTTAAAATGTCTTTTTAGTTCTTTTTGTCTTTGGATCTTCTGAACTGTGTTCTAACATCACTCAAAATAAATCATTTTTAGGTATACAGCTAATTTTTTTCAATTGGTTTTCAGTTTTAGGGATTATTTTCTAAAAAATAAACATTTTGAAATTTTTCACATGTACATTCTTTTGATATCTACTGTATTACATATCCTGTACTTTACTCATATTTATCAATACCAACCCCATTAACCTGCTACACTTTTATTTTCTATTTTCAGATATAAACAATAATAGATTATCTGCAATTAATATACTCAGTATTATTTACCCCCTAAAAAGCAGAAAGGGAAATCAAAGACATATGATGCATTGTGTCTGTTTTCTAGTTTTTATTGAGCTTATCTTGATTTAATTAATTCAGCTTATTAGGGCATGTGACATAAGCCAGTATTTACTCTGAGGGATTAAATAGATAATAATGCAGTGCTTTATATGTGGGAGAAAAAGTTTTCTCCCTCTAATGTTTGATAAGCATTATGTGTGCATATGTTTGTATATATATAATGTCTTATGTGTTCTGCACTTATAGGTCAGTTGATTGACACCATAATGAATGTGTTAATGATAAAATATTTCATCCTGCCTGAGATATCAGTAACAAATTTGATGACACTACTTGAGGAAATATTTACTGTAATATTGTAAAATTGTAAAAGCATGCTAACTATTGGGAAATATAGCCTTGAGCCAACCAGAGTCCTTGAACTCATGGAGCTTATATTGTGACTAGAGGCCTGGTGCACGAATGTGTGCACTGGTGGGGTCCCTGGGCCTGGCTGGCAATAGGGGCCATTTGGGGGTCCGTCTCACCCAGTCCTGATTGGCCTAATTGGGGCTGGGAGGTTAGCCAGCCGGCCCTGATCAAGGCCGATCGGGGCCTGCCAGCTGGGGTGAGGGACCGTGGGAGGTTGGCTGGCCATGAGAGGTTGGCTGTGGGAGTGCACTGACCACCAGGAGGCAGCTCCTGCATTGAGCGTCTGCCCCCTGGTGGTCAGTGCACATCCTAGCTACCAGCCGGTTGTCCGGTCATCCCGTTATCTGGTCGTAATGGTTGCTTAGGCATATATATATATATATATATATATATATATATATATATATATATATATATAGTGAAAATAATGAACAAACAAATCTGACCTTCTCAACTTCCTACCATACTACCAAACATCAGCAATTCCAAAACTTAGGTAACAATTCTGAGGTTGCTAATTCTGTCCCCTGTCTAGCCTATCACTTTACTGTAATTATTTGAAGATTTCCATCAGGCTTTCCAGGTCTATATATAATGGTACCCAACTGAAATTATAGAATATAGTTTTTAAAGAATTTTTAAGAAGAAACAAAATTATATAAATATGCCTGTTTTGAAACATCTTTGAAAAATCTGTATTTACAAGAGATGTATCAGCTATTTATTTTTAGTTTAAAAAAGTATTATTTACCTTATAGAATAATTTATCTAGGATTACTTTTAAAGAATAAGTTTCCCTAGTGTATTTCAAATGATTCAATATACGAACATCCTATTTACATACAAGCTGCCTCAAATTCTTATTAGAATTTATTTTATCAGTATGAAGCACTCTAATATAAGTTGTAAAGAATAACAATAAAGAAAATAATCTTCATTTACATTTTATCTAACTTTATCTGAAATAACTTAAGATGCATCAGGATATAAATATATAAATATGATTAAATAAAAAGCAAAATATCATATGGTCACAAATATAAATGTGGCAGGGTGGAATTTTTTTACTTTATAACCACCACCATGCCCAGTCTTTTTTCATCAGGCTCATTAGAAAGAAGAGACAAAAAGGACTTTGTTAGCATAACACACATAGTTAGGTTCTGCTTAAAGTGTAGGAAATAATAGCATGATAAATGTTTTTCTTGTAGATTTGTTAATTTTATAGGCTGCCCAGAAGAGCAAGAACTGATGAAAAGAGAAGAAAACTGGGTGAAACCAATTGGGAGGTAGGACCCTGTGGGTGAATAGATAAAAAGATAAGAGAAGGTACTACCAGGTGTTCCTCTGAGGAAGACTGATAGCCAAGGATCTTGATAAGACAAATAAAGGGCTTTGTTCTCTTATAGACCCCCGGTTTGTATGTTCACCTTTGTATAATTAGATATTCTTTCTGGCAATGATTGCACTTTCCAAATGTTAAGGGTGTGATTATCTTAAGCAGTGAGGAAGGCAGGTTAAGGTTAGGACAGGTGGTCATGCTGTGGTGGGGAGCTTTCTTAGGACTAAGGACTGTATGAAAGCCCGGAATCTGTCAGGCTCCACTTGGTAGAAGAGTCTTCTGATGAACATTTCTCTTTTCCAAACACTTCCCACCAATAGACCTCCAGCAGCCACTTTATGCTTGCTGAAGAAAACCACTTAGCTACAATTAAATGAAAAGGTTTCAAATTAAATGGGATTTGTGTTAACCAACTCAACTCATCCGCACTGAATTGTAACTAGGTAGTCTATTAATAGTCTGTACAATATGCAGTTCTTCCCAGGTTTGATAAGAGGAGAATAATGGTCATCTAAATGGGAGAGTACTAGGAGGGAAAAAGATGAAAAGATTTTAAAGAAGACAGGCAAAACAAAGGCTTCACCATTTTGCCTAGGTTGGACCTAGTGACCTTCATTTGGGTAAGGAAAACAATCTGTTCAGAAGTCTTTCTGAATTAACTGCTGGTATTTCTTTTCCACTTGGCATCGTATGTGAATCATTTCTTTTAAAACATATGCCAACTCATTTCAAAGGGAGCTTTGTTCTCAGATGATCCATTAATTGAGGTATCACTGCAGAATTTGGAACAAAATTCCATTTATATTGTAGAACTCCTTAGTGTGGCTCATTTTTCAATCCCTTCTCTTGCCCTGTGCCTCCAAATGCAGTTCTCACTGCCAGAGCAATCTCAGAAGATTCTGTAGCAAGTTCTCAGAGGCCCATTGTGCAGTAACAAAGAGTTCTGGCCGTAAGCTGTAGGTTCCATCCTTCCCTGCTCTCCCAAGTGGAAAGCTGCCCTCATCCCTCACTAATGGGAGAGAAGGACAAGCATTGCTCAGGCCTGGAAGCTTGCCAAGCCAAAGGAACCCAAGCAAGAACTCATCATGCCAATCAAACCAATTGGGTGGATATGTGGGCAGGTGTTGAAGAACTTTTCTGGAAGAAGTAAACACAAGCTTGTGAAGGGGATGTGGGTGTGGGAAACGGAATAAAGCTCCCTAGGGTTTGCTTGTTTTTCCAGCCACCTAAGCAGTGGACCCAGTGTTCCCTGTTGTTTTGAATTATGGTTAGGGGATATTTTTTAAGATTCCCTCCCCCCTTTAACTTCTTTTTGTCTTAGTTGAGGGGATCCAGAAAACAATCATGGACCTTGTAGATGAGTTTAAAGATGATATTTCTACCATCCCACGAGTATCACAGTCTAATCAGGTAATGTGATTTCATAACTGAAAAGAATTATAAGAAGTATATTGTGTTTTTAATATCATACCAATTATTTAATGCTTGATTTTGAGGTCAATGTTTGAAGATTAGAAAAACATTAATTTCACTTCACCACCCACCCACACACACACACACACACAAATTTTAACTCTTACTCATTGGGAGAGATTGGGGACAAAGAAGTGAAGTAGATAAACTAAGTTTAAAGACAGTCACTGTGTTGTTAGATTGAAAAACTAGAACGCTCTCAGTCACAATTGCAATGTAGTTTACTTATATTTGCTTACTATAAAATCAGAAAAATATCTAAATATGCTTTCATTAAAATCTCTGGCACTTAAATCAGTGAAAAAACATAACTGACATAAATTATACCAAAGGAAAGATAACTATATGTGTTTTAAACATCTGTTCCAAAAAGGATTTGAAACATAAAATTTTGGAATTAGAAGAGGGATAAGAGAGAATTTTATGGTCAGGAAAAAGTAACATATGTAGGGGACACATGTAACCTACTTTACTTAAAAGTACACAGCTCTTAATGGAAGTGTTGTTTTAGTCGTTTTGACCACAGTTGGAATGGAATGCGTTCTAAAGTTGGGTGGTACAGTAACAATCTACCTATCCAGAAATCAGACTTTTGGCAATGTCAAACATGAAGAACATAGCCGAAACCTGGAAGTAAACAAAAAAAGCACTCTGAGTAACATACTGTAATCACAAAACCTATATATTTCATTCCAGAGAAGGAGGTATTAGAGCTACCTTTAACCATTCTCATCCAGACACCCAGGGCATCAGACTGGTATTTAGTATTTTACTAAATACTACTGTATGGGACTGAGGAGAGGGAATACAGAGATAAACATGATAGGATTCTTCCATTCGTTGTGCTTAATCTTGTGGAGACTAAGTATAAACAAGTAATTGCATTAGAATATGGGAAGAGGTAAATCCAGTTTAGAGGAATAAAGGACTCTACCTAGAATGGCCAGAGAGGGCTTCATGCCGGAAGGATGCTTAAATTAAGTGTCAAAGGATGAATAGGAGTTTACGAGGTGAGCAAAGGTGTAAGTAGGCAGGAGCAGAGAAGAATATTTCAAAGGAAGCAGTGTCAGTTAGACCAAAAAGTATTAAGCATCATGTTCCCAGAATGTCAAGTAAATCCGAATAAATGGCATGGGTCTTGGGTCTAGCCAGGGGTGGGCAAACTTTTTGACTCGAGGGCCACAATGGGTTCTTAAACTGGACCGGAGGGCCGGAACAAAAGCATGGATGGAGTGTTTGTGTGAACTAATATAAATTCAAAGTAAACATCATTACATTAAAGGGTACAGTCTTTTTTTTTTTTTTTTAGTTTTATTCATTTCAAACGGGCCGGATCCGGCCCGCGGGCGGTAGTTTGCCCACGGCTGGTCTAGACCTTGGGGAGGGGTGACACTGAAGAATAGTTATCTGGATGCATAGCAGTCAGATGGCATCCAGACGGAGGTCATCTAAGTAAGGTAAGATAAGGCCTACAAGCTCCAGAAGGCAAGTTGGGTTTTGTAGTACCATATCTTAGACTTGGTGTCCCTTTGATTCCCCTCTTTACATTCCCCTGGTCTTGGTATAAGTCTTTTGAAGCATTGGAGAGTTTTCTTGGCTATGGCTGGAGCATTAAGAGGTGAGCAGGTGGCCGTGCTTGGTCTGGGATGTAAAATGCTTTGGGCCAGCACAGTCGTGGCAGTAATTATTGAGAGAGCCTCAATGACTCTTAGGAGGCCAGACACAGACCAGGAAAGCCCCGCTGCCCCTTCCAGCTGTGATTCCTCCACAATTGCCAATGTTAGAGAACAGGGATTTTATTTAATCAAAGAAGTTTCAGGTTTCTTTACAACTCCCTTCATCTCTTCCTGCCCTCTGCATAGCCTCATTATCACTAGAGTCGCACCATGCTTTCTGGTGAAGTAGATTGGTATTCTAATCCTCAAAGAAAGAACTCTTCTTAGTTCCAATTCATTGAAGTCATTTACTTATAAAAACTTTACCCCACTCAGAGAATATAAACATTGTTAAAAGTTCTTCATTTCTCATTTTCAAAATACTTAATATTGTTCTTTTCCACCATTTACTGTGAAGAATGTGTTACTGAGATTGGCAGGGAACCAAAATAGTTAGGAGATGTGGTAACACATTGAAGTTATTTGCTCTTCAAAAATAAATTATCCAGAAAACAATGCTAATACCTCATTGTTAACTAGATTATTTTTAAAAGGTCATATTGTAAATGTTGCAAATTTTATTATTTTTATAATTCTCTTTAGTTCCCAAACATACTAAAAGGAATGAGGACCTGGTTTGGCTCAGTGGATAGAGTGTCAGCCTGCGGACTCAAGGGTCCCAGGTTCGATTCCAGTCAAGGGCATGTACCTTGGTTGCGGGCACATCCCCAGTAAGGGGTGTGCAGGAGGCAGCTGATTGATGTTTCTAACTCTCTATCCCTCTCCCTTCCTCTCTGTAAAAAATAAAATATATATTAAAAAAATAATAATAAATAAAAATAAAAGGAATGAGGGCTTTATTAATTGGATTGTATCTTAAATCTCTAAACGTTGTGATTAGTATTTAAATAATTTAAAAATTATTATTTTAGGCATTTATTTATTTAGGAAAAGGCCATCTTGCTGGCCTGGGGCAAAAAAAAAAAATTGATGGGAATGATGGTGGAGTTTTTATAGAGAAATCTACCTGACCATAACTAGGATATTCTATAATTCAGTTTATATTTTTATTTTTGGTAGGTTGTTTCTTGTAGGGCACTATCATTATTGTGAAAGTTAAAAACTACATTTGCACTGAAAACTTTCTGGGTGGTTTCTAATTTAATATTTGGTATATTTCTATGATATTTCTCATTATTGTGATTTTTTTCTGATACTCATCATTCATTCATTTTAACTTGCATTTATAGAGCACCTACTGTGTGCCATCTTTCCAGGCACTGAGGAAAGATGAGTAAGTGAAGTGGATATAAAAAATTGTCATAGAACTTAAATCCTAGTCAAGCAAAAACACAATAAACAAGAAAAAAACATATGTTAATAGTAGGTTTTAAGGAGAAGAAAAAATACAGCATGGAAGAAACATGAAGTAAGGGTAGGGATTACAATTGATGGTTAAGACTCTAGAGGGTCTTAGTGAGAAAGTGATTCTTGAATTAAGACTTAAAGCAAGTGAGGAAGAGAATGTTGGTATCCTTGAGGGATCAAATGGCATAGCTAGTGCAAAGTTCCTGAGATGGGAGTATACCTAACAAGTTCAACAAGTAACGAGGAGGAAAAAGGAGAGAAACAGATGAGGTGGCCAGAGAGGTAAAGAAGAGACAACCTGCCCTAACTGGTTTGGCTCAGTGGATAGAGCATTGGCCTGTGGACTGAAAGGTCCCTGGTTCAATTCCAGTCAAGGGCATGTAACTTGGTTGCAGGCACATCCCCAATAGGAGGTGGGCAGGAGGCAGCTGATTGATGTTTCTCTCCCATCAATGTTTCTAGCTCTCTATCCCTCTCCCTTCTTCTCTGTAAAAAATCAATAAAATATATAAAAAAATAAATTAAATTAAATTTAAAAAAAGAAGAGACAACCTTTGTAGGGCCTTGTCGACCGTGGTATGTACTTTGGCTTTAACACTGAATGTACCGGGAAGCCACTGAAGCAGTTGAATAGAAGAAAAGCAAGATATGATCTGACATATGTTTCCATTGTAGCTCTCTGGCTGATGTGTTGGGGAAAAGAATAAAAACAGGCAAGGTCAGAAGCAGGGAGACCAGTGAGAAGGCTAATTTACAATGTCCAGACGAGATGATGGTGATACATAAATACAATGGACTGGGTATTGGTATTGGGACAGTGAGAAGTGGGCTATTCAGAAAAAGAATTGAGTAAAATTTGCTGACAGGCTGGCTTTATAGATGTAGGGTAGTAAAAAGCTGGCATAATAGAAATTGGAGTTCAGCATTAAAACTGCTGATGATAGAGAAATGGGCCTGGCTCTAGGGAAAATAAAATAAAAAGGGAAAGCAGGATATGTATTGAAAGGATGGAGCTCAAATAGAGAAATATTTTGAACCAATCTGATTAAGTTTCTTTTGGTAAATGGTCTTTAAGTACCTGTCTCTGAGGTGATGGTGGTGGTTGGAATTTCTTTTCTGACATTTGCTGATATGCTCAGATGAAGATAATGATGACAAAAATAATCATCTAAACTTGCATATTTTGCAACCAATTCAAGGATCCTTACTTATGCCAAGAGTAAAAAAAAAATGAGGGAAAAGAAATGAGGACTTCTTAATTTGGAGTCACCATTTAAGTTTGCACACACAGCTAGGTAAGAAAATATATAGCATAGATAATAGACAAAAAGAAAAAGCTGGTAGCTCAAAAAAAAGGGGGAAATGTTCTATTTAAATTTTTTCTATTAGAGCTAGTTTTAAAAGTAACTAATTGGACTCATCAAGTTAAACTGTTGACTTGTTGTTGTTGTTTTAAAAAGAAGAATGTCTCATTCTCCATCTAAATGAATGTAAGTAGCTGTCTTCTGCTGTCACTTTCGTATTCCAGAGACACGAGGAACCACCGGACATGCATCCAGTGCCTGTTTGGTTTCTACCACTGTTCTTAAGAGCAGTAACAAGTTGATTCCGTGTTTTGTGGCAGGGAGAGTGGAGGTGGTCAGAAACAGTTTGTTGTCAGAAGTAATTCTTTCTGAGGTATCTAAGAAAGTATTAAAAAAGAGAAAGCATTTTGAAAACTCTGAAAGGCCCTAGCCAGTTTGGCTCAGTGGATAGAGCATTGGCCTGTGGACCAAAGGGTCCCAGGTTCGATTCCAAAGGCAAGTACCTCTGTTGCAGGCTCCTCTCTGTCCCCCAGGCCCTGGTTGGGGCTCATGCAGGAGGCAACCGATCGATGTGTTTCTCTCACATCAATATTTCTCTTCGTCTTTCCCTCTCTCTTCCACTCTCTCTAAAAATCAATGGAAAAATATCCTCGGGTGAGGATTAAAAAAAGAAAAGAAAAAAACAAAACTCTGAAAAGAAGCACAGTTATTAAATTGAAACCATTTAAACATTAAAGGAAACGAAGATGAGGAACAGGTTAAGTCTGTTGGAAAAAGCCACGAATTCACGATGAGACTAAAAAGAGAAAGATAATAAAAAGTGCATGAAAGCATTATTGTAATACACACTTGAATTTTTAAAAATATTGTGTATAATAAATGCTATCTTTTGCTCAACACAAATTATGTGAACCCTACGGGAGAGTTTTGACTAACAGATAATCAGTTACAAATACGCTTAATTTTCTACAGAGAAAAATTTAGAAAGACAATTTGGAAAAGAGGGGAAAGTTGAATGGCTCAATTTAGTATAGTGTTTGGGGGAATTAATCAAGATTGGTTAATAGAAATACACATATAAATTCAGTGCATGGTCAATGTGTACAGATCACCAACATTTTATAAAGAAACATAAAATAAAAAGAGGAAAAATGTAGAATGCTAATGTTTTGCAACTGCAAAAATGAAGGGTTCCTAAAACACTGAGTGATCAGGTAGAGCAGGTTTCAGTAAAGGCAGAACAACTGCACATGTCCCATTCCTGATCGCCCTGGTGCTGTGGCCCTCATCTTGATGATTAGAAATTATAATGAGAGAAAGCACAGTATATTGTAATCAGAATGTACTTATTCTAGCTGCTTCACCTTGAGGAGGAGTTGGGAGGAAGAATCGGTGCAGTGTGGGGGATGGGAAGTCCTTCCTCTGTCCCTCTTGAGTTCTTATAGCTGGACTAATAATAAAATTGGCACAAGACCAGATAACAAAAAACAAAAAAACAATTAAAGGCATGCAAACAGATCATCAATTGATATGCCATTGTGGGATATTTTGGGGTGGCCTTCTCTACGCCCTGACAGCAACAAAGCATAAGGTCACAGAGGACTTGAATCTGTATGTGCAGGGGCTTTGGATACTGCAGACAATGTGGTTCCTCTCCCCGGTATGGGTACGCTCACAACCGGAGTTGATTGCAACTCGTACTATTTTGCTTGCTCTATCTACCACATATTTGCTTGTAAGAATGGCTCTATTCTATAATGGTTTGGAATTGTAGCAGTCCATAATTTAGATTGCATTTTCTGCTGTTGTATAGACTAGCAGGGTTAAGATCACAGGTGAACCAATGGGACTTTTCCATAAAGTTAACAGATTAAACCAGCACATGCTGCAGAAATACATCCTCATTGACAGGCTAGAATGGCTTTTTATTTTTATTTCCCATGGCAAAGCTGACCAGTAAGAGAAGACTGAACTTTGAGGACAAAAGCAACAATAATAAAATTATTACTTCAGGATGAAAATTGAGGTATTTAAAATATACAGCATGTTAGCTCTTAGACAAATATATACTAGTAATGTTAATTGTAGACCAAAAATTCATTTAAAAGATATTTTATACTTACATATTTTGACTCAACAAATAGAGATTCAAAGTTGCTTATACTAAGAAGCCAGAAAAAGCCCGTAACATTACTTTAAAGAAGAATGGAAACTATACTTGTATGTTGCCTGGAATGCAGTCTGACCACATTGCAAGTAATTTCCCTCTGATTCATTTTCTGGTAGAGCAGAGAAGTACTACATTTTATGTGTTTTGGTAATGCCACACATTTTTCAGAACGCTCATAGAATTTTTTAGAAGTGTCCTAAGCTTGTTGATTAGTATATAGGGTATTTGTTTTATGAATTATGTATGTATGTTCTATTTTATCATTTAAAATGTTTAAAGTAAGCTGGGAAACACAAGTTTTGAATAATAATTATCATTTGAATAATTCAAACATCGAATAATATTTAAATAAGAATTGTTTATTTTTTAAAGACCTCTTAAATATCGATGCAAAAAAATAAATAAACCTAGAGAGAAAAGTGGAAAAATGTATATCTTTACAATAATAACTGAAATTCTGGATAGTTATCCTAAGGAACAATTCATATATTCATGTAGAGATTTAAGTACATAGTGGGGTCTATGAGTTGTAGGGGGTGAGATATCATCAGTAAACATGGAGTGTATGCCTGGGACCATGCACAGTGTACAATTATGTGGTACTTGTTCTCTACCTAAAGTAGATTTTAATTCTCTGGAGAATCACACATCAGTCACTTTTCAAAGGCTTATTTTCCAGAAAAGAGAAACCATGAAAAAGCCATCTAAAGTCAAAATGGCCATTGCTTTAGCCAAGATCAACCGAGGAGCATTAATTCAAGGATTGAACAGCATATCCAGATCCTCCAAATCAGTGGCCAAACTCCTGCAGCCTCGACTTGCTTGTAGACTTTTAGAGTTAAGGTGCATATCTCACCGCCTGCTGAGGGAAGTTAACGCACCAAAGCAACCCCTATATAACATGCAGGTGAGTGAATGTTACATTTGCACAAGATATGGATCCTTTTGATAGAAAATTGCAAGATTTGAAAAATGTAGGACACATTTGGTTGTCCTACATGTAAAACAAGAATAGTTGGATAAGAGAAATGAATAGTTGGGTCTTTTTCCAAGTGTATTCTCTGGTTTAAATAAATCTGAAAGAGGAAGTAATGTTGACTTTTTCTATCTCGTTATTTAATTGAATTATATAAAACTATCAATTTCAAATGTTTCATCCTAAATATCAGTCTACAAATTACTACTTATGTCAAACCTAAAATCCTACAACAAACCTTAAAAATGATCGTTTTTTTCCATTTCCTCATAAACTATGTTTCCAAGTTCATCTTTGACTGACATAATATATTGAGTATATTTAACTATACACTCATTTTGATAGACCTATCCACATCCAGGTATATTTCAGATTGCTTCATTGAGGCTCTGATAAAGGCTAACAGTTCTTACAATGTTTTGGGGACTTTTTCCCCCCTAAACTTTATGTCACAGAACTCTGGGTTTTTCAATCTGGACATTATTCAAAGCATTCTAAATATTTGTTACAAAAGATTTAGAGTCGTGCAAGTCTGGCATCTAATCAATCCCCAGAATAAATTAATTTTAATTCTTTTGTTGAAGGGAGAGAAAACCTGGCTCAAACTGAGTTCAGCCAAAAAGGAGATGTATTAGTTCATGTAGTTGAACAACAGAGTCGATAAGGTTTCGGGCATAGCTGGATACAGGTGCTCAAATGATGCCTTCAGGATCCTGTTTCTCTCCGCCGCCTGGTTCTGCTTCCGTGTTGAACTGCTTCCCGTGTTGACACCATTCTCAGACTGATATTTCTCTCATGGTCACATGATGATTTGCAGCTGTTCCAGGGTTTCATCCTTCCAGGCTGAATTACAGCAGAAAAGAATGAGCATCCTTGACTCAGCATTCCTGGCCAAGCCTGAGATTCACTCTTGGAGAATGGCTTATGTCTAAACCAGGGGAATGATAATCACTGATGGGTCTAGAACTCAGTTACCTGCAGCATTCCCAGAGTGGGGGTTGGAACTCCATCCAGACCACATGACCTGAGAAAGGGGAGAGGATGAATCCTCATACAAAAATCTGGGTTGTTTTGAGCGGAGAAAATGGATAATGGATGGGATTGCTAAAATGAACAAAATATTCATCATATAGGAATTTCTCTAATCAAAGATTTTGCCATTTCCAGAAATCATCAGATATTTCAACTATGAACTGCCTGAGACAGCATTATAAAGAGCTGTCTTAATAATACCTGATGTTTGAGAAAGTAAAAAATGATTTGTGTTTGTGCATCTTTAGATCATCAAAAAGAAATATAGCTGACTCATATAATTTTAAATTCCCATCAAAATGTCTGTCTGAATCTAATGTTTTGCCTTGACATTTCTTTCCTTGCATTGTTAGATCCAACGTTTTTACAGAGGATTGATGTAAAAGTGTCCTTTGAAGACCATTTCTGTATTCATTATGAAATCATGTTTAAAGGAACTGTCCATTACATTATTCATAGTCTTTCCCTTTGCTCCTCTTTGCTGTGAAGGATGAGATTTTTACATTATTTACAAGCTAACAAGTTAGCCTGCCACAGTTATACAAACACACACACACACACACACACACACACACACACACACACACACTGACAGAGACCAGAGCCTTGTGGCAGAGACACAGATTGTTTATTATTCACAGCAAGCGCAGCAACCAGAGCAATATCTTGTGTCAGTTTTCTACCCTGCAGTTCCCACAGGGCAATGAGCTAAGAGCCAGATGTTATCTCTGCGTGTACATATGCATCACAGGAGAGGAAACCTGAAATTAGGAGATTTAGCCTTTTATACGGTTGCTGGTAGTCTGCCCAGTTTGGTGGGGTTGGGGGAGAGGGAGAGAGAGGGAGGGAGAGGAGCACGTGTCTCTGGAGGGGAAGGAGGAGAGGCCTTTATTTTTAGTGCCCTGTGACATGTCTTGGGAAGTACATCACTAGATCTCTCCAGAGGAATATACTTTCTTTCAAAATTGTTTGCTATTCAACCATGTCCTGTTCTCAGAAGATCCAATCTGTACAGGGCTGAAAGAAATCTTTGGAGAACTGTATGCCTATACTCATGAAAATTCAGTGGCAGAAAAATAATCTCTATTTTCTGTTGAATTTGTGTTTCCTTTAATATTAAGAAAACCACAATGTGTTTGCCTTTTTGCCTTGATTGACAGTGAGTTTCACAGGTAAATTTACAGCTTAGTTGTGATAACTTATTCCAGGAACCTGAGATGAGAGAAACAGGTTGAAGGATTAAATGACTTATCTAAGGTCCACATGCTGACTCTGACTCTCTTTTGACATCTATTCAGGATCAACACCTATGCCATCTCTTCTCCTTTGTTCTTGTTCTAATTGTCTTAGGACATAGCTTTAATTTTTAAAATCTTTATCAAAATATTTCAAAATATGTGAAAGGTAGTTTATCAGAAGTTCCATCAATATTTACCTGGTAGTAATATTCTGCCATATTGCCTTCAGAAATCTCCTTTATAAAAAGAAATATAATTAACCATGCCCCAATCCTGTCCCCTTTTTCTTTCTACCAAACTTAATCATTATCCTGATGCTGATGTGAACATTTCCATGCATATGTTTATATTTTCACTACATTTGTATTCATATATTTTACTGTGTATACTTAAAATTTATATAAAAGGTATGCTGTACTTATCTTTTTGAAACTTCCTTTTTTACTCAAAAATTTATATATGTAGCTATGCTTTATTATTTGAACTTCTTTGGGGTATTCTATTATAAGAAAAAACAATTCACGGTTTATCTGTTACTAGACAGATGGATAACTTAGTTTCCAAATTTTTTGTATTACAAGTAGTGCTTCAGTGAACATTCTTGTAAATAACTCCTCATGCATATGTATGAGACATTCTCCAGGTGTGTATCTGGAAGAGTGATTGCTGGGTCATGAGGGATACACGACTTCATTTTTATTATCTATTAGAGGCCTGGTGCATGAATTCATGCATGGGTGGGGTCTGGCCACCCATCCTGATGGGGGCTGATTGGGGCTGGGTCGGTGGGGGGGGAGGGGCCGTGGGAAGTTGGGGGGCCGATCGGGGCCCTGATCAGGCCGGTTGGCTGCTGCAGTGTGCATCATAGCAACCAGTCATTCCAGTTGTTCAGGTCATTCCGTCATTATGGTCACTTGGCTTTTATATATATATAGATTGTCAAATGCTTTTTAGATTCAGTACCCTTGGGGATCATTGTGATTCTTGAATCTGAGGATAATTTCTTCAATTCTGAAAAATTCTTAGTCATTATTTCTTTAAATATTACTTCTTTCTCATTTTCTCTAATCTCTTCTTCTGGAATGCCTATTAAAATATGCTTAGAATCTTCTCACTTCATTCTTTGTCTATATTATGTCCTCATATTTTCCCTTTATCTTTCTTAAATGCATTTTGAATAATTTCCTCTGAGCTATCCTCCAGTTAATCAATTCTCTCCAGCTGTATCTATTATGCTATTTTACTTATTTAATGTGTTTTAAATTTCAAACATTATACTTACCATTTCTAGAAGTTCTATTTGGTGTTTTCCCCAAACTTCCAATTTTTTTTTCTTTTCAAAGTGTCTTTTATGAGTTTATTTCTTTTAAAAAAATCTAATTATTTTAAACAGACTTCTATGTGGTCCTTTAAAAGATTTTTCTATGAGATATTTGGGGGATGCTAATCTTCCTGACTATTGTGATATAATGTCTCACTCATAGTAGATCATTTCTTTTGGTGTTTTGTTTTATTTAACTGAAATTTTTTTTAACAGGGATTTTTAAAAAATAGAAATTCCTTGTCTCTTAGAACTGTTCCTCTAAAGGATTCAGCTGGTGCTCCAGGGGTATCGGCCCCTGGTGGAGCCCAGCTTCCTTACTTTCTTCCTGGACTGGTGGGTGCACTTGTCCCAGGCCCACTTTCACTGAGACTCCCCAAAGGCCTACTCCTCACCTCATGTGTATCTAAGTCTCATCTCTAGCCTCTTTCTTGAAACTCAAGCCCCAGCCATTATTTCAGGGTCCAGTAACATCCCCAGAGTTCCTGGGATATAAACTCAGACACTTACTCTTCCAGTTTTTAGATTCCTCTTTGTTCCTGGCAAGGGGATTTCCTTCCTTCTTCCCTCTCTTCCTCCCTTCCTCCCTTCCTCCCTCCCTCCTTTCCTTCCTTCCTTCCTTCCTTCCTTCCTTCCTTCCTTCCTTTCCTTCTTTTCTTCTCAGTTTTATATTGCATTTTTGGTGTAGAAATTTACATAGAATTTGTAGGTTTTGTGTGTGTGTGTGTGTGTGTGTGTGTGTGTGTGTGTTTCTCCATTAACTCTGCCATGTTGCTGGAACCAGATATCCTTCAGCTTTGCTTTGTTTGTTTGCTTGTTAATCCCCACCCAAGGATATTTTTTTATTTTTTCTGTTGATTATTTTAGAGAGTGAAAGGGAGGGAGGGAGGAAGGGTGTGAAGGAGAGAGAGAGAGAGAGAGAGAGAGAGAGAGAGAGAGAGAGAGAGAAAGAGAGAAACATATTAGGATGACACTCTAACCAATTGAGCTACCTGGCCAGGGCCCAGCTTTACTTCTTAATATCTTTTATAAATTTCAGTATAAGATGGTTGAATTAGGTTTTGGAAGTAAGTAAAGTATAATTCTACTTTTTCATTCATTCAACAAATACTTTTGAAAACCTGACATGTAAAATCATTAGCTTCGGTAGTAGGCATTTATAGATGTCTTGTCCTGGGCCTGTGAACTGTGGGTGTTATAGGCAAGCGAGCAGTGCTAGTCGATTGTAGCAATTACATCATCAAAGTGTGCAAAGTGCACTATGGAAGCATCAACAAGGGGCATGTCATTCCAAAGAGTAGTCAGTGTAGGCTTTCCAGAAGGTGATACTTGACCTGAGACTTGAAGTAGGAGAAATTAGCCTTGCAAAGGGAGAATCATTCCAGGAAGAGAACAGTGTATATTAAGATGCTGAAGCAATCAAGAGCATGCCTTACTTAGGAAGTGTGAGTAGTTTTAAATGGCTGGAGTGAGACAAGTGGGAAAGTCCCAAGTCAGAGGTCCCTGGGCCCGTGAGGGTAGAAATGAGGAAGAAGCTTTACTTGGAGAATGTGCATTAACTAGGATGTAGAATCAGAATTGCCACTGAAAGGAAACAAACTTGTTTCAAGGAAGAAAACAACATACTGTATCTCAAATCTGAAAGTCTCAGTGATGACTAAAAGAGAAGTATGAACAGTGAAGACAGTGGCCTGGAGAGTCAAAGGAACAACAGAATAACATATGCGATGTGGAGGTCAATGGATCGGTCAATGGCACCAAAGTGTGTCAAGATGTAAGTGGCATAGCACAGAGGAGCTATACCAGCCCTGGTACACTGCTTGGCTGCCTTCCCAACGTGACGGAGTTCAGCTTATGCAGAGTGAATTCCAACATGAATTCTTTCAAGATTTGCCAGGCTGCCTGTGTCAAGGTGGAACTTTGTGGTGTGCAGAAGTAAAAGGAGTGAAATCTGGAATTACTTTGCAAGGAGATATGCTTTGCGGATGCATGGAGGACATCGCTTTATGTAGGAAAGCAAGGAGCCTCATTAAGCTATCTTTAGGTATGTTCAAAGGCCCTCTTCATGTGCTCTGTCTCATCTCTGATGAGAGGATGGTGTACCCAGAGCAACTTGAATGATTCTACCAAAGCTCTGTTGGATATTATGTAGGTGGGAACACCAGTCAGGCAGATTGCCTCCCTCAAGAACATAAAGGAGTATTTTCATTAGGACACTGACTATATATCTTCAATTCAAAGATACTAGTATTGTGCCAAATATGAATTACCCAAAGGCCCAACTGATACAGGTGACCTGAAGGGTCTGGTGGCTTGTTGTGACATGAGTGAGCACATAGAGTTTGGGTTAGGAGGTTCCAGCTGGACATCTTGTTAAAACAGACTTCCTTGCCGAAACCGGTTTGGCTCAGTGGATAGAGCGTCGGCCTGCGGACTGGGAGGTCCCAGGTTCGATTCCGGTCAAGGGCATGTACCTGGGTTGCGGGCACATCCCCAGTAGGAGATGTGTAGGAGGCAGCTGGTCGATGTTTCTCTCTCATCGATGTTTCTAACTCTCTATCTCTCTCCCTTCCTCTCTGTAAAAAATCAATAAAATATATTTTTAAAAAAACAAAAAAAAAACAGACTTCCTTGGCACCTGGCATTTGCTTTGCACCTTTGTGGGTGCTGAGTCAGGTTGCTCCTCAAAGCCTTCTAGGTTCTGCAGGGCTGAGGTTGTACTGATATACTAGTATCTGCAAGTTCTAGAAGGGGCCTCAGGAATGGAAAACCGAGTGGAGAATATCCTGATGGTTTTCGACATTCCCAGCACCAGTGCTCACAGATTGGTGCATCTGCTAAGCCTTGTAAGCTGCTCTAAGCTGCAGTGACCTAGATAATTAGCTTGAATGCTGACTTGGGCCAAGACACGTCAGCTCCCAGACATAGTTGTTGACTTTGGCAGGCCAACCAGGGCCACAGGACCGGGAGCACTTCCGGCATTAGAGATAACTGTTTCTACTTTGTGCAGGCAAAGGGAAGAAAACCGCCTCTAAAAGGTCTGTGCCACAGGTGGACCCCAGTGACTTACAGTGTTTTTCCAAGATGAGGGTCAGGTTTTTCTAAGTAAAGTTTACTCCTTACCCCTAACCCTCCGGTGTAGACTACAGTTTTGGGTTTAAACTACAAACCTCACAAATATCAGGCACTTCTGTAGGTCCTTGGATGAGCCTGCCATGAGGCTCTCTTAGGTCGTGTAATTCAAGACCTGGGGAAAGGGACCATTCCTAGAAAGCAGAACTACCGAAATCTTGAAAGCATAATTCTCCAGTTTGGCCAAGAGGTTGGGATGTTTGAGCTTCTACAGGACCAACCAATTAAGAGCTTATTTGAAACCAGTGCTCCACAGGATAATACTGGGATAAACAAAGTCAAATAACTTTCTTTACTCTGTGTGGACTGCTAGGAGCATTTCCTGTGCTCATTAGTATTGTGAGTTGCTAAGCAAAGACATGGTCATGTAGCTTTCCCAAAATAGGAAACACTTTTTTTCCTGGACCTGTCCATTAAAGTAGTCAGTATTTCTTACAACACCTACTCGTGAGTCACTGAGTTAGTTTTCCCTATTACTCCCCTGATATCCCTCCCCAAGATGGTTTTGGACAACATAAACTAAGTGGGACCTGGTAATTCTCCAACCTTCAGGTCACCTGTAAATGGATCTTTATTTTCTAAACTGCTTATAGTTTCCTTCTTGGTGATTTATCCCATTATTAGTGAAAATAAGATAAACACAGTTCTTTTATGAAATGAAGCAGTCAAAATTATGTGGGGGAAATTTAAATATTGAAATGTTTTTACTGTTGAAATATCCATATATCTTATGTAGTAATATTACCAAATTAAAAAAGAAATATATGGGAATAATATTGATATGAAATACTTTTAATTTAAATATGCAAAAAAACATAAAATTAATATAACAACAAGGTTAAGATAAAATTTCTGAAATAGGCCAAGATTATTTAAATAAAGCCTTCAATTTACCAAATTTTTCTTTATCTCATTTTTACCATACACTGTTCCTGCTCATAGCATGCCAAAGATGAAACAGGGTAGCTTATAATATGAAAAACATGTATTACAAGCGAGTCATAAGTTTGAAGAATGGCCACTTGCCCATAGCCATGAATTTTGGAGGAAATGTATTTTCTAAAAAATGATTTGTCAAAGGAATAGCAAGTATTTATTAAAAACATTAAAGTGGTGAAAAACTGACCCTTAGGCAATGTACAGATTCATCACTCAGAAGCACAACATGTATCAAATACATAATTTATTTTGAAACTAATCAGTTTTAATTACCTTTAGGTGAAGGACAAAATCTGAAAGAGAAAGATGCATTGAAAGAGTGACTTATGCATTCAGACGCTTCTGTTTTTACTGCATATGGCTTACCAGTTATTAAATATGGACCTCTCACATTTATATATTCACAAACTCATTATCTTTTACTCTGCTAGGAGGCATTTTGCTGGAGTGTATCTGCTTTCCTTCCTAATGTCAGCATCTGCTCTCTACTAGTATAACATCTCCTTACAGCCTAACAGTGGGATTCAAAGGCATGCTATCATTTTGATTCTTCTACGAGAGGAAAACAGCAACAAGTGCTTTATTTCCTGGAAAATCTTTTCAGAAGCCAGGAACACTGGGGAAATTTCCAGAATGACTTATAGAAGGAGGGGGCTAAAACTGCCCCTACCTATCCCTATATCTAAGAGTTGGTATAGCCTGAAAGGTAGGGAATAAGAAGGGCCTCCCCCCACCAGCCATCTCTTAGCTCCTAGGCCAGAGAATATTTTTGCTTCAGCATTCCATAAATCTCTTAAGAAATAAGAAGGGAACTTGTGATAGCAATTTTGTTCACCATTCAGCAGTGACAGCAGCAAGCAAAAACAGAGTTTACTACAATAACAAGTATTTAGAACAGAACCTGGTACACAGTGCCACGTAAATGTTTGTTCATTAAAATGTTATCACAGGTTCTTTGGAAACACACTTGAAAGGGCTGCAATATACCATTGAGTAATATAGTGTAATTTACCTAATCATTCTATCATTGTTTCAGTTTTTCAATGTTGTAAATATCTGTTCTTTGTAGTTTGTGTGCATTATTTTATCCGCTACAGCCTGTATTGGGGGTTATTGAAGCCATCAAGTAGCTCGGCTGTTACTGCAGAGGAGCATGGCTAACGGCCACAGCACTGCTGACTGGCAAGGAAATGGTTTTCCTAATGTCCTCATTTTATATCCTACTCAAGGCAATAGAGGTGGCCTATGAAAGTATAGCTCCCTTGAATCGAATATGTAGTATTTTTGTTCTAGGCAGGGACACCTTCTATTACCAGAAGGTGGAAACATCTGAGAGACAAACCCATTATTGATGTAAACCTTCTCTTGGTTTCAAAAAGCATGCTGGATGCGAGCACAAAGCATTTCCTGAAGCTTAATGATCATCTAGGATTAAGGATGGCCTTCAGCAGATTTATGATTAACATTTCCAAGCAGGTCATTAATCTCCAGGAAATGTTCAGTGTGTTGATTACTGTTTGCTTAATTGAAGAAATGAATAATGTAGTAAAGGATGATTACATAAATTTGAAGAGACTGTTATTCTAATATGCACAGCAGCACCCCCTAGTGAACACTTGGTAAATGTAAAAAAAAAAAAAGTTAAGGTTTTTATTTTTTATTATTTGATCTTAAGGAGGGAAAGGGAGGGAAGGCCGGAGGGTTGGAAGGGGGAGGGGGGGGAGTGGAGAGAGAAACAGAGAAACATTGATTGCCTTCTGGTACAAGGAACGAGGCTCTAACCAACTGAGCCACACCACCGGCCAGCGCAAGGTTCTTAAAATTGACATGTCAGGTTTTGATGAGTAAAAGAAACTTTTTTTACAAAAGGAAAAAAAGAAACTAATATATTTTTAGAATGTGAAAACCCAGATAGATCTAAAGTAAATGAATGACTTTATTTGGAAAAATTACTTAAAGTCTCATTTTTCAATAACATTGTAAAATTTAACATTGCAACATTGAAAACTTCTGTTTTAACAAGAAAACTCTCTTCTGTTTTTGCAGATCAGAAAGGGTTCTTTGTTTGATATCATTTCCTTTCCAGCAAAGACTGCTTTAACTAGCATAATGTATGCTTCATACGCAGCACTAATTTATTTGGTAAGTTAAGCAAAATTATCAGAATCTAGAAATAAATATCCTTATCTTATGTAAGATTAAAGGTATACTGTACATTCTACTCAAAAGCCAAGGTACTATTCTCTTGTAACACAAAATAATTTTACATTAAAAATTTACTTCAATCTACTAAAAGCTAATTTGCTTAAATAACTTAAATTATTTTGTTTTTATAAGGTGTATTACCACTTGGTCAAAATATTGTGGTTTTTGCTTTCATTTAGCTATAGCTGTTTTGTTTCAGCCATTGTGCCATAGTTGGCTAAAATTCAGTATTCCATTGTTTAAGTCTGTGATTTGGGGGAAAACAAATATTAGTGTGTTTTGAATTATGAGTGCTGTAAATTAAAAGTGTATTTTGAGTTACAAGTGCTGTAATTTAAAAGTGTTCATCAAAAGACTCACTTTCCTGGTGAAAAAAACACCCTTTTCCTATTGCCCAAGAACACTTATTATGTTCTTAATCAAGTGAACTTATATATGTAGGTATATCTGTAGACTCTCTGTTCTATACAGTTGATCTATTTCTCTACTCTTGTACCAATTCAACACTATGATTTACAGAACCTTTATAATGTCTTAATAATTGACAAAAATATAAAAGCTTTTATAAATTATAAGGGATTATTTATTTTAATCTATTGCCATTTATACTTACCTTTAAATTTTTTTAAAAAGTATAACATACAAAGAGAAAAGTACGCAGCTTGAATCATCATAAAATCTATTAACCTATGTACCACACATGTCAAGAAAAAAATATTACTATCATTCTAGAAGTCTCTTTCTTGTCCCCCTCATAATCTCTAACCTTGTCTATAAAGGCAACCACTATTTTGACTTCTAACACCATAGATAGTTTTGTTTGCATTGTATATAAGTAAAATTATATACAACATATTCTTTAGTATTTGCCCTTTTTTGCTCAGCACTATCATTGCAAGATTCATTTATTTGATGCTTGTAGCAGTAGTTTGTTGATTGTCATTGCTGTGTAGTATTCCATTAATTGACTCTATCACTATTTATCCATTGTACTGTTGAACATTTAGAATATTTACAGCTTTGGCTATTGTAAGGTGCTATGAATATTCTTGTACATATGTTTTTGGTGAAATTGCTGGGCCATAGAATATGCACATGTTCATCTTGTACAGATGTTGCCTAACAGTTTTCCAAAAATGGTTTTAACAATTCATTCCAGGAAATTATAGAGTCCAGTAGCTCAACATCATCACCAACACTTGGTATTGTCAGTCTTTTCCATTTTAGTCATTCCTGTATATATGTGATATAATCATATTGTGGTTTTAATTTACATTTCCTTGATTATTAATGAGATTGAGTGGATTTTTATACATTAATTGGACATTTGAATGTCCTTTTTGTTCATTTCTGTTAAAGTATCTTTTTATTTTTCTATTGGGAATTGTCCATCCTTTTTATTTTTTATTGTACTTTAAAAATATATTAGGAACAAACCCTCTTTTGGTTACATATGGACAAATTTACTTTATTCTATGACTTGCCTTTTCCTGTTTTATCAGTGTGTTTTAAAATGGAAATTCTTAATTTTAATATAATTTAGTTGATTAACTTTTCCATTATGTTCAGAGATTTAAATATCCTAATTAGGAAATTTTTACCACATCTAAAGTCATGAAACTCTTATTTCTGATGTATTCTAGGAGCTTTATTATTTTACCTTTCACTTTTAGGAATTGGTTTGAAGTAAGAGTCAAACTTTTTCTCCATGGGTATCCAATTGAACAGACTCACTTCCCTGGTGAAAAAAACACCCTTTTCCTATTGCCCAAGAACACTTATTGTGTTCTTAATCAAGTGAACTTATATATGTAGGTATATTTGAAGACTCTCTGTTCTATACAGTTGATATATTTCTCTATTCTTGTACCAATTCAACACTATGATTTACAGAAGCTTTATAATAAGTCTTAATAATTGGCAGAATAAGTCCTCCTCTCAGCCTGTGAACATGGCATCTCTCTCTGTTTATTTAGGTCTTCTTTAATTTATCTTAATCATTTTTACAGCTTTTTTGTTAGATGTCTTGCACATTTATGTTAATATTTCTTATCATATTGAAACACACAGTAATAAAGTCTAAAATTCCCCATAATCTAGATTCAGTGCAGTCCCAATTTAAATATGAGCAGGTGTGTTTAAGTTGAGTAGTTAATTATAAAATTTATAGGGAATTACAAGGGGTCAAGAATACCCAAGATACCTTTTAAAAAAGTAAAAAAACAACAACAACTTAATTTTAAACACATATACAGGTTTTTTTTAAAGAACAGAGTTTATCAAATAAATATTTTGGAAGTGTTTCAAATTTTTGAGATGTGTTCAATATCTTAAATGTGAATTTCATACAAAATTGGCATTCAATTCAGCTAGAATGCAAATACACTGCAAAAAATGAGTTGGATGAAATGGCTATGTTGAACAAAAAAAAAAGAAAGAAAGAAAAAAAGAAGCCTAAAACCAAAATTAAACTGTAATTTCCCAAAGGCTTTTGAAATAATTTCACATGATTTGTCATGCTATAAACATTCTAAGCAGGTAATAGAAACAATTTTTGGTTATCTGATAATTGGTCATATATGTATCCAAGCAAGACCTAGGAGTAGTCAGGTCTGGCATTGTGGTTTTGAAGGCATATAACATATATGTTGGAAATTAACACTCTGACTGAACCATGCCAAGTGAAAAGTTGACAGAAATGTGAACAACATTAAGATGAGCTAAGAAATCCATGGAGATAAGGAAGCAATAATCAGAAAAGTAGGAAGAAAATCAGTGCAAAGGAAATAGACTCAGGAGGTTGAGATTGATAAGTGTCAAAACAAGCAGAAATCATCAAGAAAAGTGAAGATTTTATTTCCATTAGATTTAGTAGTAAAGGTGTTGGAGGTAACCATCTTGAGAACTTTCTTTCATTTTCTAAAACTGGGACAGAAGTGGTTAGAATGGGCACAGATAAAATTTTGTAGGTGAGGGAAAAAGAAATATATCAAATAGGATAGGGCTTCCCAAACTTTTGTCATAGCATGGCATACACAGAAAATGATCATATTTGGGATAAATGCATGAAGCTGTCTGCAGCTGGAAGTGATGCACCTCAAGTTTTATAGCTCTAGGTTTGGACATACTCAGATGCAAGTAAAAAAATACCTGCAGTTGCCTTAATGGATAAAGATATTTAAATATCACTCTTAATTAAAAGTCTGGAGTTAGGCTGGTATTCCCAGGTTTGTACAATGGATTTACAATGTCATCATGAACCCAAAGCATTCTATTTTTGGAATTGTATTTCTCTATATGTTTTGACACTTTCTTAAAGTACTAAATGGTATTTTTTTTAGGGGAATTGGATCATGTTTATTTAGAAATCATTTAGCTTACTAAATTTTTACCAAAATGGTTGTGCCCTTCAAGTTGTAAACACAGGTATAAGCAAAGTCCAGGGGCTACAAAAGCAAAAACAGAAAACCTACTGTGAGGTATTAACATGTTGGAGACATTTCATCTCTCAGAAGAAATTTTCATTTAATTAAATCAGGAGAATAAAGGAAATGTTTCATTTAATTAAATCAAAGGATAAACATATAGAACATTAATGAATTGAGAAAAAGGATGTAAAGTATATCTTTATTGAGTTATACTAGGTTTTAATTTTCTTTCTAGATTATGGTGCTATATATTTAGAACAAGGAATCAATCTCATGATGTTTGCCATGTGCCCGGGGTTCCAGAAAGGAAGTGCTTCTTTATTAGAATATGTAGATTAATAACTTTATATTAAACACTAGAGGCTCAATGCACAAAATTCGGGCAAGGGGCTCGGCCCTCGCAGCCCTGGCTGCCTCGGCCCTTGCGGCCCACTGCCTCGCGGCCCCACCCACTGGTCATTCTGGAAGGTCATTCCGGAAGGTCGTTCTGCTGTCAGGTCTAATTAGCATATTAGCTCTTTATTATATAGGACTTTATTGGACTTTTTATCTGCAAGTTCAGTAGCTTAAAAAGAAACTTTACTTTTCAATATTTTTTCATTATTAGACAGTCTGTGTTAATGCTGTTCTGGAGAAGGTAAAGAAAATTTTCCAAGAAGAAGAATCCATAAGGCAAAACAGAGAGGAGAGCAAACATCTTAGAAAATCCTTTTCTGAGCCTGCACTTTCTGAGCCTATGTTTCCCGATGGTGAAATCAAAGTGAAATCTTATTGTTCATTACTGGATCAGCCTGACAATATTTCACATTTTCCTGATAATATGCTGAGTAATAAGATCCAGGTTTTACATTCTGTGTTTGACCAATCAACTGAAATAAATGAATGAGCAAATCTGAACATAAATATCACTGAACAGCTTAAGAATTATCTATGTAATAACATTTCACCTGACAAAACTAGGAAACTAGTTTTCATATACTGACTACTCTGCTTTTAAAAAGAATGGGGAGGAACTAATAAAATGTCATTCTTAAGTGTTTATATGGTAGAAAAAACAATGAATCGATGCAGAATATGACTCTGATTATTTTTTAATGAACATGAAAATTTACCCTTTGGGGGGTTAGACTTTATGCTGTGCTTTATAATATAAGAGTATGTACTGTATAATACATTTATGTTTTTATTAAAGACTTGTTTTGAGTATCTTTCTAATTATTTTTCTGGGAAGGAAAAAAAACCTTCTCTATCAAAATGCTACATGTCTTTTTTAGAGATATTTTTCAAATAATATTTGTTTTCTATCTACAGGCTAGATCAGTGGTCGGCAAACTCATTAGTCAACAGAGCCAAATATCAACAGTACAACGATTGAAATTTCTTTTGAGAGCCAAATTTTTTAAACTTAAATAGGTAGGTACATTGTTATTAACTTAATTAGGGTACTCCTAAGGCTTAGGAAGAGCCACACTCAAGGGGCCAAAAGAGCCACATGTGGCTCGTGAGCCGCAGTTTGCCGACCACGAGGCTAGATAGTTTGAGTCTGCCTATTTCACTTCTTTTGTAACTCATCTATAAAGTATGAATATTTTGCAATTCATTGATGTCAGGAATTTATAAAACAATGTTATTTACAAATCTGATGAGAATATTTCTGTACATGAGGACAGGCCTTGATATAACATTTTTTATTTCCAGATTAGAGTAACAGATCTAAAACCAGAAATCAAGTCCATTAAACTCATTGTTGTCACTGGATCCTGAGAGAAAATGCTCTATAATTGAGCCTGCAAACTAGAGCCATGGCTTTGCCTGTAGGAGGTACTTTGGTTTGTTCCATGCATTAAAATTCTGGCCACATTTTAAGACCTGCCTGGTCATTGGAGGACTGGCACCTGATATAATAGACTGGGATGTGTCCATCCTAAAAATGTACAGTTCCTCTACCTGGTGAGTAGCTATTGCCATAAACTATTTATATAAAGCCCAAGGCTGGCTTTTTAGTAGTAGTATGAGTAATGAGTAGCAAGTGTTGTATTACCTCATGCTACCCATATTCCAACAGAAAAGGAAATACAATAATATGTAGCAAAATGCTCTGTAAGCAGAGCCTTGAAGATAATACTATATTCACTTATTATCCTATCTAATAATAGACAAACATGGTAATTAACCGTACCTTTGACACGCTTCCCATTGACTAATCAGGGCAATATGCAAATTAACTGCCAACCAAGATGGCGGCTGGCAGCCAGGCAGCTGAAGCGAACAGGAGGCTTGCTTGCTCCAGTGACAGAGGAAGCCAAGATTCCCTGCCTGCTGCCGCCCAGCTCTGAGCTGCACTCTAAGCAACTATGTTGCAATTATAGAAGCTAAACAATCCCCAGAAACCTGCTTTCAGTCAGCTGGGCCTCAGAGCTGGAGTTGCAACAGTGTTTCAATTATAGAAGCTAAACAAAGCCCAGATACCTGCTTTCAGCAGCGGAGGCCGCAGAGCTGGAGCCGAGCCTCAGAGCTAACGCCGGCTCTCAGCTCCAGTGACAGCCATAGAAGGTAAATAAATCCCAGAATAAAAAAAAAAGGAGAGGTTGGGAGCTTCAGTCACCCGCCAGCCTGAAAATGGCCCTCAGCCCCTCACCCAGACTGGCCAGGCACCCCAGTGGGGACCCCCACCCTGATCCGGGACACCCTTCAGGGAAAACCAGCCGGCCCCCACCCGTGCACCAGGCCTCTATCCTATATAATAAAAGGGTAATATGCAAACTGACCCTAACAGCAGAAGGACTGGGAATGACTGGTCACTATGACACACACTGACCACCAGGAGGCAGATGCTCAATGCAGGAGCTGCCCTCTGGTGGTCAGGGCGCTTTCACATGTGAGGAGCTCTGCTCAGCCACAAGCCAGGCTGATGGCTGCCAGTACAGCGGTGGTGGTGGGAGCCTCTCCTGCCTCCTCAGCAGCGCTAAGGATGTCTGACTGCAGCTTAGGCCTGCTCCCCGCTGGCAAATGGACATCCCCCGAGGGCTGCCAGAGGGATGTCTGATTGCCATCCTAGGCCCAATCCCCAGGGAGCGGGCCTAAGCCAGCAGGTGGTCATCCCCTGAGGGGTCCCAGACTGCAAGAGGGCACAGGCTGGGCTAAGGGGCCCCCCTCCCCCTGAGTGCACAAATTTTTGTGCACAGGGCCTCTAGTTTTTACAATAATGAAGGGACAGAGTCCAGGTGAATCCCTTAGAATGCTAAGTATTAGGTTTGGAGATATAATATGATCCTATGCCACTAAGAAAACTGCTGTGCTTTGAGACTAGGTTTGTTTTTCTTCAAATTCATATTCTCCTATGAATAGCTAGGTCTTTCTGTTTTTACTTGTTCTTATATCCTATGTGCTGCCAAGTTTTAGATGACCAGCACCCCGGGAATTACTAGTATAGTACAGGCGCCAGGCAACCAGAACAGCATTGGCCAAAAATAATTGGCAGGGTAAACCATTTCACATCAACTCAGCAGAAAGGATTCTGAGGAACAACACCCTACATCTCTTCCCTCTATATAACATTTGCATGAAATGCTTAGTTGTACATACATGCACAAAGTTTTCTAAAAATACAAACATGATTATTTGAAAATTTCATATAGGCATTCAAAGTACTTTAGCAGCAGCTGTGAGTGTCTTCCTATGTTGAGACTATGTGTCTTGACCAGAGAGAAACTGAACCAAGATTTACGTGGCTTTGATGTTTAGCACATTGATAAGCTTCATATTTTTAAATTCAGCATTTCTGGAGGCAATTTTTCAGTGTAAAAAGTCTGCTGTATACATATTTGAAAAGACAGAAGTTAAGATGTAAGCATTTCAGTGTATTTACATTTTACCTTAAAAAATAGTAACAACAATCAAATGGGAGAGATGGGGAATATCTGGAGGTATCAATGAAACAAGAATGGAAGCCTGCTAAAATTGCTGAAGTTGGGTGATGTGAGTTTATTATATAATTCTGTTTACTTTGCATATAAACTTTTCCATGATAAATAAAACCTGCTACATCAAATAAGGACCCCCCCCAATTTTTCTTAATAGATCTTATTTTATACCTTTTCTTCATTTTAGTTCAAATTACTTTCATCCTTCTTTAAGTGCACATACCAGGCCTATGCATTTTATAGATTTCATACTCAGTACTTATGCTTTTGAACCTTTCAGAACTGTATGATTTTTAAAGATAAGTAATGTGCCTATGTTGGAAAAAAGTAATCATCTTTGGTATTGAAGCAAGGTTATTTTTAAAACATACACACTTTTCATTTCCATATAATTTTATCAGGAAGGACTCTTAATTACTTTGAAGTTTCCAGTGGCATAAAAATCTGAGTCATACTTAACAGGTTCATTAGAAAGAGTCACATAAATTTTCCCATTGTCCACTGTCACTGTATGAATCCTTTGCTTTATTCCTTTGGAACACCACTTGGGTTTTGCTGATGGGTCTTTAGGGTTTATAGACTGATATAGTCCTTCTCCTGTTGCCAAAGTAATTTTGAATTTATGCCAGGGGCAAACTATACATGGTCGTCCATCAAAATCCTAGGGAAGGAAATAATTGATTTAATAGTCTGATATTTCCAATGTTCACAATAAACCCCAGACTCAGCACGGAATCTATTGCAGAAGAACCAGGTTAAAGAACAAGACAGCTTTTCTTTTCCCTCCCATTTAGAAATTATTCAGCATAAGGCAGGACCTAATCTTAGCAGTTATCACATCCGTTTTGCTATTGATGAGAAGATAGAGCTCTGCCAGAAGATTACTAGCTCAGCAACTATACCTATTGCTGCAGCTGTGCTGTTACCTATTAGATGTCAATGTTACTTCCTTGACAGAAATGAGGCAATGGCTTCAGATGCTTCTTAAGGAATTTGCACTAACTGCTGGAAGAATGGTAAGCTTCAGATATAATTCAAGGGAGGTTACTAAAAGCATGAGTGCATATATTAATTGAAGAGCAATTTACGATCCAAAGTAGTCAATTCTCAACTTCTTAATTGTATTAAAATGGTGCTTCTCAAATTTAAAAGAGCACAGGAGTCACCAACATTCTGTTTAAATTCAGTAGGCCTAGGGTGGGCTCAAGATGCTGCATTTCCAAGAAGCTTCCAAGTGACACCAATATTTCTGGTCTATGGAACATACTTTGAGTAGCAAGGTCTTAACAGCTCTCATGGTCTGTCATGGTCTGAAATTGGGAGAAATTCTTCCACATTTATCAGCACCAGATGCTTATATTTTTTAAAAACCAGAAGTGCTGGAATACTGACCTTATATCCCCAGAAAACTGTTGGCAAAGATTCATATTTTCATAAATTATGAATTAATATTTTCACAAATTATTAATTATAAATTAACATTCATAATTTAAATACACATCCTTTTACATGAGGACATGAGGGCAGGTGGGGAAGTGTAGAGAGAGTAGCACACTAAGTTTAAGATTGTACTTTGTACCAGTCAGAGAAAGTGAGAGAGAAAGAGAGAGAGAGAGAGAGGGCTATCAGTTTCATGAAATAGAAAAACATAGTATTCCATAGCATGGCTATTTATAACTTATTTAAACTGCTTCCTATTGTTAAAACATTTAGGTTGCTGTCATTTTTAAAAAAATATATTTTTATTGATTTCAGAGAGGGAGGGAGAGGGAGAGAGAGATAGAAACATCAATGATGAGAGAGAATCATTGATTGGCTGCCTCCTGCAAGCCCCCTACTGGGGATTGAGCCTGCAACCCGGGCATGTGCCCTTGGCCGGAATCGAACCTGGAACCCTTCAGTCTGCAGGCCGACGCTCTATCCACTGAGCCAAACCGGCTAGGGCTGTCATTTTTTATTACAATAAATAATGCTACAATAACCATCTCCTATATACATTTAAACATTTGTGCAATTATATCTGTAGAGTAGATATCTCAGAGTGTAATCGCTAGGTCAGAAGACATACATAGTTCTCACATTTATCTGTGAAATGGTTTTCTTTACATTGTAGGGCTGAAAATTCCTAAAATATTAGCAATTATACTAGAAGCATTAAAGTATAGTGCAAAGACAAATGTCAATTATTTTTGACTACAGAATAAAATAAGAATATAAATAGAAAACATTTGA
Organism: Myotis lucifugus; assembly: GCF_000147115.1. NCBI lineage: Eukaryota > Metazoa > Chordata > Mammalia > Chiroptera > Vespertilionidae > Myotis > Myotis lucifugus. The sequence continues at coordinate 25,053,602 of NW_005871048.1, forward strand.
GTTTTTTGAGAATAGATTTAATCTTACATACCTCTATTTCTCCCAAATGTAAAGGTCCTCCTGAGTCTGAAAAGAAATTGAGTATTAAATCTAGTCACTAAAAAAAAACCCTGAAATTTTGATAGTTTTGTGGTTAGCAAACAAGTACAAGATTTACAAATAAAAAAATAAAATCTTACGGTAACAGCGAATATCCATAGCATGATATTCTCCTTTGTGGTAGAAAATGACCACTTCTCTATCATGGACAACAGCTGTCATCCTTTCAGATTTCTTAATGTCATCTTCTCTGCCAACATAGACAGAAGAATATCCCTCCTTCATTTCAGGATCTTGTTCAGGGCTCCCAAGATCCATGCTAGCTGAACCAACAAGAAAAAGGAAAAAAAAATGTAAGTGGCCTTCACTAGTCAGACTATAACGTAACTCACAGATAATCATATTGTAAGAGAAGTCTGATTTCTCTGAGACTGATAGAAGCATTTTTTGTATATAATACATTTTAAAATACTGAATTATAGTCATGATTTTGAGTTACAGACTTTTAAAGCTTGCCAAAATTAGGGAGGACTCCTCACTTTAAAGCTGGACTTATATTAGATTCATTTCAGTGTGTAAGGTGGATATTTCAGAACTCTTAAAACACAAGACTAAAGTTTCACTATCCTTTTATTCCCGATCGAACTCAATGCTAAACAACATTTGGTTGTTATCCTGTTGAATTTAGGACTCCACGATAGTCTGGATAGTCTTGGATCTCTAGGTTGAGGTGTATCACTTTCCCCCCCTTCTTTATGTATTGGTTTTGGGTGTATAGCTCAGTGGTTAGACAATCATAATGTACATAGCGTTTCCCTTAATATTTCCAGTACCTCAACTGGAACCATACATAGTTACACAATATTGACTATATTTCCAAACACCAGTTCTCTCTTTGGGTCTATGAGTCTGTTTCAAGTTTGTTGTGCATTTATTTTGTTCTTTAGATTTCACACATAAGTGAAATCATATGGTATTTGTCTTTCTCTGATGGACTTATTTCACTAAGCATCATACCATCTAGATCCATCCATGCTGTCTCAAATGGTAAGATTTCCTTCTTTTCCATGGCTGAATAATATTCCATTGTAGATAGGAACCACAGCTTTTTTTTATCCACTGGCCTATTGATGGGCACTTGGGATGCTTTCATAGGTTGGCTATTATAAATATCGCTGCAATGAACATAGGGGTGCATATATTCTTTCAAATTTGTGTTTGGGGTTTCTTTGGATAAATCCCAGAAGTGAAATTGCTGGGTCGGCTCACTTGGTTTTGCCTAGCATGGACAGCCAGCTCTTACAGATCAACCAGACGACTATTCTAGCAGAAGGGGATGGGTATGAACACTTCTTTCTTAAATCAGAAATTGTCATTACTTTCTTCTGCCTCATTTGGGCATTCAAAGAGATGACTTCTCTTCAGTTAATTTACAGCAGTATGTAAACTCATATTGCCAAAGATTTAGTAGAGAATTTGCAGGTATTATAAATATATTTCTTCCCATCCCAGATATTTAGCCTATTTCTTTGAAAGCAACCCTTTCAAGGACACTGTCTGTATATTTTAAGAACATAGTCTTCAGGCCTTCTAGTGGTTTCTCTAAATACTTATTTAATCCTGTATGACTGACTAGAAGTTTGAAAATGTTAGTAGGAACAGAGCATTGGCTCATTTAGTTATTGAAAAAATTTGAGGTATAACTGACATACATAACATGTTAGTTTTGGGTGTACAACATAATGATTTGATATTTGTATATATTGTGATATGATCGCTGCAATAAGTCTAGTTAATACCAGCAGTATACATAATTATGGAATTTTTTCTCTTATAATGACAACTTTTAAGATTTACTCTCTCAGCAACTTTCAAATGAGAGGATAGCTCATTTAAAAAATAAATTCAGTCCTGGCTGGGTGGCTCAGTTGGTTTAAGTGTCATCCCATATACCAAAATGTTTGCTTCCCCGTGAGGACACATACTTAGGTTTCAGATTTGATCCCTGCTTGAGGAGTATATGGGAGGCAAGTGAGCCATGTTTCTCTCTCACATTGATGTTTCTCTCTCACATCGATGTCTCTCCCTCTCTAAAAAAAAATCAATAAAAACATATCCTCTGGTGAGGATCAAAAATTAAAAAAAAAAAAACAAGTTCATAAAACAAATGATTAAGAAGTAAAACCTCTATGTGAATGTGTAGAAATGAGCTTTAGATAGAAGGGATTTATACACTATTTTGAAGTTAGTTCTGAGCCATAAGGAAGATAGATATTAGAGCCTGAGCTCCAAAATTGAAGTATAGGATGAGCACTGTAGATATTAGAGCCTGAGCTCCAAAATTGAAGTATAGGATGAGCACTGTCCCTCCCCCCCCCCGAAGCAGGAGCTCTCTCTCTCTCTCTCTCTCTCTCTTGATGGGAAGAAGCAGGAGCTTTAAATTCAAAGTATAAGGGAAAGCATTATTACACAAATCAAGTTTAGGGAATTACAGACATGTCAAATTTGTGCTCTGACGTTAGCGTTGTTAAACTTTGCTCTAACTAACCTAGTTACTTTTTTAAAGAATGGGAAAAGCACATAAGCTATTTTTGAAAAATTATTTCATCATAATAAAAGCAAAAAATATAGTGTTTTTTTTAAAGACCATGATTTTCTGAATACTACATCTCTAAACAGTTTGGAAGCTACCCGAAGTACACAAATTGCTCATGTGGCAGTAATTACCTCCACAGTGTTGGATGGATGTGCAGCCCTTTATCACATTTTGTGACAGAACAGACAGAAGGGCAATAATGATAAGAAAAATGGGAACAGAAAGATGAACTGAAAGGGGGGGAAACAGGCTGAAGAAAAAGAAAGAAATATGGAATTTGCAACACATTTAACCAACAAAGGATTAAGATTCAGAATATATGAACTATAAACCAGAAAGAAAATACCAAATAATCATAGAAAAATGGGCAAAATACAGAACAAACATTTCACAGATGAGGAAATCTGAATGGCCACTAATCACATGTAAAGATGCTTCACTTTATTAGTAGGAAAATGTAAACGAAATGAAAAGCAAAGTAACACATGGGATACTATTTTCTACCCAACAGACTGGCAAAAAATTATACCAAGTATTGGCAAGGATACGAAGCAACTGATAGTGATGACATCAATTAGTGCTCCCCACAGCTTGGCATTACCTAGTAAAGTTGAACATATTCATGACCCAATAACCCCACTTTCCGTGTATTATAGAGAAACATTCACAGGTACACCAGGGGACATGCACAAGAAAGGTTACAATAGCAAAACTGGGCAGGAAACAACTCAAAATCAATCAACAGTGAAATGGATAATTTTTTTGTATTCAGTCAATGCAATGTAGCAGTAGTATGGCTATATCAGTTTGGATGTAAAAAATATAACTTTAAATGAAAAAAATTTAAAAATATTTTAGAGTATGCTTTCATTTTTATCAAATGCAAAAACAGGCAAAGCCAAAAATATTATTCATGGATACTGTATAAAGTGTAAATGTATAAAGAAAAGCAAGGGGATGATAAATACAAATTTTCTTAAACATCTCAAAGTATTACATTTGGTCTTATATTTAAAATTATTCTTTTTCAAAATTTACGTTGTATCCTACTAATTATGAGCCAAATAACCCAAAAATCCAAGAAAAATGGGATAAAATGGCACTTTCTATCCATAGTGGAGGTGCCTGTGCATAGAACATTAATGAACTATTTGAGAATTTCGTACAGCTGATTTCAAAACTGGGAATTAGATGAGGAAATAAATGAATAGTTCTCTTTCTTCTTCCAGGCAAAAGCTAGAAAAGAAATACTAGTATCAAGCAAGTAACAAAATACATGAGATGTGGAGTAGCATCAGAAGTTAAATAAGTTCTCTCCCACTCCCAAATAAATGAGAACCAAATACAATCCTCCCTCAAGTTTCAGTCTCTTAGAACATGCAGTCTTTGCAGGATTTTGCCCTCAATTAAAAAAGAATAAAATAACTGGAGTGAGCCTTGCAGGGGCTGATAAGAAATGAACAGAGAAAGCTGGGGCTGATGATAAAGGTTTCAGAGAACTATGATTATAGTCTTCCTTTTTGCTTAGGACACTATTACCTCGTCCTTCAAACAATTCTTCCCTCTGTGCATCATAAATGGTTCTATTTACTTATGATATCTGGTGACTAGACTTAACACCATATTATTCTTAATCATATTGTGGGTATCATGGTTGGTCCCTTCAGAGGACAATTAAGAGTCAATGTATTCACCTTAACTACTGTTACTCTGATGCACTATTCAGATGTTCCCACACATTTCCTCTATTTTGAATCAACCTTAAGATAGTAGAATCTTGCCTGAATAAAAAGAAAATGAAAAATTAACCAGGTTACCCAGTTGGCGGGATAGATGAAGAAGACGTCCTTCTGAAAAAATTTAGCCATTTTGTTCCACGGTTTACTCTGAGAAATATTTTTTTTTGACTTGTGCCTAAAATTGGGTTTCTAAAGGTGTTGACACCACATAAAATCCCAAATTAGTTAAATGGATCCCAGTCTCTATTAGCTACCTTTCCAGCATAAGGAATTCATTCAGGTTAAATTAAAAATAGACATTAACTCAGTTTCCATGGCAGTGGAGACAAAAAGAGAGATGAGATTAAAGGAGCTTGTTCTTCCTCTTGAGCACTGACCACGGTGCTTTTTTTAAGTCTGGAGACTTGACCTACATATTGTCAGAACATATAGGTCCAGGGCGTCCCCTTGCTTTTAGGGCCGGAGAAGAGAAATGCCTTTGCAGTAAGTAGTTTTGTTCCATCTCTTTGGGTGGCAGATAACAGAGGGAAATAGCGCTCTTTCAATGAGGCCAATGGCTGGGCTCTGTGCGTATAGAAACTCGTTCATCTTCACAAACCCCCGGCGGTACTGTATGTTCCAGACGAGGGAACTAAGGGTAAAGGGCTCTTTTTTAACAAAAGCTTCCTCAAACTCACAAAGTAGCAGTCAACATTTAAACCCAGATCCGATGAGTCTAAACTTGTGAACATGGAAATATGAACCTTAACCTTTCATCGAAGGAGTCTCCATGGACTTATAAAAAGACGTGGCCTGCAAGTGAACTCTCTGAAAGGTACTAAACCGTTTAGCAAAGTAAAAAATCTCTCTCTCTCTCACCATATATATCACCAAAGATGGT
>NW_005871048.1:25060148-25074101 GCF_000147115.1 Myotis lucifugus
TGTACCCGCTTGGTTGGATAGGGTCGAGAGGCAAAACTACATGACAGCTTTCATACCAAACCATGCCGCGCGGGCCGCCGTCGCCGGAAGCCCGAGCCCAGGCCCGCCTCCCAGCCGGAAGCAGCGGCCCCCGCGAGCCCCGCCCCGCCCCACGCGCGGCCGCCGAGCTCCGCGGCCGGAACAGAATTTACCTTCAAGTCCCTCGCTTCTCCTCGTCGTGAGCGGCCCGCCGCGGACCCCGCGAGAAGCTACTGCGAGAGCCGGGGCTGCGGGCAGCGGCCGAGCCTCGGGAGGCGGGGCGAGCCGCCCACGTGACCCCGGCGCGCCGGTCTCCGGGAACCACTAGACGGCACCGCGGACCAACCAGGCTCTGCCGGGACCTTCGAACCAAGTCTCATTAACCTTCTATTTCACAAACGTAAGTGGCATCCATTTATTTTGAAATATTTGTTGATCTCACCACATTTAAGATGTTTTATTGCAAGGAAGAATGGTTACAGGAAATACAGTGTAGACATGCGAATTGCTTGTAGCCATGGAATACTGTGTGTACCCTCTTTAGTGTAGAAGATTGTTTCTCGAGATACAAATACGTAGGTATGTACATAAGCTTTTTCTTAAAAAAAAATTATTTAGTGGTTTCTTGGAGGAACGAGGAAAGATTTTCACTTTCATGTTTTGAACTTTGCAACTTTGTTTTTCTCTTTATACTTCTCCGAATTTAAAAAGCAACAACGATCTTGTGTTCAAAACTGGCAGCTAGGTGCTCTGATGTGTGTGCATGTGTGTGTGTGTGTTTTTAAAGTGTTCTTGACTGTCTTCTAATGCAGTGGTTCTTAACTCTGGCTAAACTTATTAGAGTCACCTGGGGGTATTTAAAGTCCTGATGCCCAGAACGATGAAGTAAAAATCTTGAAGGGGAGAAGGATACATTTTTTCTAACTTCCAGGTGATTCCAGTGTGACCTCAGGTTGAAAACCACAGTCTGTTTAATATCCTGATATATTGATCTCAGATCCTTGAGTTGCCAATGGGGCCTTGGGCTGCTGAAACCCAGAAGCCTTTTCCATTTATCCCCAAATGCCATGCAAATGACTTTTTTTTTCTCTGAGCCAAAACATGTAAAAGATTGAGAAGCCCAGAATAATGGGTTTGCTTACAATGCCATTTTCTTCAGATTTTTATTATGTTTAGTATAGCTTTAGGATAATAGTTGTATTTTATGGGATAATTTCCAGTTTGCCCGTTTGTTTCATGGATTCAAGCACAAATTAAACATCTAGTTTTGAAGAATTGCTTTACCGAAGTGATAATAAAATATATTTGGATTTATTATAATTTACATGATCTGTTAGCAATCCCAAATTATTTTATTGACACATGGAATATGTTAGTAGTCCTCAGTTGGTGTCACTGAAGGACTAAGTAAGGTTTGCTATTTCTAATGAAAAGTTCTTTTTTGCTTTGGCATATGCCGGAAGCTGGTCCATCCTTGCTACTTGACACAGTCGCTGCAGGGAAGAAACATCTGCACATCATATGTTTCAAGGGACCTGGCATACTGTTCTTAATATGTTTGCTCCCCTTCTTAGCACTATGTGTTCTAACCAGGCCCACCTCCCCGAGAAAGGTTGTTTCCCCAGGTGGGGATGTTTCCCTGGAGTTAGGGATTAACAGGACTAAGGAAGGGAATAAATCAGTAAAACCCCTTAATTTAGTGCCAGGCGGGTAGTTAATCACCTTAACTACAATCAACGCTTAAGCTACATGATCTTTACTTAGGCCATTCTCCTTCAGTTACTGCCTTGTAGCTTAACAGAACAGTAGAGTAGTGACCTTGGAATGGAGCTAACAAACTAGCCCTAACCTTTGGAATAGAATGGATAGGATTAAAATCAACAGAGCTAGATAAAGGTAAGGTTTTTAGCAAAGGTCAGATAAGAAACTATAAACATAAAACAAGGAACTGTAGAAGGTCAAGAGAGGACCCAAAACATACCATGATATAGAGGAATGCTTATAGAATCGAGTAGTATAAAATACATCTGTAACAGGACAATAGAGAGAACCTGGCTATGCTGATCACCTGAAAGCTGTCTCCGAGTCCATCATTCTTCGCCAACTCCGTCCACACCTTTGGGAACCCCTGGACCACTGGGGCTGGACCCCGGCAGGCATAAGCTGAGCATTAAGATAAGACACATCTTAGATCCACTGACCTTAAATCTGATTTTGAATAAACTGAGGACCTCAGTAGATATACAGGAATATATACATACAGAATGAGAAAGAAGTGGGAATTTTTTTTTTAAATCTCCACCGAAAGTAATAGTGTGATTAGTCATGTAAAATATAAAACGCTTTGAAAGCCGAAACCGGTTTGGCTCAGTGGATAGAGCATCGGCCTGCGGACTGAAAGGTCCCAGGTTCGATTCCGGTCAAGGGCATGTACTACCTGGGTTGCGGGCACATCCCCAGTAGGAGATGTGCAGGAGGCAGCTGATCGGTGTTTCTCTCTCATCGATGTTTCTAACTCTCTATCTCTCTCCCTTCCTCTCTGTAAAAAATCAATAAAATATATTTTAAAAAATAAAATAAAATAAAACGCTTTGAAAGCTGAATTGGCAGGCTGAAAAAAACTACCTTTCTCCATTTCTGAGACTCAGGTCTACAAACACACGCACACACCCATGCAGCGTAGGCATGCTCATGAATTAAAAGCAGGAGCCCATAAAGTCCATTTGAAAGTCATTACAGCTCAGAATAAAATTTATGATTCATACTGTCATTTTACTTTTCTCCTCCCCCCTCCCTTCCCTTTTTTTTTTTTAATTAGAACAGTTCCAGCTAGTGTAGGCTCCCATGAAGGTGTACCTGAGGCCATTTGGAGGCACTTTCTTCCTAACTTTCATTCTTTCCTTCCCTACTAGTGACACCTAGTGGTAGCGGCTGGCATGAGTTTTGTTACCAACGACAGAAAACTGGCTTTTCTTCTGTGATCTGGCCCCTCAATATCTTTGCAGATAGTTTCACTTGTCCCTTCTCACCTTTGAGCCCCGTTCCTCTGCTCTGAGCATGAGGCTGTTTCTAGGCAGGGTTTTCCAGGACTAAGTCTTTCCTCTCAGAAAGGTTCAAAAACTGCCTTCAGTCCTAGCCAGTCTGTCTTGTGAGGAAGTTTGAAGAATATCCATCAATCTGGATTTCCTATTCCTTCAAACCAGAAAAAGATGATAACATGGCCCTTATTAGTCCATGGGGATTCAGATTATGAGAAAGTGAGGGTGGCTCTAAATGCCACCTATCTGCTTATGACTTGTACATGGAAGTCTGCACAATATTCATACCTGCCTGATACTCCAACCTGAATATTGTGGCAGAAAGAGTGGTGCTCACCCAACATTCCATCTACTACCCCATGTTTCCCAACCCCATTTACAGGTGATTGAGACTTGGTGGCTAGTTTTGGCCAATGGACTGTGAGTGAAAGTGCAGTGTCGCTCCTAGACTTAAGCATAGCAGAACTGATATGAGACTTCTCCACTCACCTCTTCTTTCTGTCACAACAATTGACATTCTAGACCAGCACTAGACCAGTTTTTTTCAGTCGGATCTCACGGACCACCGGTTGGTGACTGCTGTTCTAGAGGGTAGAGCCTCCACCAGCCTGAGTCCCTGAGTGACTATGTGGAAAAGAGACTACCCACTCCCTCCCCCAACTCACCAACTTCTACCAAGCTATAATGACATGTAACTTAAGTGCAAAATAAACATTTATGGTGTTAAGCCACTGAAATTTTAAGATTTCAGTTTATTATTGCAACGTAGCATATTTAATCTATCTCATACATAACTGTCTCAAATTTTATGTGTTCAGAATTGAAGTAATTTCCTCCCGTAAACATACCTATACTTCCTTTGTCCCTGCCATCTCCATAAGTGACAACATTGTCCATCTTTGTTGGTTTTGTTTTTAACTGTTCCCTTTGAACCCTAATAGGGGATAGAGTCCTGGAGTGTTAGTCCAATTGAAATTCCTTTACATGAGACCACAGGGTAAGGGATGTGGGTTCCTGTCTAATACTCCACAGAGCCTGGTGTTTCTGGGCTGGGTGTGCTGCATTGAGGGAGAGTCTATAGAGTGCCAAAGTCTCCACATCTGCTGCGAGGGGCATTTTAAGTCTTGAACACAGAGGCTGATTTCAGCTCCTCTTGTTATGGAATGAATTAGTTTTATGCAACTTGCTTGCAGAGGTGATTCTCCAGTATTCCTCACCTTTGTGCCTCCTGGGGTATCACCTGTGCACATTTTTGACTCTGCTGTTGCTATTGCTCCATCTGGTTTCCTCTGGTCATAGGGAGCAAGAATACCTCTGCCACATGCTTTTACAGACAGTGCTTTTCTTCTTCTTTTTTAAAAATATTGTTGAAAGTATTACATAGATCATTCTTTTTCCCCCATTAACCCTTCCAGCCAGCTTCTGTCCCCACCCCACCCCATTAGGCCCTCACCACACCATTGCTTGTGTCCACAGGTAATGCATACAAGTTCATTGGTTGGTCTCTTCCCATCTGCCCTTCCCTGCCGTCCCTCTGAGGTTCAACAGTCTGTTCATGCTTCTATGACTCTGGGTCTATTATATATGTGTGTGTGTGTATAATATATATATATATATATATATATATATATATATATAGATAGATAGATATATATATATATATATTGATTAAGATATTACATATGTGTCCTTATCCCCATGTTATCCCCTACCTGCCCCCCCGCTCATGCCTTCACACACACACACACACACACACACACCCGTTGTTCATGTCCATTGGTTAGGCGTATATGCTTGCATATAAGTCCTTTGGTTGATCTCTCCCCCTTACCCCCACCCTCCCCTACCTTCCCTCCAAGGCCCGACAGTCCAATCAATGCCTCTCCGTCTCTGGATCAGTCCTTGTTCATCAGTTTATGTTGTTCATTATATTCCACAAATGAGTGAGATCATGTGGTATTTATCCCTTAAAGAATATCCTTCAGCATTTCATATAATCCTGGTTTGGTGGTGATGAACTCCTTTAGCTTTTTCTTGTCTGTGAAGCTCTTTATCTGACCTTCAATTCTACATGATAGCCTTGCTGGGTAGAGTAATCTTGGTTGTAGCTTCTTGCTATTCATCACTTTGAATATTTCTTGCCACTCTCTTCTGGCCTGCATGGTTTCTGTTGAGAAATCAGCTGACAGTCGTGTGGGTACTCCCTTGTAGGTAACTAACTGTTTTTCTCTTGCTGCTTTTAAGATTTTCTCTTTGTCTTTAGCCCTTGCTATTTTAATTATGATATATCTTGGTGTGGTCCTCTTTGGATTCCTTTTGTTTGGGGTTCTCTGCGCTTCCTGGACTTGTAAGTCTATTTCTTTAATCAGGTAGGGGAAGTTTTCTGTAATGATTTCTCCAAATAGGCTTTCAGTATCTTGCTCTCTCTCTTCTTCTGGCACCCCGATAATTCAGATGTTGGTACGCTTGAAGCTGTCCCAGAGGCTCCTTACACTATCTTCATATTTTTGGATTCTTTTTTCATTTTGCTTTTCCGGATGGGTGTTTTTTGCTTCTTCGTATTTCAGATCTTTGACTTGATTCTTGGGATCCTCTCGTCTGCTATTGGATCTCTGTATTATATTCTTTATTTCAGTCAGTGTATGTTTAATTTCTGACTGGTCCTTTCCCATTTGTTTGGCATTCTCATTAAGGTCCTTGAAGGTCTCACTAAGTTCCACGGAGGTCTCACTAAGTTTCTCAGAGGTTCGTAGAAGATTCTTGAGTAATCTTATAACTGTGGTTCTGAACTCTGTCCTCCATTCGTTTGCTTTCCTCCATTTCTTTCATTTGTGACATGTTTCTTTGTCTTCGCATTTTTGGCTGACTGCAAGGACCCGCTGTGTCTATAAGAAGAACTGCTACAGCGATACCAGCAGATTTCTCTGCTTTGTTTGGAGTTTGGAAGTTTTGGAGCTCTCTGATCCAGCTGCAGTTTGTTCAGCTGCAGAAGCGCAGGTGCCTCCTTTGTGCAGCCAATCACAGCTTGGGAGGGGATGTGAATAGAGTGGGGCGAGGTCTCAGGAAGACACCAGGGCGGAGCAAACAATGGTGTCGTCAGGTCTCCGTGACTCGGACTTCATGTTTTTGCGATTCCCCGAGTGCCGCGCTCCCCGACCGCCACAAAGATCCCCAAGAGCAGCTCTGTGAGAAAGTCACCCTCGCTTTCCCACCCGCTGCAGGACAGTCCCGTTTCTCCCCGTAGGAGCCTGGGACCCCAGTGTCTCGCTGTAAATGAGTTCAGTGCGTTCGAGAGCTTGTATCCCCTTCCTATTGAAAGAAACCGCGCACCCAGGTGCAGCAGCCTCGCACAGGCTCTGTACCTCTGTTCTTGGTGCCGCTCCCCTCCTACTCGGTCTCAATGCGCTTTTTTTCGTTCCTTCTAGTTGTAGAACTTCCACTCGGTCAGCTTTCCCGTGGTTCTGGATGATAGCTGTTTTGTCTTATGGTTGTGGTTTTAATGTTGTTGTAGGGGGCAGCACGTACAGGTTTGTACCTTATGCCACCATCTTGATTCTCCTGGGTCTATTTTTGATCATCAGTTTATTTGGTTCATTAGATTCCACATATGAGTGAGATCATGTGATATTTATCTTTCTCTGACTGGCTTATTTTGCTCAGCATAATACTCTCCAGGACCATCCATGCTGTTGCATATGGTAAGAGCTTTTTCTTTTTTATTGCCGCATAGTATTCCATTGTGTAAATGTACCATAGTTTTTTTATCCACTCATCTGCTGATGGGCACTTAGGCTGTTTCCAAATATTAGGTATTGTAAATTGTGCTGCTATGAACATAGGGGTACATATATCCTTTCTGATTGGTGTTTTTGTTTTCTTGGGATATATTCCTAGAAGTGGGGTCACTGGGTCAAATGGGAGTTCCTTTTTTAATTTTTTTGAGGAAACTTCATACTGTTTTTCACAGTGGCTGCATTCCCACCAGCAGGGTACTAGGGTTCCCTTTTCTGTACAACCTCACTGACACTGCCTTTCCTTGGTTCTGGGATTTGCATGATGCAATATGCCTTCAGAGCTTCAGGCCCCTCTGCTGGTCCTGTTCCTCCTGGGAAGGCTCAGCTGTTTCTGACAGGTTAACTTGCTGCTTTCGTTGATCTCTTTCTCTGCCACATGCACTGTGTGCCGAAACTGAGTGCCTTCCTTGCTTCCTTTTATTTTCCACTTTTTTCTAGCCCAGATTTTTTTCTGAGTCTGCATAAATAATGCACTGTGCAAAAACAATTCTTCCTAAAGTTGGTACCAATAAGAGATAACCTTCCATCAGGCCAACATCTGAGCCATACCTGTACTTGCTCTGGTATTGTCCAGCCGACTTTACTTTAGTGTGTGTCATCTTGGTTGTATCTCCTCTAGGACCTAACTCAACACAATTCTCTTGCCTGTACCCTCAGGTATAGGCATTACAACTATAATAACTATCACTTTCGAACTCACCTATAAACACTGGGTATTTAATCCTGGTTTTCCTCGTCTTCTTCCATAAAACTGTCCAAATTTCTGTAACCACTTATATCTGCACTCGTCTTCAAGGAAGTGTTTCCAGTGGGCTAGCCCCAAAGGTGGGGTTACATAGTCGAAATGTGATTGCTAGAGGCTTGTGTATATGTGTGTGTGTTTTCTGTTTGGAGATGAGGACAATTCCCAAAGAAAGGGTATTGTGAAGAGAGCAGAGGCTCCTAAAAGGTATCCACTTGGAGAGTCAATTTGTACAGTAACATATTGACTCTGAGAGGTACTTCTGTAAAGAAACCTGTTGGGAAAGATGAATAAGTTAGAAGATACCATAAGGAAATATTAAGAAAAATTAATAATGTGGGATATTCTGCCAGATAACTGGCTTGGTCTCTTCAAAACACAATACCTTTTTTAAAAGGTCAGGGCGGGAAGATGGTGGGTTCTCCCTGAGGAGGGTGTTTGTGCTTTAAAGCTGATGCTCTCCATCCACCTTCCAGGCGCTGAAGTCCTTGTTGAAGTCCCTGCTCCAGAGCCTCTCACAGCGGAGTTTTTGGATGTCTTTGGGAGGAGAGACAGCATGAAGACGAAATAAAACACCTCACAGTGTGGTTTCCATGTAGGAGCTCATTGTTCCTGACTCTCTCCTGTGACAAAGGACAGAAGGGAGTGGCCTTTTCCTCATTTCCAGCTCCTTCTGACTGTGAGTGTGAGGTGAGCTGATTAACAGGCTGTGCGGACGAAGGCACATTCTGGGACTCCTCAACATATTGTCACCTGAGAAAACAACACAGATCCCTATCAGGACCAGGACCAAATGGCTGCTTCTCAGGAACCGTTGACCTTCATGGATGTGGCCATAGATTTCTCTCAGGAGGAGTGGGAATGCCTGGACCCAGTTCAGCGGAAATTGTACGTGGATGTGATGTTGGAGAACTACAGCAACCTGGCCTCCCTGGCTATACCACCTAAAGATAACCAGGCCTTTATGCCAAAGCCCGGAATACAAGATTTATTCTCTGAAATAATACTCAGTACACATCATGGAGATAGCATTTATCAATGGATTGAACGTTGGAAAAACTTTAAGCAAGAGTCACATCTTAATCGTCATTCAATTGAGCTTGCACAGGACCATTATACAAGTGGAGAAGTCTTGGACCAGATGTCCAATCACAACATACATCAGGTTATTCCTATTGTGAAGAAGACACACAAAAGAAGTAAATGTGTCCAGTCTTTTCAGCAATCATCAAATTACAGTGAACAAGAGAATATTCATACCGGAGAGAAGCCTTACAAATGTAAAGCATGTGGCAAAGCCTTTAAGTGTCATTCATCTCTCATTGTACATAAGGGAAGAATTCATACTATTGCAAAATTTCACAAACTCGCGGCAAATGGAAAAGGCTTTAGTCAGTCCTCAAGACATACTCAGCATCATAGAAATCATACGGGAGAAAAGTCTTATAAATGTTCAGAATGTGGCAAAGCCTTTACCCAGCACTCAACCCTTAGTATTCATCTGAAAATTCACACTGGAGAGAAACCTTATGAATGTAATGAATCTGGCAAAGCCTCTAGACGGTCCTCACACTTTACTTATCAGAGAGTTCACACACGAGAGAAGCCTTATAAATGTAGAGATTGTGGCAAAGCCTGTTGCAGCTTCTCAGATCTTACTAAGCATCAGAGAGTTCATACTGGTGAGAAGCCTTATGAATGTAGCGACTGTGGCAAAGTCTTTAGATGGCCCTCAAACCTTACGACCCATCAGAGAGTTCATACTGGACAGAAGCCTTATAAATGTAGAGAATGTGGCAAAGCGTTTATGGATTCCTCCATCCTTAAAAATCATCAGGTTGTTCATACTGGAGAAAAGCCTCATAAATGTAGAGAATGTGGCAAAGCATTCAGTACAACTGCAAAACTTAATCATCATCACAGAGTTCATACTGGAGAGAAACCTTATAAATGTGGAGAATGTGACAAAGTCTTTAGATGGCCCTCAAACCTTATTACTCATCAGAGAGTTCATACTGGAGAGAAGCCTCATAAATGTAGAGAATGTGGCAAAGCTTTTATCGATCCCTCCAACCTTAAAGGTCATCAGAGTGTTCATACTGGAGAAAAGCCTCATAAATGTAGAGAATGTGGCAAAGCATTCTGTACGTCCACAAAACTTAATCAACATCGCAGAGTTCATACTGGAGAGAAACCTTATAAATGTAGAGAATGTAGCAAAGTCTTTAGCCATTCCTTCACCCTTAATCGTCATCAGAGAGTTCATACTGGAGAGAAGCCTCATAAATGTAGAGAATGTGGCAAAGCCTTTATAAGTCCCTACTCTCTTAATATACATCAAAGAGTTCATACTGGAGAGAAGCCTTATAAATGTAGAGAATGTGGCAAAGCCTTCAGTGAGTCCTCAACACTTAATCGCCATCAGAAAATTCATGCTGGAGATAAGGCTTATAAATGTAGAAAATGTGGCAAAGCCTTTAGATGGTCCTCAAATCTTAATGTGCATCAGAGAGTTCATGCTGGAGAGAAGCCACATGAATGAAGAGAATGTGGCACATCCATTGGCAGCTCCTCAGACCTTACTGCACATCAGAGGGGTCATACTGGAGAGGAGCCTTATGAATGTAAAAATGGAACAAAGCTTTTAATCAGTGTTCCTGCCTTATTGTACAGCAGAGTTCATACTTGAGAGAAGTATTACAAATATGAGGAGTGTCATAAGTCCTTGACCAGCAGTGAGAACTTACTGAACATCACAGAATTCTGCCTGGGAACAAGCCTTATGAATGTGAAATATGTAGTAAAGTCTTTAAAAGCTATTCATGTATTACTGTACATGAGAGACTTCATACTGAAAAGAAATCTTTCAAATGTAGAGCATGTGCAAGATCCTGTACCTGTAGCTTCAAAATTTACTGGATATCAGAGACTTATATAGTGGAGGAAAGCCTTACACTGTAGAAAATGTGAGAAAGCACTGGCTGGCTTGCCTCAGTGGTTTAGCTTGGATGTATGAACCAGGAGGCCAGGGTGCCATTCCTGGTCAGGGCACAGGCCCCGGATGGGGACTCAATTCCAGGTATGGTTCTTGCAGGAGCCAGCTGATCAGTGATTCCCTCTCATCATTGATGTTTCTATAGCCCCCTCTCTTTTCCTCTCTGTGCTATAACAATGCCATTTAAACCTCTTCCTCCTCCACATCAGCCCATCAGGCCCCTATAGCTTCTGTTCAGTAGTTTGGAATTTTATTAATGCTATAACTGACATCAGAATTTGGCAAATATATTGCTTTATATTCATGAAGTAGGAAGCCCACCATTCAATTTTTATGCTGGATTCTAAAGTTTTGAATGTTATTAATTTTTGGAATATAATTTGGCTTCTGTGTACTTTATAAAAAAATAAATAAAAATAAAAAGGTCAGGGAGGCTGTTTTAGAATAAAAGAGACTAAAGAGCTTTAACAATCAAATGTAATGTATGGACTGTAATTATATTTTAGTCCAAAAGAAAAAAATCTTTACAAATTATATTGAGGACAAAAGATAAAATTTGAATTTGAACTGGGTATTGTGATATTAGGGAGTTAATGCTAATTTTCCTAAGAGTGATAATACTTTTGTGGTTATGCAAGCATGTCTTAGGAAATATATGCTCAAGTTTTCAGAGGTGAAGTGTAAGCATATGATGTCTGCAACTAATTTTCAAGTTACTAAAAAACAACTAAATATATTTAACAGTGTTAACATTTTAAAATGTTAACTGTTGAAACTCAGTGGTGACTGTGTGGGTATTCTTTTGTATTCTTCAACTTTTCTGTATATTTTGTAATAAAAAGTTAAAAAAGGAGAGAAGGGGGCTATTTAACCTACTGTTCCAAATACTCAACTATAAAACTATTTTTTCTTTTATAATGTATTAATATGGAAGCCTCTGCTGCTTCACAAAGTATTCTGTAGAACACATTGGTCTAGGGTAGGCTCTTAGTACATTTAAGAAATATAGAATAATAATAAAGATTTCAGTGAAGAAGGAAATCTTAAAAAAATTCAAAATACACTTAAAAATCTCCATCCAGCTAGCTGAGGAAATGTTTACTGTATCATTGGCAAGGAAGCCTCTCTAAGGAATTTCAAGCTTAACAGTGGCGTGACTTCACTGGCTAGATGAGTGAAGGTTGCAGGTTGCAAAGTGGCTCTTGAATGTCCAAGTATCCAAATCTTTTCTCTTAGTGTAACCTCATGGATGATGGCATAGGCTAAATTTTCAATCACCTGTATCCTTTGGTCCTTACTTAGAGCACTTTCAGAAAGAGAGAAAAATAAAAATGTATAGGCATTTGACACTTCCCATTAGGGATGAAGTTATAAGGACACCTAATAGTTTCCTGTGGCGGTAAATTTAATGTGCTAATTTGGGATACAGATGCCCAGGTATTTGATTAAATGTTTTTCCTGGGTGTGCCTGGAGGGTGTTGATGGGAGAGATTTGTATTTGAACAGAGACTGAGTAAATCAGATTGCTCTCCCCAGTTTGAGAGACTGAATAAAACCAAAGGTGGAGGGAGAGGTACTCTCTTACTGACTACTGAACTGGGCAGAGGACCTGAACAGACACTTCTCCCAAGACATACAAATGGCCAACAGATATACGAAAAGATGCTCAACTTCACTAGCTATTAGGGAAATGCAAATCAAAACTATGAGATACGATCTCACACCTGTTAGAATGGCTATTCTCAACAAACAGAGGTTGTGAAGAAAAAGGAACCCTCTTCATTGCTGATATGAATGTAAACTGGTACAGCCACCATGGAAACCAATATGGAGTTTAAGCCTAACGAATATTTCTTTTTGTAAATCTTCTATCCATATGCCGAACTCATGATGAATTATTCAATAAATATGTGTTGAATGCCTACTCTGTGTTGTAAGAGTTTGGAATATACAGGGTGGGGCAAAAGTAGGTTTATAGTTGTGAGTGTGAAACAAGTGTCTTGTATTATTATTTATTAATCGTATTATTTTCCGTAGAAACAACTGTAAATCTACTTTTGCCCTCCCCTGTGAAACAAAGACCTGAGAGAGCATTGACTCTGCAAGTGAATTTTACCAGTCTTTGCCCCTTTCTGCATCTTAGTTTTGCATTTGTGCATGTACAGGAAACACTGTAATGGAAAGCTTGCATGTTCTCAGCTGAAGGACACTGGCAAACAAGTGGAGATATTGCTCATAAACGCTGTAGAACCAAGGACAGTTAACGAGGAGGGTACCAATGAAATCTCCTTGACCTTGTTCTCAGCAATCCACACCAATAGACACTGCTTTCATTTTTTTAAAAAGGAGTTTTACATGTACGTGCAGCATTCTGAGGTTACAGCTTCCTTCCTAGCTGCAAATCGAGGCTCCCCAACCTGGGACAGTGAGCCCCGCCGGACCCACCACTTGGTACTTCTTTTCTCCACCTTAGAGGCTGGTCTGACTGAGCTCAGGGATAAATGCCTTCTGAAACTCGGCATTTTTGAAAGGGACTAAGGGAAGCTTTTATGTCTCCCTCCAAGTCCAGCTTCTAATGAAGTGGAAGCTAGGTTGTAAATAAAGACCCACACTGATTTTCTTCTGAGAAAACACACTACCATGAAACAAAAACACTACACACCACTCCCCACCTCACCAAAACAAAAACAGCACTAATTGTGTTGTTATTTTACGAATACTCCGTGGCTGTGAAGTAACAGCACAATTACATTTCTCACAGTACCACTGGTACAATTTCCGGGCTCCTGGGGAGAGCAACGTGGGGATTTTCCTCCTGGAAAGAAAGGCAAATTGGTCCCCAAGGTATACTTGATAGAAACAACGCAAAATAAGTAAAAACAGATGATAACCCAACAAATAAAAGCTTGGCAGTTTCGGTAAAACAGACGATGTTACCCAGAAACGTATGGGAGCGTAAAAGAGAACTTAAATTTCCCAAAGGCTTGCTCCCTCGTTTCCAAGTGGGAAAATGTGAACAGGAACTGAAAGGAACCGGAAGAATATAGGAAAATGTAAACATTACAAAAAATATATATCAGGAGAATGGAGAAAGTGGACAGCTTCGGTGTCCCTCTCTCAGAGACCCTCCGGTCCGCTGTGATCAGAGGCTGTGCCGCGGCAACAGATGACCCGTCTCTGGCCACGGACCACCTAGAATGCGCTTTCGCAGGAGCAGGGCAGCGGCCAGGGGGGTGGCGGCGGGGGGCGCAAGCCGCCCTTCTCCAGCTGCTCCCGCCGAGCGTGGTGATAATGGGGATGGGGCCAGCGGTGGCGGTGGAGCGCCTGGTGGCCTTGGGGCCCCTCGTCGTCTTCGAAAATTCCCCT
>NW_005871048.1:25074322-25112192 GCF_000147115.1 Myotis lucifugus
ACTCTCCCACCGGTCCCGACGACCACGCAGCTGCCAGCCGGGTTAGCAAAGTAGGGCAGTTCGCAGCCCACGAACAGCAGCGCTAGAACCAGGCTCATCTTCAAGCTCTGCACTTTGGTGCGCGGTAGCGCGCTGTGGACCGGGGCTTGGCCAGGACTTGACGTGGGCGCCGCGGCAGATGGGGCCGGGGGCGGGCGCTGCCACCAGGCGCAGATCAGGCGGCTGCAAGCGACGCCCAGGACCGCGACCGGCGCCGCGAATCCCGCGGTGGCCTCATAGAGCGCGTAGACCTGCAGGTGCCAGCGCGGCAGGGGCGCGAAGATGCCGCGGCAGCGATGCTCTCCGGGCCCGGCGCGGGCGGCGGGAGGCGCCGAGGGGGCTCCCCGCGCACCACGGAGACCGAGGGCAGCGCCAGCAGCAGCGCCAGCAGCCAGCCCAGGGCGGCGAGGGCGCGCGCGGGCAGCGGCGGCCCCTGGGGACGGCGCACGGCGCGCTGGCGCTGGAGGGCAATGAGCACCACCAGGTGGGCCGAGGCACCCCGGCCGGATACCTGCAGCAGCCGCACGAAGCGGCACTCGTGGTCGCTCGCGGCCCGATGCGACGCGCCCAGCAGGTCCCAGGCCAGCTGCGGCAGCGCGGTGCCCCCGCACGCGTACAGGTCGGCCAGGGCCAGTTGCACCAGCAGCAAGTCCATCTGGCGACGCTTGGGACCCGCCCAGGGCCCGCCGCGGCCGCACAGGCGGCACAGTACCTTGGCGTTGCCGGCCACGGCCACCACCAGGATGGCCCCCAGGTAGACCAGGCGGCTGGGCGGGCCGGGCGGCGGTGGCCCGGGAGCTGGGACTTCCCGTCCGGAAGTCAGGTTGAGACCCCAGCCCAGAGAGAGGGGTGCGGAGTGGTTGGGCGCCGGCGACCGAGTTGGGAGGCTGAAGGAATGATACTCCATTCTTACCTTGGAGGAAGAGCAGGGACCGAAGACCTTAGGCAGGGCGAAGGAAACCGAGGGGGAGGCGAGGCTGCGCGCGGCGCGATGCCGGATCTGTCAGTTCCCAAAGTTAGTTGAAGACCCACATTGCACAGAGAGGCAGCTGGATTCCGGTATATTTGTGCTGAGATGTTTTTTCATAGGTTGCCTTCGTCACTTGTCACTCGAATGTGGGTTGTACACTCGAGGAACACACATGATTCCTATTCTCCACCTTCTCCGTGTCTGCCCTCCCAGTCCTTCTCCCCTTCCCATCTCCGCCAAGGCCCCCATGCTACCCTCGCAGGAGCCTCGCACCACTGGGCTCTGGGACCTCCCGGGTTCCCCATTTACCCGTAGAGCCCATCTGGACAGAAGGTCGTTTTGCCGGGACCGTTGTAAAGGCTCTTAACCCAAGACCAACACACAAAAGATGCAGCTCCTGACTGAGATTGTACCCCTCAAAATGGTTCCATGATTGCCAGTAGGAAAAAAGAAAAGAAACAAGAAACCAGTTTTGATGAAAAAAATAAAAAAGGTTTGAGATGTTGTGGATCTGTACTAGCAGGTGAAAAACAAACACAAGAAACCTAACAGCATTTTGAGCAAAGAGGATCCCATTAGATGAACCTTAAATAAAGATGTATCTTTGGCCAACAATGAGAGGATTTACTTGGACTAAAGTCAGTGCTGTTTGGCAATTAGCAGTTGAAGTGGTTTGCAGATATCTAGTTTCAAATACTCATTACTAGAAGCAGAGGATCACAGCTACTCTCTGGGTGATATAAAATTCATTTCATTAGTCTGAAGAGGGCATCGACAGGTTTTATGCAAATGGTAGTACATTTGTTACTTTTCCCCTAATATTTTCATTCAGCGATGATGTGTCATCATGGCTTCTCTTGATTCTGTCTTCTAGCAGGTGGGAGGTAGCTAGGAGGGACTACGCTTCCAATAAGCTTAGAGAAAAGGTGACTAAGAAAATAAGGCAGCCAAGTTTTAAAAAAGAAATCCAAGTTACAGGAAATGGTTTAGGATAAATGCTGCCTCTTATTTTAGCCCTCCATCTTCACAAATTTTAGTTTTCTTGTTGGAAGCATCAATTTGTCTTTTGTGCACCCTCCTTACTAGTCACCCTGAAAGTAGAATTCCTGCACTTCCTGATCTGGGAGTCTGCTGGGTTCACATTCCCAGGCTGAGAAATCATTTGGCACTTCAAGGTGCATGGGATAGGAGGGCTTGGTGGGTGCAGATGACAATCTTGCCATTTGCTGTAGTAATCCAATTTCCTGAGCTATTGGCCTTTGGCCAGAGACTTTATAATTTTCATCATCATATCACTAGTGCTTAGCACTGAGCCTGACACATGGTAGGTTTCAGGAAATATGTTTTGAGTTGATGAATTAATAGATATGCATTTGTTTTCATCCATTGTGCTGGGCACAATCAAGGATCATGAGTTGTATTTCATTTTAGAACTTCTCCATTGGCCTTTAATCTAGAAGTTTCTTCACCTTTTCCCTTTCATGACACTGATGGGTCTGAAGGGTCCATGGCACATGTTTTGTAGACTGTCTCTAAAGTTGTATTTGTTTCCACATAATTAAATCTGGATTAGACTTTTTGGGCAGAAATACTACATAGGTGATACTTTGTCCTCAGTGTAATCATTTCAGGGCACATAATGCTAGTTTGTCTAAATATTGGTGATGCATGACATATATGTTTCAAAATTAAGTATTATTTTATTATAAAAATAGTACGTATTAATTGCAGAAAAATTAGACAATACAGATTAGCAACAAAACACTTAACATACCATGCAGATAACATTAATACTCAAGTTATATATCCTTGAGACTATAATGACTATATATATATTTACAAAAATATGTAATATTTTGTATCCTGCTTTTTTCATTTAAAATTATATTTGGACAGCTTTCTATGCCAATCAGTAAAAAATGTGACATAATTATGTTTAATGTGAAATGAATTGCAATGATTTAAATAACCCCCTATTTTTGGACAAATGTTTTCCAGTTTTCACTTTAGAAATAATTCCCTTCAGATACATTCTTCTATACAGTTATTGGCATTCAGTTATTCCCTTAAGATAAAGCCTAGCATGGGAATTGCTAGGGCAGAGCACATGCATTTTTACAGCAATTTAATACATGGTGCACAAGCAATGTATATGTGTTTTTCCCTGTGATCCCACCAATAATGAGTCCCATCGTTGTTAATTTTTGTCATTCTCTTATATGAAAAAATAGTGTTTGTTATTTCTTCATTTTTAAAGAAATAAAACTCTCCATGCTTGGAAGTGAGAGCCAGGCATTGATAGTCTTTAAACATACTCAGGTGATTCTAATTTGCAGCAAAGTTGTGAACCATTGTTATAGATTGGCGGTTAACAAATTATGGCCCACAGACCGAATCCTGTGTTTTTGTAAACAGTTTCCTGGGTACACAGCCAAGCTCATTTGTTTACTATTGTCTGTTGCTGCTTTCATGCTTCTAGGGCAGAACTGAGTAGTTGTCAGAGACCATATGGCTCACAAAGCTTAAAATAGTATCTGGCTTTTTTTTCATAGAAAAAGATAAAACAAAGAGGGATAGAGTTTCTTTGTCAACTGTCCTGTGCAGAAGTTTGCTAGAATTTACTGTTTCTAGAAGGTTCTGCTTTATTGTGAAGGCTACTCCCTTTCACCCCCTGCCCTGCCATGACCTAATGTGTTAGTTTTCTCCTCCAATGTGATATTTGAAAAACTCTAACTCTAACTCATATTAATTCAACAAGTACCAAGCTTCTACTATGTGTCAGGCACTTGGGCTACTTGAGGAAACAAGCAGGACAAAAGGCCATTCCTGTATGGAGCTTTCATCCTAGTGGGGAAGGAGGTGTGGGAGATACTATAAACAAATTAAATGTGCGAAATATACACCAAATTGGGTGGTGATGTTTTCTATGGAGAAAAATAAAGCAGGGAAGCCCTATGAGAAGCTAGAATTTGAGCAGTGACCTGAAGGTGGTAACAAAGTGACCCATGTGGAAATCTGAGGCCAGAACTGCATTCCAAGAGCATTGACAAGCACAAAGGTCTTGAGATGGTCCATGCCTGGTGTGCCAGAAAACAACAGGGAGGTCAGTGTGCCGGAGATAACATTTGGCAGATCATTGGGACCTTTTACAGAATAAGATGGGAAACCAGTGGAGCGTTTTGAGTATCCAGTGATGCGATTGGATATATTTTAATAGAATCAGCCATGGGCAGACTCAGGGAGACCTCTTATAGGCTATTGCAAAATTCTAAACATCTGAGTGTGGTAGATTGTAACAGGATGGTAGCAGTAGAGATAGTTAAAAATGAAGCCCAAATATTGTCCTCAATCCAGTTTATAGTTTGTGTTGATTTCACTGTTTCTGGCATTAGGTAATTTGTCTTGGTCTTCCAAGTTTTTCTGGTTGTTAGATGCCATTTTGAATTAGATATTGTCCTTAAAATTAAATATACCTAATTATGATCCTATACCTAACATACTTAAAATATTACGAATGCTTGGTAAATTCTAACAAGGGGTGCATATTTAAGGGTTTGGGTAGAACAAGTGGATTATATTTATCTTTACATGCCTGTTTTTTCAGAACCACATTTCTATGATTATTGTTTTATTTTTTCCTAAAATTAGCACATACATCCACACCTTAGCTATTTTATGTTCTGTAGTTTTAATCAGGAGATGGAAGGTAGATTTGCATATTTTACTTTTAACCTTAATAATCTAAGACTGAGATGTTTTTCTTAAGGGTTTTACATCAGAATATACCTGAAGTGAAAATTTATTTCTCAGCAATTCATACATAACTACAAAGGTAACCTCAGACAAACTCACTGAAGAACCATTAAGTCATTGTCTACAGAGTAGCTTTTGTATCAGGAAAACATAAGATACCAACTGAAAAACTGCAAACAATAGGATGGTTTGGTACAAAATATAGAGAAATAGAGTTTGCACAAATAAGCAACAACCAGTTAGAAGATATAATGGAAGAAAGATCCACTTAAAAATAGCACCACCAACAACAAATGGTAAAATAACTAGAAGTAAGCTCATCTCTGGCTATGTGTTAGGATCATCAGCTGGAGAGCTTAATAACAAAACATAAGAACAAAACAGTGCCCAGGTGCCACCCTTAGAATTCTAATTCAGTTGGTGTGGAGTGGGACCTAGGTGGTATTTTTTTAAAGGTCCCTACTTTCCAAATATCTCTATGAAGATACTGATCTAGTTTAGGAAAACTTAGAATACTACTGAATGTTATCATAGAAGATGTGAAGAAAGGGAAAAGCATACTCTAGTCTTTAGAATAACTGAATATCATAAAGAATTCAATTCTCCCTAAAGTTGGCTATGAATTTAATATGATTTCATGAAAAGACTAACAAGATTTTTCATTTTTCAAACTAGACAAACTTATTCTAAATTTGTATGGGAACTATAAGTTAGAAAGAGTAGCCAGGACAGTTCGGTTTGTGTGGCTCAGTGGTTCAGCATTGACCCATGAACTAGGAGATTAAGGTCTGATTCCCATTCACATGCCCAGTAGGGGGTGTGCAGGAGGCAGCCAATCAATGATTCTCTTTCCTCATTGATGTTTCTGTCTCTCTTTCCCTCTCCCTTCCTCTCTGAAATCAATAAAAACATTATTAAAAAAAAAATAACCAGGACAATTCTGAAAAACAAAATTGTTGCAAAGGGACTAGTCTGACCAGATATTGACCATCACACAAATTAGAACAGTCCATTGAAAAATGAAAAATGTTCTGAAAGAACTCAAATGGCATTTCAAATCAATAGAGGGAAAGATAATTTATTCAATAACAGATGTTATATAATGAAGTGGCATTTTCTAACCAATGGGATTAATGTTAGTTTACTCAGTGAAAGGTCAATTGGATAGCCATCTTATAAAACAAACTAATTGATAACCATTCCAGATGGGTCAAGAAGGATGAAAAATAAAACTCTAAAAGAAGATAAGTGGGGAAGACCATTCTAAATATATGTGACACAAAATCCCAAAGCTACAAAAGCAAATATTCATAAATTTGATTGCATGAAAATACCAATTTCTACATGTCAAAAACACCACAACAAAGTCAAAAGATAAATTACAAAAAGGAAAAATAAACCTTTCTGCTTTTCTTACAAAGATCTAATATCTAAAGCATAGCTGTAATAAAGAAGGCCAACCATCAAAAGAAAAATGGGCAAAGAATAGAAAAATAGTATAGGTCATAGTAAAGGAAATTCCAATGGCTAGTAAGCATATGAAAATATACCTTAATCATAAAAATAAAAGTAATAATATATTTTTAACTTATCAGGTTGGCAAAGGATGTGAGGGCATTTCATTGCTGGATGAGAATTTAAGTTGGTATAATTTCTTAGGGGTAATTCGGTAGCATTTTGTGTAGTTTTGCTAGACATAGGTCTTGTACCAGCAATTTCACCTCTAGGTACCCATTGTTAAGTGGGGAAAGAAAAAGAGCAAGATGCAGAATATTTTTGTATAGTATGCTACCATTTGTGTGCGTGTGTGTGTGTGTGTGTGTGTGTAAGATTATGAAGTTTGGAGATGCATGGTCTGTCTCTAAAAGAATACATAGGAAGGTGGTTATAGTAGTGGTCTCTAGGAAGGGGGACTGGGTGGCTGGGGGACGGGGAAAGAAGGGAAACTTCATGTTCACTGTTAACTCCTTTGTACCTTTTATATATAACACCTATTTTTTAAAAAGCAATAATAAAGTTAGTCATATCCAGGGTCTATATCCCATCAATTATTTCAAATACTTGCACCACATAAACATAAATACTCCATGTCCCATCAAATACAAATAATTCATCAGATACCACCAAATACTCACAAATTACTATTTTATGGTTCATAAGTAATAATCAATAATAAAGTTATTCTACACTTTATATTATTCAGATCAATGTAACTTTATATTCTATTTGATTTTATCCTTAAAAGAGATTTTTTAAAAAAATATATTTTATTGATTTTTTACAGAGGAAGGGAGAGGGAGAAGGATAGAGTTAGAAACATCAATCAGTTTCCTTCTGCAAACCTCCTACTGGGGATATGCCTGCAACCAAAGTACATGCCCTTGACTGGAATAGAACCTGTGACCCTTCAGTCCGCAGGCCGATGCTCTGTCCATATCCTTTAAATACTTCCATTATGTTGTAAGAAGTTGCTAAGAATGAGATGTTAATAGTAATCATTTTTGAAAATATATACTGTAATTCTATGATTTTTTATTTAAAATAATATACATTCTTTAAAAGTAATACTTGTAATGAAAGTTTACATTTAAAACTAACATGTAAAACACATACTTAATCATTATCTTTTAACATATTTCTATATAGCTCCAGAACATTATTTTCTTATTTTTGTTGAGATATTTTTTGGAGGAGTGTGGGTTTTAAGCCACCGATCAATTGCACTTTCATACTTTCTCGGTTCTTTCAGCCAGTCTTGATGCCACCTAAGATTTGCTATAACATTTGAATAGTTTTGCCCTATACTTTGTTTCCACTTGATAAACTGCTCTTTATTGTATTGGTGGACAGAAGCAGAAACTTTAGGGTAGTTTATAATGGAACGAAGCTTCTGATCCAAAGAATAAGTAATTTCTGGAAACTTTGTAGCAATATTTGTTAGTTCATCTGGATCTGAGGAAATATCTGAAAGAAAAAAATTAAATGCCTGTCAAAAGAATTACCTGAAACAAGAACATTTTTTAGAATGCCATTACTCTGTGACAGATGATGTTTTAGAATTTATTTTTATTTTCAGTTATTTTCAGTTCCTCTTAGTATATATAGTACAATGATGGCCAGGATAAGTGGTAAATAATATACCAAAAGTTAAACACCTCTCTGAATGTTTGTTCAAATTATCTTCCTACCATCGTCCCACTATCCCATGTTTTTCTTATCCATCCTTTGATGGCATAAACAGTCAAATCCTTATCACTAGTGAGCTGGCTTAGCTCTAATTCTTCCAGACTTTGATGCCTTGCTTACTTTGACAGGCTGAGAAAAAAAATAGTATGCTTTTATTGTCCCATATCAATAACCCAAACTAAAGAATTATTTTGAGTTAATAATTTTGACATTTGTAACAAGGAAGGAAATGTAAGGAGAAATGAATATTAATAATGGCATTAGTACATATAGTATATGCAAAAAGGAGGCAAGGGATAAATAAAACCTTAATTCTAATAATGCTGCTTTAAAATTAATTCACAGAATAGTGAAGCTAGGAGGCATTTGCAGGATTATGCTATCATCTAGTAGTGTTGTAAAGCTCTCTAAGATGCCGGTGGGGTCCCTCAGCCTGGCCTGTGCCCTCTCGAAACCCAGGACCCCTTGGGGGATGTCAGACTGCCAGTTGGTAGTGCTGCCACGGAGGTGGGAGAGGCTCATGCAACCACAGCTGCGCTCCTGAGTCCGGCATCTGGCACCCATCGGTTAGCTGAGTGGTGCTCCTGCTGTTGGAGCACACTGACCACCAGGGGGCAGCTCCTGCATTGAGCATCTGCCCCCTAGTGGTCAGTGTGTGTCATAGCAACCGGTCAACCAGTCAAACGGTCGACCAGTCGCTTAGGCTTTTATATATATAGACTAGAGGCCGGGGGGGGGGGTCCCCTCAGCCTAGCCTGTGCACTCTCGCAGTCTGGGACCCTGAGGGGGTGACCACTTGCTGGCTTAGGCCTGCTCCCCGGGGGATTGGGGCTAAGATGGTAATCAGACATCCCTCTGGCAGCCCGGCAGCCCTCGGGGGATGTCCATCTGCCAGCGGGGAGCAGACCTAAGCTGCAGTCGGACATCCTTAGCGCTGCTGAGGAGGCAGGAGAGGCTCCCACCACCACCGCTGTACTGGCAGCCGTCAGCCTGGCTTGTGGCTGAGCAGAGATCCCCTCTGTGAGAGCGCACTGAGCACCAGAGGGCAGCTCCTGCATTGAGCATCTGCCCCCTGGTGGTCAGTGTGTGTCATAGTGACCAGTCATTCCCAGTCTTTCTGCTGTTAGGGTCAGTTTGCATATTACCCTTTTACTATATAGGATAGAGGCCTGGTGCACAGGTGGGGGCCGGCTGGTTTGCCCTGAAGGGTGTCCCGGATCAGGGTGGGGGTCCCGCTTGGGTGCCTGGCCAGCCTGGATGAGGGGCTGATGGCTGTTTGCAGCTGGTCGCACCCCCTTCAGGATGGGGGTCCCCACTGGGGTGCCTGGCCAGCCTGGATGACGGGCTGATGGCTGTTTGCAGCTGGTTGCACCCCCTTCAGGGTGGGGGTCCCCACTGGGGTGCCTAGCCAGTCTGGATGATGGGCTGATGGCTGTTTGCAGCTGGTCACACCCCCTTCAGGGTGGGGGTCCTCACTGGGGTGCCTGGCCAGTCTGGGTGAGGGGCTGAGGGCTGTTTTCAGGCTGGCGGGTGAATGAAGCTCCCAGCCTCTTCTTTTTTTTATTCTGGGATTTATTTACCTTCTATAGCTGTCACTGGAGCTGAGGCCCGGCTCCAGCTCTGAGGCTGTGGCTGGCTGAAAGCAGGTATCTGGGTTTGTTTAGCTTCTATAATTGAAACTCTGTTACCATCACTGGCGCTCTAAGCTCTGAGCCCGCTGCCGGCTGAAAGCATGTACCTGGGGTTTGTTTAGGTTCTATAATTGCAACAATGTTGCATCCGGAGCTCAGAGCTGGGCTGCAGCAGGCGGGGAACCTTGGCTTCCTCCATCGTTGGAGCAAGCAAGCCTCCTGTTCACTTCAGCAGTGTGGCTGCCGGCCGCCATCTTTGTTGGCAGTTAATTTGCATATCTCACTGATTAGCCAATGGGAAGGGTAGCTAAGTTACGGTTAATTACCATGTTTCTCTATTATTAGATAGGATAGATAATAATCCTCCAGAACAGCTGAAAGCATGGTATAATGAGAGGGTGTTAACTACTGATTGGGAAAGATAACCATGAGTATTAGAAGACACCTTAATCAGAGAAAAACAGTGGTTTCGATCTTGAGTCTCAGATCAAAAGCTTTAAGGCACTAGCTCTGGAATACAGATGGTGATTTGCAAAGGATCTGCACCTCTCATGGGCAATCTTTTGTAGACAGTCCCATCATGAGAAGCAGCAGATATTCATGTAACAATAATTACTGGATCTGTTAGGCGACACTATGTAGGTCAGCTCATCACACATCATACTACACTTACGAAATATATGAACAAATTTACCGAATAGTTGAGGAGATACTGAAGCACCGTCAGAGTAGGCTATATACTTCCACTGGTTAGTTCGAAGCATGTAGGTGGACGCATTCACATTGCATCCATGGAATTCACTCAGAATCCAGGGTGGATGTAGGCTTTTAAATTTATGTTCATTCTCAAACATTTCTGATGATAATGGCAACAAAGAGTATCCACTTAGGTTCTGAGGCAGAGGAATCCCAGCAATGTCTATAACACAAATAATACAATCTTTTAAAATAACTCATTTTTTATTAGTTGGACATTCATCAATGACATCACTAAAGGTCACAGAGGCTGTACATGTATTTTATAAGTATTTTGCCTGCATCCAAGTGCTTATTCCAATAACCATGCCTGGGCATGTTAACTACTTTGAATCTTAGTTTCCTCATTTGTAAAGGGAATAATAATACCTGCATTTCATAGGCTTATTTTAGATTTCAATATGATAATTTATATAAAATTCAGAGACCAGTACCTGGCACACAGGAAACCCCTAACAAATATTAATTTATATCATCAGTCCTTTATTTCTGAATGATTAAATAATCACAGTTGTTTCTCACATTTGTTCCATGAGATACTAATAACACCTATATAAGAAGGGGTTTATTAGTCACACGTTTGCAAACAATGGTTAAAATTACATAGGTGAATTTACTGTAAATGTAAATTTATTGCTGATACATATCAAAACCTTCAGAGGTGGTGTATAGTATTCCATGTATCCCAAAGTTATTTGATGACAAAACTTTTTTTACCCCCAAATAATACTGTGAGGAATAGTATTTTGCAGAACATATGTTGATAAATCCCAGATTATACTGATTTGAGGAAAACTAATTTATTTTTTTCCTCATCAAATATAGTCATATAAACAATAGCATGAGAAATGTCTAACTTAAAAAGTGGTTGTAAAAAAAGAGGTATTTACAATATAACAATGTAAAAATTGCTTCTAAGCTGTCTTTTTAAAATTCAAACTATCTTTTTCCTATAGAAAAATTATTAATTATGGCCAGGTACTCAGGATAGTTCCAAAATGAGTCTGTAGTTGCCCTCTCCACCCCTTTTCTGGTTTCAATGTTCTGTGTTTTTAGGTCTAATTAAATACTTTTAATAAAAAATAGAAAGTAATAAGTAGTATATCTGCATTGCTAGAAATTAAATAATCATATCTATGAAGTTATGAACCTGAATATCTTAAGTGGCTTATTCGATAGTCATATCCTGATAGTGAATCTCTGGAAGGAAAGATGACTACAGGGAGTAAAGGCCAAAGGAATCTGAGGACTATTATCCTCATATTTCAGATATGGATTGATTCACAGAGGAGTTGTTCAAGATTATAAACACGTCAGCAGGGCCTCTGACTACTTTGCTTACTCATGCTCCAGCATTATTACAAATAAAGATTTATCGACTTACATTACTTACCAAGCATAGTAGGGTAAATATCCACAAGAGAAACCACATCTGATACTTGTAGGTTGGCCTCAATTCCCGGTCCCATTATCAAGAGTGGAACATGGGCACTAGCTTCGTACATACTCATTTTATAAAACTGACGATGTTCCATGGCCAGCTCTCCATGGTCTGAGGTGTATATAACAATAGTTTTCTCAAGAAGATTTAACTGGCGAAGAGCCAAAATAATTTCACCTACAATATAATCAAGATAAATCTTAATTAGTTAATGCTTTATTCTATCATAATAAGCTCATCACAACCCTAGTAAGAGTTTGTCAGGATGCTACTTAACATCTGAATATTATCTACTGTTCCTAAGTAATACTGTTTCATGTGCCTGTTCCTCAGTGGACAGACGAGAGAGGAAGGAGAAAATATAATACCTATAGTATAGTTTCTTTATTTGAAGATCACACTGGCATGCTTTTTATGTTTCTACTAGAGGCCTGCTGCATGAAGTTTGTGTAAGGGTGGGCCCTTCGCAGCCGCCCTGCCTGATGCCTCAGCCCTCGCAGCCCCGGCTTTGTCTGGAAGGTAGTCTGGACAGTCGTTCTGCTGTTCAGTCTAATTAGCATATTAGCTCTTTAGTATATAGGATTAGAGAATAGGGGGAAATTTTTCCCTTTAGTGACTGTAATGAAAAAAAGACAGGTCTGGATATCAGCACTCCACACATGTCAGATAGTGAAAGGATTGATATCACACTGACCCATAATTACTGCCCAATGGGAGGAGATAAGAGGGGTCAGAACTCCTCTTCCCTGCAACCCTTTTCCCAAATCCCCAATCTCCAGATCGTGCCCATGAAGGTGGTGGAGGGTTACAGATTTCCATTGTTGAAGAAGGACTGAAGTAGTATAGATAGTATATGAGTGTGATGTAGCATATTCTTAGAAGGGGAATACCTGGACAGTAACATTCCTCTGACCAGTCCCTGTTTCTTAGTGTCCTGAAACTTCCTCCTCATTATAATTAAGAATTACAGCAAGGCACAGTCCAGAGAGAGGAGTCATCCCTATTCTGGCAGTTCCTCAATCTGGGATACAGGGTTCTCTGTTTTATTTTTAAACACACACACACACACACACACACACACACACACACACACACACACACACCACACACACAACAAGACAAAAACAAAAACAAAAAACATCACAGGTGATTCAGAGGTCCAGTCAGAACTGAGACCAGGGCTCCATGGAGTTATTTACAGAGTTCAGACCATCAGGATCTTTTAACTGATCTTCTTGCTTGCATGCCTCCTTCCTTTCCACAGTATTCCTTGTACCGTTCTGGTGGATAGCTTTCTAAAATATCTGATCATGTCACACCCAGTTTAGACCTTTCCCACAGTGTTCTACTGTTTAATTCTTTAGTACAACACACAAAGCCCCTGTCCACCCTCCAAGCTCAGTCCCCTCAGCTTCCCCTAACACCTTTAACTTTCACAACCCTCCCAACTTAGAATTCCCTGAACTAATAATACTTAGTTTAGACTTTCTTGCCTCTGGACACATTCTGCCTTCTATTATTGAATGCCTTTTCTTCCACCATCTACTTGCTAAATTGCCATTCTTCCTTTCTGACCCAGCTCAAGCCTTTCCTCCCTGGTGAAGCAGTCCCCACTCCCCAGGTAGAGTGAATCACTCTGTCCTCCAAGACTACAAATATAAAAAAGTAGTATGTTACTGTAGTTACAGCAATATATTATCATTGCTGGTAAACGTTTACTGAGTTCTTACCATGTGGCAGGCACTATGGTGGCAAAGCTAGACACTTAAAATACAACGTTGAGTAAGACTGAATGTCCCTGCCTTCATGAAGCTCATATTCTTCAAGGGAAATGGACAGGAGACAAGTAAATCAACAAAATAATTAAAAGTTATGATGTAAGCAAACAAGAGTAAGTAGGATGATGGGGCTGGTATACTAACTTAGAGTGGTTGGGGAGATATCCCTGAGCTGCCAGCTAAAGACTGACAATAGCTGTCAGCTATGTAAAGAGCAAAGGGAAGGCATCTCAGGGAGAGGGAACAGTGAATATAAGGCCCCTGGGTAGAGTACATGCCTAAAGGGTTTTTAATTAATACATGACTGTTTTTATAATATTCAACTTAATACTACCAGTGCCCAACAGTGCCTGATTACTAGGGGGCACTAAATGTTTGTTGAACAAGCATTGTGAACAGTAATACCATAAATACTCTTGGTGACAAAATCAGTTAGAGATTTAACAACAAGGATACAATATATTTCATAACCTTTGTAACTTGAAGTGAGCTGCTGCATTTTTTTTTCTTTTGCCTGAAGAGACTTCAAGAGTAGTATTCCCACACTCCCTGCAGCAACATTACATCCTATTTCACTTTAGTAGACATGGAAGAATGGATAGCAGCAAACATTCAAAAGAGATTTCCAAGGTGCAAATGGGTGACTATCACTAACATCAGAAAATATATAGATATAATTCATATAATTCAACATTTGTGTGGATTTAAGGATTAAAGAAATTGACTCAAAATCTTGTATTTTAGAGTAAGCAATTGGAAGGTCCTTTAGACTCTTTTAATACTAATTATAAATAATTTATCCATATGGCTGTTTTGCTTTCTGTTTTATACTTTTTAAAATTTTCCCAATAAATGCTTTTTAAGAAACAGCCATTCACTTGTTCACACCTGAAGTTTACTTTGTACAGAAAAGGTGCTACGCATACTTCACGAATGCAATTACATTCTACTCCAAGGTACAGCAGAATAAATGATTCTGTATTGTGAAAAGAACTTGTTATAAAAATGTGTATTTTTTTTTTAAACCAGGGTTTCTCCACATGAACTGGAGACCGCCATAACTCTACAAGTGAGTAGGCAAAACACTTTCTTGACAATCACCTTATAGAGACAGGTTTGGTTTTGAGCTGAATCAGAGAAGGAACTTCAAACTGATTCTGTACCAGAATACACATGGGGAAACTGACTTGGCCTTTAGTTACGTTTGCTCTGAGGGGCCTGGGAGAACGGATTTGTTCTGCAGCTATTAGTCTGGGCAAAGTCACAAGATTCTACAACTAAACTGTCTAATCTCCTAGGAACTAAACTGCCTTACAATGACCTGTCACACGTGTATCTGTGTTTGGCTGAATATGGGCAAACTTCAGAGATGTTTAGGGTTTGGTTCCAGATCAGCACAATAAAACGAGTATCACAATAAAGTTGTAATCTTTTTGATGATGGAGGGTCTTCCCTTTAATTTGTAAAAACGTTATCTGTGAAACACCATAAAAAGAGGTATGCCTGTACTGATTACTGATTAAAGCTGGTAAAAGGTTTTGTTGCAAGCAGATGATATAGCCTTCTATGACCTTTTCTTTGCGTATGAAAAAATCTAAGCATTTATTAATTTATAAATAATTAAAATAGAAAAGGCTTTTATTCTACTATTAATAATGCAAATTATCCAATTTTTATATGTGAGTCTTATAATCCTAAGTTTGAAGTATCTAAGCAACTGATATAAAAAATCATCTCAGGATATTCATTCAAGTCATCAACCAGCATAATCATGGTTTGTTGGCAAAATATTATACTTTTTCTTCATGTAACTGCTAATTATTACACCACCTACCAAGCATGGCATCTGTCTCAGCACACATAGCATAATAAAATGCTCTAATATTCTTAATTTCTCTTTCTGTAAACTTTCCAGTGCAGTTTTTTGTGTAAGAAGAGTAATAATCTATAGGGTGCATTTCTGACAGAGGCGACCACTTTGGGATTTTGATGGCATCATAAGACACCTAAAAAGGGGAGAAAAACAAAGTAGTAATGTTCCTCTCATCCACCAAGTATGTGTGGTGAACTAGACATACATACTTTAATTATTCAGGATAGTAGAAAAGAATGATTATGAATCATGAACTGAAAATAGTAAAACAAATAAATTAGAAACAAACTGTCAATATTGCCACTAATAATAAAACAGATATATTAATATCTATATATAGTGAGATGAAAATTATTTTAAAAATTATACATGTCAATGAAAATGACATGAGCTATATTAGACAGTATTCTAGTACAGAAAAAGGGTCTGAGAACTTTACGATAGTTGTATAATCACTTCAAATTTCAGATCAACACCCTAAGATTGTAGACTTCTTTTCTCTAATAGTTCACTAGTAAAAATGGCAATATCTAGTGAGATAGCAAAATATCTGGTAAACAAATACAACTTTTTCATATATATAAATGCTTACAGTTTTGGTGAAAATGATTAAGATTTAAGTCATATATTTAAGTAACTTAAAAAAAATTCAAATATCTACTTACTATTTATTTAAAAGTTATTTGACTCATTTAATTAGGCTAGTACTAACTCCAGATAAATTTTTTAAAGATGGAGCCAGTTAGAACTTTTTAAGAAGACATGATGTATTTGCAACTTGGACAGTATTTCCTTTAAAATAGGGTGCACTAAATAGTGTTTCTGATTAGAGTTGCTTAAGCAACTTAAATTCGATTTAAGACGACATGTTTCAAAGCACAGACAGTCCTCCCTCTGCATGGTTCAGATATACACAGATTGCAGTTACCACAGTTTAGTGAGACACCAGTCTCCCAATAACGGGGTTCAGATTTTAGTTACTACGGTATATTAACTGTGAATCAGTGCATACAGTACAAACCTTCAGTCATATGCTGCTAGCTACTTAGTCTACAAATCACTATATGAATGAAAGATGTGTATCAGGGACTAATCAGACCATTTCTTTCAAAGCCTGTCACTGACTGATCACCGCGCATCTTTTATCCATTATACACACAGACAGCACACTGTGCAGTTGTGCTGCCTCCCTGTCTCTTAGAGAGAAACCCATGGGACAGTGTACAGAAATGGGTAATCAAAAGAGGGAGTTGGTTAACAAAGATGAATGTACAATAAAGAAATAAAAAGTGGTAGCACTGGAAGTGAAATTTGAATCAAACGTTAACTGGAGTCATAGAAGAAATAGCTGATGTGGGAAGGTTGACACGGCTAGATAGGCAGTCCGAGGAACTCAGTGAAGACACACTCATTGATGTAAATGAGGAAGGTCATTGCAAAGAAAGGACAAACGTCCTAGCGGTAGTGACAGTGGCAAAAATCTTCACAGGAAAGGAACTCTCAGAAATATATCACAACATTGAAAGAGCAAAGGGGAAAATGTTGGAAGGCAATCCAAATTTAGTTATGAATCTGACAATATGCCACGATATAGAAAAGATGTTTGCTCCGTATCTAAATTATACAATGAGAAGGCAAGCACTATTCAAACTACTCTTGATATGTTTTTTTTTTTTTTACAAAAAAAGCAAACACTTTAATTCTCAGTGTTTCTAGTAACAATGCTTTAAATAAATATTGGTTTCACTGTTTTTCATTTCCCTATACATTTTTAACCCCAAATAAGAGAGTTTTAAATGTTTTCTCAAATGAGTTGAGTCCTAGAAAAAATGGTCACTTTCCCAGTTGATTATTAAGATCTCTTTGAGCAGTTTCATCTGGCAGGGTCATTTTTTTCGATCCTGAACTGTGCACAGTGAATATTGCCTGCACTTGGAGAACATCTTTCAGTTTCTCTTTTAATAGACATATTATGTGCAAATGTATTCAATTCAGCAGTAGGTTTCTAAGTTTTAACACTTATCTTATTTCTATAAAATTGCCCCTTCAGCTTTTGTCAACCAACTATTGGTCAATTTGATTTAATGAGAATACTCAATATTTAAGTTTTTCTTTAAAAGTGATAATAAAAGAAACAGTGAGTAAATACCAGTAACATACAAGTATAATGTTAACTTCTAGTTTTTAGCACACATAGCACACGTAGTGTACTTACTTTTTTAAGCCAATAAAGAGATGTGTGAAATGTTGACGATCCAAAATTCTCTCCTGAAGATGGTGAAGGATAAGGGTGTGGTAAATTTAATCCCAAATATAGGACAAATGGTTGAGTGTGATTAACTGCTGCTTTTCTTAACCAGTTTACTGCTGTGTCTGTAGTCTTCCAATCCCCTTCCATTACTCTTATTTTAGTCTTGTTAGGGATAAGATTAACCATAGGTCTGCCTTCTTGTCTGAGTAAAAAAGGAACATCTCTTGTCCATGCCTCCACACGATTGCTGGGGAGTCAAAAAGACAGGTATACTGTAAGGTATGTATAAAGCTTTAAAAACTAAGCATAAACATAAGAAAGCAACATGGAAAATGATTTTTTTTTAACTTGACAAAGGAAACTTTGGTTTAACATTTGAAATTGAATCAACATATTTCACCTTATTAACAAAAAAAGGAGATACAATACCCATGCATGGGAAAACTACTGCAAAGTAAGAGTAAAAGAAACCTTTCTTAACCAGATAAAAATATCTCTAAAAAGCTTAGAGCAAATGTTACACTTGATATTTGTTGAAATCTTTTCTCTGAGATTGGGCATGACATGAAAAACAATTTTTAGACTCAGTCTTGTAAATGTTCAGGTTAATAGATCTCACTAACAAAGTTATTGAGCATTACAAATTCAAAAACCAAGAAAAAATAAGAATAAGGTATTCATTCACCTATGTGTTCTTTAAAACTTAGCTTATTTAGAAAGGTTACTTTTTTATAACAAGATATTTAGTAAAATAAAAGATGTTTTGGATTCCTAGAACTTTTTAATTTTCTAGTATTTTGTCTTTTTTGTTGTTGTTGTTAGAAGAAGAGAGATAGTATTTCTAGCCAAAGCTACTATAATTTTCTCCTGCCACTAAATCTTTATATTTTTAAAATCTTACCTCCCAGGTGTACCTTATGTGTTTATGAAGTTTAATGTTTTAAATTGTTTCTAGCTTTATCCTTTTCTTTATAAGAACCATTTTAACTATGATCTAAGCTGTCTAAACTAATAGTGATACAAATTTCTTATCCATTTGAAACTAAATATACTTTTACTAGCTGATTTAAAAGATAAATGATTCAATCAATTCAATTTTTCTAAATCTTTAGTCTGTTTTATCTAACTACTTGGAAAGCTAAGTAGCAGTCGTTACTACTACTTGTTCTCAATACATGTGTAAGAATATTTAGCTGGCATAATTGTTTAGGAAGAGTCGTGGACATTTCTAAGAAGCTTGTATTTATGAGTTTTGGTTGAGGCAAGCCCCTGTGAAGTAACCTATCCATTAAGAGAATAGTTTTTAAAAAGTCAGATAACAATGCAGAAACAAAGAATATTTTATATCAAAACATAAACCCCCATATTAGGGGAATTTCAAACTACCTAAAATGACTGAGGCCCATAGATGAGCTAAAATAGAACTGTTTTCTGCCTTTTGAAGACGAGAAATGTAAGCAGCCACATAAAAATATAATTTTTGTAGCAGGTATGCAATATATTTTGATAAATATAATGAAAAGTAGGATTCTGGTGGAATTACATCTAACAGATTCTAATCAACTCTATCTAGCATATAGAAAGCCCTAAATAGTAAATTCTATAAAATTTATCATAACTATGAAAACAATATGGCATTGGTTTCTCAGTCAGTCATTCTGCCACTCAGTCGCTGGGCTTTTACTGTATAGGATAATATTTTTATAATATCAATATACTTTATAATATTATTATACTTAATAACACATTACATTAATTATACTGTTATTAATATTACATCATTTTGCTGATTATATATATATTTTATTATATATTATAAATATTTATGCATTACATAATGCAAAATACTATATAATAACAGCAAATACATTTTAAGCAAAAAGTTTCATTTTGCATGAGTGTGGTGGTGGATACTGAGGGATTTAATGGACCTAGGTTGTGAACTCCAGCCTAGCCATTTCTAGTCTTCTAGTGAATTCATGACTATGGGAGCATCAATATTTATAACTCTAAATTTTGACATGATTATAGCCCTTAACAGAAATGTTTGCTGCAGGTTGGGCTTACTTAAATAAAGGCAGCCTTTTTTATTCATGTCAAGAAAAATTTGTGGAATGCTTACCATGTGCCTAAATTCTGTAAGAGTTCTAGGCAGGAGTTTGAGGTGACTTCTTAACTACCAAAACGATATTACCACCTTGTATCTACTCAGGCATAAAACCCTTCTAACACTATACTTTTTTAAAAAAAGGGCCTTATTCTACCTTGTGGAAAAAGCAACTGTGATAAAATAGTTTGGCTATGACTATAACTCTAATGGTTTACTAGTAAATCTATTCACTACTTTTATATCAAAAAGGGGGAAGATTTCTGTTATACTCTTAATTTAACATACAACTGGAAAAACTCTAATATTTAAGATTTTTGTAAGTTTTTGTTTTTTAATATCATACAGAAAATATAACCTGGACAAAATTCCATCAAATCTGAAAGATAAAGCCGGTAGATTGTTCCCCAGTAAATCTGTCATTACGAATTTGCCAAGAAGGCACTGCATAAGACATGTCACCATGTCTATAGCTCTTGGTGAAGGGGGACCCAAATGACCGCATTGTATTGTGTAGGACTGAACTCCTCTGTCCTGTCGACTGGCCAGGGGTGGGCACCTCACCTAAGGACCACATCCTTAGGTCCTTCACCTGGTCAGCAATTTTGATGGGCTCTGGGATGAAATATGAGTTGGGGCTATCATCCTTATTTACAAAATTTGAATTTGGGAAGCAAAGTCAGGCAACTGGCAATTATCCATGAGTTGAGTAAAAGTCACAACAAAGGAGATAGAGCTTGAATAAAAAAGGGTCATGCAGGTCAACGTTATGGTAGGAAATGATGTAAGTGAGAAAAGACTAAGAGCCAACAAGAGAAACAAGTTATAAATCATGACTAATATGAAATAATACTGACCTCATATACTTTACAAAGTATACTTTACAATCATATACTTTATAAAGTGTTCCCTGATATTGCCAGTACACACCTGGCACCACACATAGTTATTATAATACTAGAGGCCCATTGCACGAAGAGATTCGTGCAACAGGCCTTCCATTCCCCTGGCTGCCGGCACCGGTTTTCCTCCAGCACCCAGGACCCAGGCCTTCGCTCCTCCGGCTGGAGCCTTCAGTCTTTGCTCCGCTGCTCCGCACCTACGTATGCAAATTAACCGCCATCTTTGTTGGATTAATTTGCATACTCTCCTGATTGGCTGGTGAGCATAGCGAAGGGACGGTCAATTTACATGTTTGTCTATTATTAGGTAAGATTATTGACTGTATTCCCTATGCTGTACTTTACATCCCCATGACTATTTTGTAACTGCCAATCTGCACTTCTCAATCCCTTCACCTTTTTCACCCAGTCCCCTAACCACCCTCCCCTCTGGCAATCATCAGTGTGTTCTCTGTATCTATGAGTCTGTTTCTATTTTGCGTGTTCATTTATATTGTTCTTTGAATACCACATAGGTGAAGTCATAAGGTATTTGTCTGTCTCTGACTTATTTCACTTAGCTTAATATCCTCTAGGTCCAACCATATTGTCACAAATGGGTTTTTTAATGTTTTATGTATTTATTAATTTTGTTTTTAATATAACTTATTTGTAAGTTCATATACAAATGGTAAGTTTTAATTATTTTGGGGCATATATTAAATTACCATATTTTATTTTATTTTTTTATTGATTAAGGCATTACATATGTGTCCTTATCCCCACTATGTCCCCCCCACCCCAACTCATGCCCTTACCTCCTGGTGTCTGTGTCCATTGGTTAGGCTTATATGCATGCATACAAGTCCTTTGGTTGATGTCTTCCTCCTTACCCCCACCTTCCCTCTGAGGTTTGATGGTCTGATCGATGCTTCTCTGTCTCTGGATCTGTTTTTGTTCATCAGTTTATGTTCTTCATTATATTCCACAAATGAGTGAGATCATGTGATATTTATCTTTCTCTGACTGGCTTATTTCGCTTAGCATAATGCTCTCCAGTTCCATCCAGGCTGTTGCAAATGGTAAGAATTCCTTTTTTTTACCGCAGTGTAGTATTCCATTGTGTAGATGTACCACAGTTTTTAATCCACTCATCTGCTGATGGGCACTTAGGCTGTAAATTTTAATTATTTTTTTATGGTTGCAGAATATACTGTTGTATATATGTACCACAACTATTTTTTAAAAAATATATTTTATTGATTTCAGAGAGGAAAGGAGAGGGGGAGAGAGTAACATTAATGATGAGAGAGGATCATCGACCGGCTGCCTCCTGCACGCCCCCCACTGGGGATCGAGCCCGAAACCCAGGCATGTGCCCCTGGCTGGAATCGAACCCGGGACCCCTCAGTCCACAGGCCGACGCTCTATCCACTGAGCCAAACCAGCTAGGGCAGTACCACAACTATTTTATCCACTCATCTATTGATGGGCACTGGGGTTGCTTTCATAGATTGGCTATTGTAAATGCTGCATTGAACATAAGGGTGCATATATTCTTTCAGGTTAGTGTTTTGGGTTTCTTTGGATATATACCCAGAAATGGAATTGCTGGGTCATAAGGCAGTTCCATTTTTTAAATTTTTTTTGAGAAATTTCAATACTGTTTTCCATAGGGGCTGCATTAATCTGCATTCTCACCAAGAGTGCACGGGGATTGAAGTGGAAATTTTAAAAAAAAATTTACACAGAACTGCTAGAAAAAAATCAATTTACAGAAATAGCAGTCCAACTAAAAATAGAGAAAGTGCTAATTTGGGGGAGATCCAAGCAACTTTGTGTAAATATTCTGAGACAGTTTTGCTATCATAATCCTCCATTTCTTCTGAGGCCTGACACCTTAAGTAACTTTATACTATTACTATAAATACCGTTGACACTTTCTCCAGAGAAAAAAGGCACTTTTAAGAGTCTATACAAGGTTACAGGGGGAGGTTTGGATTTATAAAAGGCATCTTTCAAAGCTTGAAAAACCTGGATTCTAAAAAATAAAATAATAAATAAAAAATAAAAGAAAAACTTGGATTCTGATTGTAGCTTTCATCTACAAAAAAAAGTACTGGGTAAAATAATGAGAATTCTAAGGAAAAAAATTTAGTTAGATGGGGTTTTATATGATCTCAGACTACAATATGTATATTACAGGAATTTCAATTTGAAGATATGTTTTGCAAGTAAAGAGACCTTAAATTTTCAACAATTTAAACTTAAGGAGCTTTCATAAGCTGAATGTTCAACCAATATTAAGCTGTCTCATTTTGGTCTTCATTAACTGTAACTAAAATTTTACAAAGCTAAATAATATCTGTCATGATTTTATAGGAATTGAAACCTCTTTAAGGTTTAATTACAAAATTTAAATTGTCTTGTCCCTGAAACAGTCACATTCAGGTTTATTTTCAGGCCGATCCTAAAAAATACAAAAAATTCACATTCCACCCTTCAGTATCTTCCAGCTGCTAAAACCAGATATCTCGCTACAGTCATGGGAGGTTACTTTTAGTCAGTTTTTAAAAGAATTTATTCAATCCCTATAATCTTCCTTCCTCTATATCTCCTTCTGCAATAGTTATTTTAAAAGTTCATTAGGAAATCTAGAAAAAAGATTAGCAAGAAGG
Organism: Myotis lucifugus; assembly: GCF_000147115.1. Lineage (NCBI taxonomy): Eukaryota > Metazoa > Chordata > Mammalia > Chiroptera > Vespertilionidae > Myotis > Myotis lucifugus. The sequence goes on from NW_005871048.1 coordinate 25,097,667, forward strand.
AAATTTAATATCCTCAAATGGCTAACACTGGCAAAAGTAGGAGATAAACTCCATTATGGGCAGCTAAATATCATACATTAAACTTTAGTAATTAAATGGAAAAAAATCCAAGAACTAGAATGAGTTTGTAGGCACAGAGCTATCACCCGTGCTATAGGAACCTGTGTAGGAGTCATGGTAGACAGCAATCTGAAGACAGCCCCAGAAGCTGCTTCTGCCAAGAATTTGCTAGTCATCAGAAGGGAGTTCTGGAATAACAAAAGTAAACAAAACCAACAGCAGGCTCTTCCACTCTCATAAAATATCATGCTGAGATTGCACCAGAATTATGCAAGCTGTTCTAGATAATGAATATCAATAAAGATAATAAGGTGTGTAGGTGGGTGGGTGGGTGGGAAGAGGATCTAAAAGAACTTCTAAAATGACCAAAGGAATGGATGTCTTTCTCCATTGTAAGGGAAAGAATAAAATTAAATCATCCTCAGTATGGACAAAACTGACCTAAAGATATAGATGATATTAGATTATAAAATAACTAGAGGCCCGGTGCACAAAAATTTGTGCACTCGGGGGGGAGGGAGGGTCCCTCAGCCCGGCCTGTGCCCTCTCGCAGTCTGGGACCCCTCGGGAGATAACGACCTGCTGGCTTAGGCCTGCTTCCGGGTGGCAGGGGGCAGGCCCAATCCCTAGGTGCAGCCCCTGGTCCAGCTCAGAGCAGGGCCGATTGGGGAGTTGGGGCGCCGCCCCCTGTCATGCACAGAGCAGGGCGGATCGGGAGGTTGCGATGCCACCCCTAGTCACGCTCAGGGTAGGGCCGATTGGGGGGTTGGGGCACCGCCCCCTGTCACACTCAAGGCAGGGTCGATGGGGAGGTTGCGGCGCCACCCCCTGTCACGCACAGAGCAGGGCCGATCAGGGGGTTGGGGTGCTGCCCCTGTCACTCACAGAGCAGGGCCCATCAGGGGGGTTGGGGTTCCGTACCCTGTCACACACAGAGCAGGGTCAATCAGGGGGTTGGGGAGCTCCCCCCTGTCACTCACAGAGCAGGGCCGATCAGGGGGTTGAGGAGCTCCCCCCTGTCACTCACAGAGTAGGGCCAATAGGGAAGTTGGGGCACCACCCCCTGTCACACACAGAGCAGGGCGGATCAGGGGGTTGGGGCACCGCACCCTGTCACACTCAGGGCAGGGCCGATGGGGAGATTATAGCTCTACCCCGTCACACACAGAGCAGGGCCCGTGGGGGGAGAGGGGCGCCGCCACTGTCACACTCAGGGCAGGGCCGATCGGGAGGTTATGGCTCTACCCCGTAACACACAGAGCAGGGCCCGTGGAGGGGGGGGAGGGTTGGGGCGCCGCACCCTGTCACACACAGAGCCGCAGGGTAATCAGGGGGTTTGGGCGCTCTGCTGGTCCCGGTGCTGGGAGGCATATTACCCTTTTACTATATAGGATAGAGGCCTGGTGCACAGGTGGGGGCTGGCTGGTTTGCCCTGATGGGTGTCCTGGATCAGGGTGGGGGTCCTGCTTGGGTGCCTGGCCAGCCTGGGTGAGGGGATGATGGCTGTTTGCATCTGGTCACACCCCCTTCAGGGTGGGGGTCCCCACTGGGGTGCCTGGCCAGTCTGGGTGAGGGGCTGAGGGCCGTTTTCAGGCTGGCGAGTGACTGAAGCTCCCAACCTCTCCTTTTTTTCTTTTTTTTTTTATTCTGGGCCAGCTTTAGCTCTGAGGCTTGGCTCCAGCTCTGAGGCCTCGGCTGCTGAAAGCAGGTATCTGGTTTGTTTGGGTTCTATAATCGAAACACTGTTTCAACTCCAGCTCTGAGATCCCGGCTGGCTGAAAGCAGGTTTCTGGGGTTTTGTTTAGCTTCTATATTTGTAACAATGTTTCAAACTGTAAGCTCAGAGGCCGGCAGCAGCAGGTGGGGAACGTTGGCTTCCTCCGTCACTGGAGCAAGCAAGCCTCCTGTTTGCTTCAAGCTGCCTGGCTGCCGGCCGCCATCTTGGCTGGCAGTTAATTTGCATATCACCCTGATTAGCCAATGGGAAGGGTAGCGAGGTACGGCTAATTACCATGTTTCTCTTTTATTAGATAGGATAGTGGATATGGTGAGGTAAACACAGACTTATTCACTAGCCTGCAGAGTTCTGAGGGACTGAGAGAGGGCCCTGTGGTTGCTGTTCTTGATTTCTCTCCCTCTCCTCTTGGTCTCTCTGGTTTTATTTACAAAGCCTGTGATCCTGTTGGTCTGCTGGCCTGACAGGGATAGGAAGAGTGTTGTTAGCAGCCTATGATTTGATTCCTTTTGCTAGCAGCTCTCGCTTAAGAGTTTTTCCAAAGCAATCCTCTCACTTTGGAAGTAGGTCTTTTATTTTTTCATTTGTTTGAGGGGATTAAAATTGCCTCTTGTGAATTTGTGTGAGGAAAACATAAGCTATATGAATTGAGAACATATATAATTACAATGATGGTAAGATGAAATAAAAAAGAATTGGATTTTAGGTTTTAAACTTTTAGCTAGGAATGATAAGACAGTAGCTTGTTTAAATTCTCTTCTAATGCCACAAGAATGTAAGTTCCATGAGGTTGGAGATTTTTGTGTTTTGATTACTACTATATTCCCATCATCTAAAAATAGTGTCTGGTACATAGTAGGTGGTTCAATAAATATATTAACAGAAACCTTGATCTACTTGTCGGCCATATGACTGTGTGGGTACATACAGTACCCATATAAGTAGAGTCCTGATTATTTATTTCAATTTCCTAAGCTCTGGTGGGAGAGTGAGCACAGTGAAAATATGCTGCAACCAATTATTATTCTAAAAACCATCTCTGACCTCTGAAATACCAACTTTTCCTTTTTCTAATTTTAGAATTTCACATGAGAAAGACCTTAGGAAAATTAAGGATACTTAAAATATTAAAAAACTGGAAAACAGGATATATTCTATTAGTTGAAGATATATACAAAACACTAATAATGGACGGGTGCTATGACCCTGGGTTAAATAGAACATCAATGCTTATCAAGTATTAAGCCATAGGTAGACAATGTAACTTTTTATTCCATTTACTCATTCAACAAACATTTAATTGTATGCTTATAATGCACTAGCACTATTGGCGATGGGAATAAAGCAATGAAAAAGGAGGGCCCTTGCCCCCTCCAAGCATTATTATCACAAGAAGAATAACATTCAGATCATGTTTTAACCATTTCACACAGAATTATGATAACAGGGAGTTCAAGTCCAGATTCTTTTTATTATTGGCTTGATTGAAGGAACAAAGAGGAAGAATTTCAAATAAGATAAAATGAATAGTTGTATTTTACTTTGGATTAGCCTTATTTTATAAAAAGGAGGATTTTAAAGAGAAATTTGTGAAACAATAAAATAACAGCAATGTAATGAACTTTAGAAAAAGGAAAAGTTATGTAAGTATTAAACTACAATTCTGGTTAAGCCATTTTAATAACAACAACAACAACAACAACAACAACAACACTATTTTACCTTGATTAAGTGCTTACTTTGTGCCAGGAACTGTTTTGTATTATCTCATTTAATTTTTAAATATAATCTTATTAACTCATTTTAAAATGGCAGTTATCCAATGAGGTGGGTATTATTAGTTCCAGTTACAGATAAGAAAACCAACACTTAGAGAAGTCAAGTAACTTAAGGTCACAAGGATGATAGGCAGGCAGCTGGGCATCTAACAGTTCTGACAGATTCAAAGCCTATGCTCCTCCCACCACACTTACCTCCCTTCCCACCCTTTCCTTCTGCTGTGCTAGCCAGGCAGAGTAGGGGAAGAACATTATGCACGGCAGAACTAGCCAGTCAACTGTCCAGAGGTAGTAAAACGAATTTTAAAGGATTAAAGGAAGACCAAATACACACTGTGGGAGAAAGTGAGTGGTTCTAAATGAGACTGGAGGTAGGCAGGGGCTAGGTTATTGTAGGGTCTTATAAACAATGTTGTGGATTTGGGATTTTAGCCTACCTGCCGAGATAAAAACCACTGAAAAATTTTAAGCAGGCAAGTTATTCGATCAAATGTATATTTTAAAAAGATCACTCTGACTGCCTATAGAAAATTAGTCAGAAGAAAAGTTGGGAGGCCATTTCAATAGTTTAGGCAAGAGATGATAGTACTTGGTGGAGATAATGAGAAGTGAATAAACTGGAGAAATATTTAAGAAGTAGAGCTGACAATATTTGGTGATGGATTAGAAGACAGTGGTGGGGAAAAAGAATCAGGATTACTTCTGGGATTCCAGTCTTGATATCTTTTAGATTTTGGGAGACAGAGAAGGAAAGAAATTTAACATTAACCAGAGAGCAAGATTAATACAGTTAAGTCCTCCCTTAACATCATTGATGGTTTCTGTGACTTTAGTGAAATGACATAAAACAAAACCAGTTTTACCACTGGCCAATTGATACAAAAAAGCATTATGTTCCTATGGCATCTCATCAACATCATGATGAAATGAGGGGTTTAACAAAAGGACATTATTGGAAGACCTGCTCTACTCAGTCCTTCTAGATTATTTTAGTATCTGTTTACCCAAAAGTCATTGTATTAGTTTCCTTGGGCTGCTCTAACAAACTACTACAAATGGCGTAGATTAAGACAACAGAAATTTATTCCCTCCCAGTTCTGGAGGCTAGAAATTCTGCAGCACACCAAAAAATATATTATTTGTCCATCTGACAAAAAGTAGGATGATTTCACCTCCAATTGAATCTACAAACTGGATCTGTTTCCACATACGGTCACATTCTGAAACTTCAGGTGGATGTGAATTTTTGGGGAACACTATTTATCTCACTACATGCACCATTACTTTTATTGAATATATTTCTCTGGCTCTTATTGTAATCATTAGCATCATCCTCATCAATACTATATTTACCATAGCCCTTAATTAGCACCTGCTAGGCAAGAGGTATTGCTCTGAGGTCTTAATATAAATTTGTGTCAGGAGTCACAAGTGTTAGGAGACCCCAAGATCACACCTAAGTTCACTAGGAGGACTCATGGGGCCAGCAAAGAGTTTTACTCACTTATGACTTATTACAGCAAAAGGACACAATGCAATAGCAGCAAAGGGAAAATATGCTTAGGGTAATTCCACAGGAAACAAGGTACAAGTTGCCAAGTGGAGTCACAAAGGACACACTTAATTCATCCAGCATCTGTCTATGACAATATGTGTAAAGTGTTGTCTATTGGAAAGCTCATTAGAGACTTAATACCCAAGTTGTCATTGTGGGCTGATTATGTAGACACCCTCTGCCGAGAACATACCAAAACTGCAGACTCCCACAGCGAAATCAGGTGTTCAGAATGAACCACATCGTACAAACACTCTAGGTACACAGTGATTCATTTGATCAGTTAGGGAATATAGAACACTCCTGAAATTCAAGTTTCCAGATGTCAGCCAAAGGCCAACTTTGAAAGCAGGTCTTTCTAAGGTTACAAGTTTCGGACCTACTGTGTTAGCTCTTTTCTGCATATATTATTTCATTTTATCCTTACAACAAAGAAATTAAAGTTCCTGAGCTTAGACAATGTTTCCAAGATTATACTACCACAGGTTAGTAGTAGACAGAGAAACTAGAATTCAAAAGTAGTTAATCTGTTTCTAGATCTCTACTATTATCAACCAGGCTTGACTACCTGGTTTTGAGAACTTAGTAAAATGAAAAATGAAAAAAAAAGGAAGTTACAATAGACTCACATTAGAATGAACTCACAAAAACAAGTAGCAAGAAAACTGTAAAGTAATTAATAAAGTAGCCATTATATAACAAAATTTCAGTAAAAATAAATCATGGGCTAAACACATTAATATATATATCTTAATGACCTTTAATATTTAAGAAAAAATTATCAGCATATTAGCAAATTTAATATTTTAGGAAGATTAAAGAAAGTTAATGTTTTAACCAATTAACACAATTGAGGGATTAAGAGATTTAATTTTACCTTATTAGAGAAATTTTTAAAAAGTCAAAAAGGGTACATTTTTGTGATCTAGCAGAGAAAAGCCTATGAGGACTATTTTTTGTTTTATTTTTTACCTAATGGAATGATGTCCTGAAGTATAGTCCAGTTTTCCAAATTTTTGTGTTTGGTACCCGTGCTTCTCCATGATATCCATCCATGTTGTATAATTTGGATCTAGCCCCTTAAAGTTATTCCAAGATTCCGTTAAGTGAGTGAAGAGGCCACTCCACATTGCTGGGGGGGGGGGGGGGGGGAGAAGAAATAGAGATCAGTGTAAGCTTAAAAATTTGTGTTAACTATTAAGACAATTACTGCAAGAGAGAATAGAGTTTACTAGTTTAGAACTCATGCTCTGGAATAAAACATATCTGCATTAGGTGCTTCACCTAACATTTCTGATTACCTCGGAAACTCTGCAAAGAGTTACTATTTCCATTTTACAGGTGAGTCTCTAATGCTTATAGTTTACGTTGCTTAAGGTAAATACAGCTGGAATTAAATATAAGGCCTGTCTGATTCTAGAGTCATCTTTCAATCACAAAAATAATCACTAAGTAGTTCATGATTAATTATCTCATTTTCTACAACTATTTAGTCAATAAATCCTTCTTCAAATATTAACAGACCTATAGAGAAAAACAGACAGCAATACAATAGTACTAGGGTACTGCAATACCCCACTTTCAACAACAGATAGAAAATCAATAAGGAAACGCTGGACTTAAACTACCTGTAATACCAGATACACTTAACAGACATTTAAAGAACATTCCACCCAAAAGCAACAGAAAAAATATATTATTCTCAAGCACACATGGCACATTTCAGGATAGATCATATCCGAGGCTACAAAACAAGGCTTCATATATTTAAGAAGATTGAAATCATATCAAGCAATTTTCTGACTACAATGAAGAAAACTGGGAAATTCATAAATATGTGGAAATCAAGCAACATGCTACTGAACAACCAATGGGTCAAAGAAAACATCAAAAGAGAAGTCAAAATATATCTTGAAACAATTGAAAATGAAAATACAACATTCCAAAATTAATGGGATGCATAAAAAGTAGTTCTACTAGTAAGAAGGAATTTCATAGTGATGAACACCTACATTAAGAAAAAAGAAGAGCTCAAATAAACAATAACTGTACATCTTTAAGAACTAGAAAGAAAAAAAAAGCCCGAAGTTAGTAAGAGAAGGAAATAACAAAGATCAGAGTTGAAATAAGTGAAATAGAGACTGGAAAGACTGATAAAACTAAGAGTTGGTTTTAAAAAAGACTAACAAAATAAACCTTAAGCTAGACTTTCCTAGAAAAAGAAAGGACTGAAATAAATACTATTAGAAATTAAAGGTAGATGTTACATCTGATACCACACAAATACAAAGGATTATAAGAGACTACAATGAAGTTATATGCCAAGAAATTTGATAACCTAGAAGAAATGGAAAAATTCCTAGAAACATACAACCAAACAATTCTGAATCATGAAGAAATAGAAAATCTGAACAGACCAATTATGAGTAAGGAAATTGACTCAGTAATAAAAAACCTCACAACAAAGAAAAGTCCAGGACCAAAACTTAAAAAGAGAATACCAGTCATTTTCAAACTCTTCAAAAAAAAAAAGAGGGAACACTTCCAAACTCATTTTACAAGGCCAGCATTACCCTCGTACTAAAACCATACAAGAACAATACAAAAAAATATCATAGGCCAATATCCCTGATGAACAGAGATGCAAAAATTCTCAACAAAATATTAGCAAACTGAATTCAACAGTACATTAAAAGGATCATACACCATGATCAACTGGACTTTATTCCAGGAATACAAAGATGGTTTAAAATCCACAAATCAATGGATTGTCAGAAAGAAAAATTAAGAAAAAAATACCATTTATAATTGCATCAAAAAGAATAAAATACCTAGAAATAAATTTAACCAAGGAGGTGAAAGATATGTACATTAAAAACTGCAAGATATGGTTTAAAGAAATTGAAAAAGACACAAATAAATGGAAAGATAATATGTGCTCATGGACTGAAAGAATTAATATTCTTATAATGTCCATACTATCCCAAACAATCTACAGATTCAATGCAATACCTATCAAAACTTCAATGGCATTTTTCACAGAAATAGAATAAACCAGCGGTTCTCAACCTGTGGGTCGCGACCCCTTTGGAGTCGAAAGACCCTTTCACAGGGGTCGCCTAAGACCATCGGAAAACACATATATAATTACATATTGTTTTTGTGATTAATCACTATGCTTTAATTATGTTCAATTTGTAACAATGAAAATACATCCTGCATATCAGATATTTACATTATGATTCATAACAGTAGCAAAATTACAGTTATGAAGTAGCAATGAAAACAATTTTATGGTTGGGGGTCACCACAACATGAGGAACTGTATTAAAGGGTCGCGGCATTAGGAAGGTTGAGAACCAATGGAATAAACAGTTCTGAAATTTGTATGCAACCATATAAGACCCCGAATAGCCACAGCAATCTTGAGAAAAAAGAACAAAGTTAGAGGCATTACACTTCCTGATTTCAAACTATATTACAAATCTATAATCATCAAACTAGTATGTTATTGTTATAGAACAGACACATAGATCAATGAAACAGAATAGACAGCCCAGAAATAAACCCATGCATATTTCGTCAATTAATTTATGACAAAGGAGCCAAAAATATACAATGGGGAAAGGCTAGTCTTTTCAATAAATGGTGTTGGGGAAAGTGAACCTTTATCTTACACCATACACAAAAATCAACTCAAAATGGATTAAACACATGGACATAAAACCTGAAACCATGAAATTTTTAGAAAACATAGTAGGTAAGGTCCTTGACACTGATCTTGACAATAAGTTTTTGGATTTGACACCAAAAGCAAAGGCAAGAAAAGCTGAAATAAATAAATGGGACTATATAAAAGTAAAAGCTTCTGTTCAGCAAATAAAACTATCAATAAAATGAAAAGGCAACCCATGATTGGGAAAAATAATTTTTAAATCATCTGTTGAATAGGAGTCAATATTCAAAAAATATAAAGAACTCAACTCAATAGCAAAAAACAAGAAACAAACAAAAAAAACACACTGATTACAAAATGGGCAGAGGATCTGAATAAACATTTTTCCATTGAAAACTTAGAAATGGCCAACAGGTACATGAAAACATTTTCAATACTACTAATCATGATGGAAATGCAAATCAAAACTGCAATGAGATATTACCTTGTGCCTGTTAGAATGGTTACTATCAAAAGACAAGAGATAACAAGTATTGGCTAGGATATGGAGAAAAGAATACCCAGCAAAACCCTCATGCATGGTGATGGGGATCTAAATTGGTGAAACCCCTATGGAAAATTGAGGAAGTTACTATGGAGGTTCCTAAAAAAATTACACCAGAAAAATCATATAATCAATCCAACAACTCCACTTCTGGGTAAACATCTGGAGCAAATTAAGTCACTAGCTCAAAGAAATACCTGCACCCCCACGTTCACTGCATTATTTACAATAGCCAAGACAGAAACAACCTAAGTATCCATCAAGAGATGAATAAAATCAATGTGATGTGATATCTACCTATCTATCTATCTATCTATCTATCTATCTATCTATCTATCTATCATCTAATATTCAGCTATAAAAGATCAGGAAATCCTGCCTTTTGCGACAATGGATGCACCTTGAGGGCATTATAGTAAATTAGGTAAAGTACTGAATACTGTACCATCTCACATATATGTGGAATCTAAAAAGAACCAAATTCAACTGCCTACTGCCTATGGTTGCCAGAAGTGGGGGTTGAGGCTGGTGGGGGAGGTGGGGTGCAGGGGAGAGGAGTGAAAACATGTGAATTTTTAGTTAAATATGTTCTGGAAATGTAAAAAAGTAACAACACTGTTTTTTAATATATCTGGCCCTTCATCATTGAAATGTAATTTATAATATAGTTCAGGATTCCTTTAATCATTGGTGATTATATAGTTGATAGTACTGAAAATGCAGGCAAAGAAACTTGTGACTCAAATTGCAGAGAATATCATGCTGGGAACTTACAGACAAAAACAAATTGTTGAATGCTATTTATGAGTTCCAAAGCAACCAATCATGTATTAGATTAGAATGAGGAAAACAACCGTCAGAGAAGAGACAGAAGATATAGTATAAGAATGGCAGTTTTTTCCCCATTTCTCAGTTATTCATGGCTTAATGTCACGGAAACAAGTTTTGCCATTAAAATCATACCTATTTGTTAAATTACTATAATAAAATTATTAGATTGGGATAGAAGTGAATTGAGCCTGAAGAGATGTAATCTGAAATAACATGGAAAACTTCAGATAAACCTGATTTATGACAAGTTCTAACTACTTTATGGTACATTCTGAAGTCCCCACCCAACTCCTTGTACTCTTACTGAAAAACTTCCTTGGAAATATAACTCTTCCAAGAAATATAAATATTTCCTCATTTGCTTGGTCAAAAGATTCTTAGTCACTCAAGCATTAGGAAATGAAATAGTAACACATGAACTAAACACCCATTTAAATGATAAAAACTCCTATTCTGGAAAAATAAATTAGAAAATCTAACCCCAATACCCAATACATACCTTAAAACCCAAAACACTTAAAATGTTTTTATTAAATGCCAAATATTACTTGCTATACTACTTTTGGGAATAATTTTAAATTGTAAAATTATTTTCAGTGTGTAGCCACATTCTTCCATTAATATTAAGCATGTTCATACCTGCACGTGATGGGCAGCAGATTGGAGAATTTGTGTAGGCATTCAGAAAGGAAGTGCCATGTGCTTTCATGAAGTTGATAAAAGGAAGTTTCACTACCTGACTTCCTGGATAAAATGTTAGCCTTCCATCCTGGAATGAAGAAATGTAATTAACAATGATCGCATCACGAAAAAAGAAAATTGTTTCCTTTAATTTTAACCTTAAAACTTATAAACATCAAAGGACTTCAATATGACCCTAAAATCCTCAACAGCTAAAAACAAGTATAGAAGGGCCATCAGTATCTGGCTCAAAACCCAGAGAATTTAATGCAGTGGTCCACTTAGATTCATTAGAATATAGTAAATAAATTAAAGGACTTTCTGAAAAAGCTCTTTTGGAGGATGATGGACTGATTGAACCAGTTTTTACTGAGTATTTACTGTGTGCCAGGGACTATGAAAGATCTGGAGATACAATCTGGAGATAAAACAGAATCCCTGGTGCCTTTCAAGTTTAATCTGGTGGGGGAGGCTAAAGTATACTGGAAAATAAAATATGAATAATTACAAATTGTGGTATGTGCTTTGAAAAAAAACCCGAGACACAGAATAACAAGGGAGACTTACTCCAGATAGAGTGGACAGGGAAGGTTTCTCTGGGAAGTATGAGACCTAAATAATGAGAAGGACCCAGCCATCGTTGGAAGTTTCTAGTATGTTGTGATGCACCAGCCACATTTCCTTTTAGAACAGAATACTGTCTCTGCTATAGAGTTTCCTTGCCCAAGACCATGCCCCATTCGGGGAGCAGCCCATAACTAATGGCCATCCAACATGCGGGCACCAAGGCCTGGCGCCTCCCCACTGGAATCAGTTCTGAGGTATCATACTAGTGTGAGAACTACCCACACGGTCAACCCAGGCCTCCATATCTACAGCAACAAGACCCAACTTTGCTCTGCACAATCCTGCGTCCTTCCTTTCCCTCTGATCTCAAGAGCACTCTTACATGTTACTCCCAATACTGCCTGTTCCGTAAGTTTACATAACCATAAAGATTACTTTAGTAATATTCTCTAGTCCGATGGGCATATCCAGATTATGTAACTGTAATCATCATGGGTCAGTCCGGGAGAAAGGCCATACAACAACGGTGATGAAAAGCACTCTAGTACCAGACAAGCTTAACACCAACTCTCTATGTGACCACACGGACTCCCAGGGATAATGAGCAAATGTCATAATTAGTAACCAAACATCTGTCCAGGCATTGGTTTTAAAATCATGGAATCATACTAAGTATCAGGTAATATTGATAGTAATATTCTGTTGATTGATGGCTTGGGGAAAGTTTCAAAAACTGTTCAAGTTTAGGATTCAACAACACGCACACAATTTCCCTGGAATATCATCAGGGAGTGAATCAAAGTATATCAACTAATGAACTTAAATCAGCACTAACAGGATTATCAGATACCTGGGCAAACAACAACAACAACAACAAAACAACACGTTAATTTTCTTCACTTCTCACGCAAACACAAATTCCTGCAAACTTGCGGTGAGTTGGGAAATGACCGCTGGAAAACTAACAAGCTTTTGTGGAGATGCAGAATGTTATTTTCTCTACTATTAAATCAAACGTGTTATAGACTGATCGTTCATTAATAGTGGTAAAATAGTTTAATGAATCGAGGCTAGCAATAAAAAAAATCAAAAGGTTTGCAAAGACGCTATCAGAGCACATTTTATTCACTAAAGTATTGTTTTATATGTATTATATGCATATCTAAGTGCTGTACGTGTGTGTATACGGGGCCTCAAGAGAAAATGCACTTTTTCCTTTTCATCAGGGTAAAACAAGTTTGCAAGTTTCAGATTCTGCTCCCCAAAGCCTGCAGCACAAGAAAGGCTGTGGGCGGGTAGCGGATCCCCGCCGCCCCGCCCTCCCCCGCCCTCCGCCGCCCCGCCGCCCCTCTAGGTACTTACGAAGGAGTCGCTAACCACTAGCACCACGTTAGGCGCATCGGGCCGCTCCTGAGCAGCTCCCCGCCCCTCCCGGCTAGTCCCGGGAGCTGGTGCTGCCAGCGCCGAGGCTGCGACCACCGACACGCACAGCAGCAGCATCGCAGAGAGAAGTTGGGAGCCCAGCCCCCGGGCGCCGGGCCCGCTTCCTCCCGCCGGGCAGAGGTGGGAGGGGCTAGCAGTTTGGTTTCCTCCCTGCGCTGCACCCGCAGGACTACAACTCCCATCGGGGTCAGAGTGAGCACATGCGCACAGGTGGACTTCTCCGCCCTGACTCGTTAAGACCTTTTAATCAAATACCGAGCAAACCAAGAGCAAGTCACTTCCAGTCACGTGAGCCATGCCTGGGGAAATGCGCATGCGCTCGGACTCCAGCCTAGTTTGTAGGAGGAGCAGCTGACCCAGGTGGGTTCGGGTCGCTGTGGCTTTGGCAGAAGTTGGGCTTGGTGGGCGGTGGAAATGGTTGAAATGAAAACGTAGAGAGAGCGAGGGTCAGGGGCCGAGGGTGCTCGTTTTGCGCTGAACAAGCGTGGCTGAGTTGTCAGCGGGACCGTGAAGCGGGGAGGTGATGAGGTGGCGGCGCGTCTGTCACTTGGGTTGGCTCGGTGGCTCTTTGGGGGGCCTCGGACTGGACCGCCGCAGGTGCGATCTGGTACCGTGGGGCCCTCGAGTCCATTCCCCCAGGGGAATTTGCAGTCGGCCTCATCGTACTCCTGCCTTCGCCGGTGCAGCCGGGATTCACTGTACTCCGTGGGTGAGGAGCGGGGCCTGGGACGGGGGAAAGCTTCGGTGCGCCTAGCTTTCCGAGCGCAAAGGAGAGAAGCGAGCCGCTGTCTCGTGGCGGAAGAGGTGTGGTTCTGTGTGACCGGAGCGATTCACTGACGTAGGTTTGGAACCCATTGTTTTGCTGCAGAAGAATCACAGGTCCTTCTTGACAGTTGAAGTCCTTTGGGAAAATCTGGAAGAAACGGATTTCTGTCCCAGAGCCAAGTCCCTGATTTCATTGTCATAGTTTCAGGTATATAATTTGTACTTCATGTTAATCGCATCAATTTTACAGGGAAAGGAGGAGTTGCAGTACTTAGTTAACATAAAACCAACTCAATACTAACATCTGTTTTTGCACAAAATAACGGTAGTAAGGGACAGACCTTATTCAATACACTAGAGGCCTGGTGCACAAAAATTTGTGCACTAGGGGGCGGGGGGCAAGGGGGTCTCTCAGCCCGGCCTGTGCCCTCTCGCAGTCTGGGACCGCTCGGGAGATAAGGACCTGCTGGCTTAGGCCTGCTCCCGGGTGGCAGAGGGCAGGCCCAATCCCTAGGTGCAGCCCCTGTTCGGGCTCAGAGCAGGGCCGATTGGGGAGTTGTGGCGCCGCCCCCTGTCATGCACAGAGCAGGGTGGATCGGGAGGTTGCGATGCCACCCCTAGTCACGCTCAGGGTAGGGCCAATTGGGGGGTTGGGGCACCGCCCCCTTGTCACACTCAAGGCAGGGTCGATGGGGAGGTTGCGGTGCCACCCCCTGTCACTCACAGAGCAGGGCCCATCATGGGGGTTGGGGCTCCGTACCCTGTCACACACAGAGCAGGGCCCATCAGGGGGTTGAGGAGCTCCCCCCTGTCACGCACAGAGCAGGGCCCATCAGGGGGTTGAGGAGCTCCCCCCTGTCACTCATAGAGTAGGGCCGATAGGGGAGTTGG
>NW_005871048.1:25112292-25134637 GCF_000147115.1 Myotis lucifugus
GAGCAGGGCCGATCAAGGGGTTTGGTGCCGCCTCCCCTGTCACACCAAGAAGCCGCAGGGCGATCAGGGGGTTTTGGGCGCTGCCCCGTCACGTTGATCCTGGTGCCGGGAGGGCTGGCGGCTCCGCTGATCCCGGTGCTAGGAGGCATATTACCCTTTACGATATAGGATAGAGGCCTGGTGCACAGGTGGGGGCCGGCTGGTTTGCCCTGAAGGGTGTCCTGGATCAGTGTGGAGGTCCCGCTTGGGTGCCTGGCCAGCCTGGGTGAGGGGATGATGGCTGTTTGCATCTGGTCACACCCCCTTCAAGGTGGGGTTCCCCACTGGGGTGCCTGGCCAGCCTGGGTGAGGGGCTGAGGGCCGTTTTCAGGCTGGTGGGTGACTGAAGCTCCCAACCTGTCCTTTTTTCCTTTTTTTTTTAATTCTGGGCCAGCTTTAGCTCTGAGGCTCGGCTCCAGCTATGAGACCTCCGCTGCTGAAAACAGGTTTCTGGCCTTTGTTTACCTTCTGTATTTGAAACAATGTTTCGGTCCTGCTGGCTGAAGCCCGGGGTTTTGTTTAGCTTCTATATTTGTTACAATGTTGCTTAGAGTGCAGCTGAGAGGCCGGCAAGGCAGGCGGGGAAGTTTGGCTTCCTCCATCACTGAAGCAAGCAAGCCTCCCTGTTCGCGTCAGCTGCCTGGCTGCCGGCCGCCATCTTGGTTGGCAGTTAATTTGCATATCTCACTGATTAGCCAATGGGAAGGGTATCGGCCGTACGGCTAATTACCATGTTTCTCTTTTATTAGATAGGATAACACTTATTCCGTTCCGAGGATTATACTAAACATTTATTGAGCACTTACTGTGTGGCGAGTCCTTTTATAAGGAATATTTCCCATCATCCTCACTTTCACCATTTTGCAGATGGGAAAACAGGCTTGGCCAGGTGAAATGACTTGCCCAGGGTTACCCAGGGAGCCAGTCTCAGTAGGACTTGCATCTGAGTAATCTGCACCCTAACTTGCTGCAGTACTCTGTCTCTAGTTAGTTACACAATTTCATGACATTCTCCTGAGCTTACTCACTCTTAGTGAAGCAGAATTATTAACCAAGCAGCATGCCAAAGATCTGGTGAATTCAGATATATACACAATAGTCTCTGTCCACAAGGAACGCTAATGAAAAAAAAGTGAAATAATATTAGTACAACATGGAAGGTGATACAGGTATGTTCTTCCATGAACAGGATGTGTTTAAAAATTTTTTCTGAGTTAATTTGGAATGTGAACACATTTTACCATCGGAACAATGTTGGCTGACATTTAGATTAATCAAAAATGTACTTTACTAGTATGGCACATTACTGATTCTGTGAACTGTATTTACTCTCTGTAACCTTGTTTTCATAGGACCTGTATTCTGAATTCCCAGTCAGGATGACAGGAATACATCTTTTTCTTTCTTTCTTTTTAAAAATATGTTTTAATTGACTTTAGAGAGAGAGGAAGGGAGAGGGAGAGGGAGAGGGAGATAGAAACATTGATGACAGAGAAACATCAACCTGCTGTCTCCTGGGGATCGAGTCTGCAATCCGGGCATGCACCCTGACTGGGAATTGATCTGGTGACTTCTTGGTTCATGGGTCCACGCTCAACCACTGAGCCACACCAGCCGGACTGAATACATCTTTTTTCCCATTTTCTTCCCTTGACAATGTCAGTGGGGGCAAGGGCTGAATTGGACTGGAGTGAGATGAGTGTTTTCCGTCCCCAGACACATACGCTGGAAGACTCTAAGAGGCTTCTAGTCTAACTTCTCATCTGACATTCAGTTTGCCCTACATTGTTACTGCCAGTGGGTTGTCCGGTCTGTGGTTTTTCATCCCCAGTGATGGGAAACACTTCCTATGAGCAGCCATTCCACATTTGTACTGGTCTGATTTTTAAAAGTTCTTATTTTGAGCTGAAGTCAGCCTTTCTCTACTTTTAACCATACATTCTTCCATTTCTCTTCACTTTACATGAATAATCTCTCCTTTTAAACTACCCTTCTCACCTTTTCCCCCACCTGTTCCTCCCACTCCCAACACCTTCCCCAGTTCCTTCAACTAGTTATTATATAATTTCAGGTTTCTTCATTATTTTTATCACTCTCTTCTGCACACAGAGCATTTTTGCTAATTGTAACTTTATTAGAAAAGGAATTTTTGAGTGTGCATCTCTGTGTGTGTACATGTATGTATATGTGTGTTTCAATGAGGGTAGGGGCTGCATTACATGTCTAAGTCACCAGTTAAAGTGGGGGAGGGAGGGAATGTCTGCCCTGGAACCATATAAGGCCCAGGAAATCATTTGGTCTGGCCCTGCCAAGGCATTAGGGGTAAGTTAATTAAATGTTTGACCAAATATAGCAGGCTAATTTTTAAAAAATCTATTTTTATTGATTTCAGAGAGGAAGGGAGAGGGAGAGAGATAGAAGCATCAGTAATAAAAGAGAATCATAATCATCTGCCTCCTGCACACTCCCTACTGGGCACCAAACCCACAACCCGGGCATGTGCCCTGACTGGGAATTGAACCATAACCCCCTGGTTCATAGGTCGTTGCTCAACCACCAAGCCTCACAGGCTGGGCATCAGGCTAATTTTTTAGTTGATAATTTTGTCTGGCTTGTGAATAATGTTATAATTATCCAAATAGCCCTTAACAGAAAAAAGGTTCTCCACCACTGATTTAGAGGGTGGCAGTAGAGAAGGAGAACAGACATTATATATGTTGTGTTCAGGCACTTATCAGGTAACTGATGTAATCCTTACTTTACCAGTGAAGAACTAGGCATAGAGTTATGACATAAGATGCCCAGCGTCTAATGGCACTTGAACCCAGATCCATCTGGTTCCTAGGCCCCTTCTCAACCAGGTTATGACTTGCTTTGGTGGGTGGATATGGCAGAATGAAGGGACTGAAAAATCGGGTATTTTGTAAGAACAGAGTTGAAGTGACTGAGTAATAAATTAAAATAGGTTGGATGAGAATAATAATCAAGTGTAGCTGGAAGAGGGCTTAAAGAAGTTAGTGATGTGAAGAGTCAAGTTTTAACATTTATTTTACCTTCCCACCCCTTGTTTTAATGTTTACTTTCCTGAACATTGTTTGGATCACAAATTTTTGTTTCTTTACAGTAGGATGCTTTTCTGTGGAACTAATCATTCAATTTAAGTATATTGATGGTATGTTTAGTCCAGAAACTCACTTTCTGTTTCTTGTTCATCCCCACCTGCTTCATCTAAATTTTGTTCATTTCCTAGTTTTCAAGTAGCATATTTTTTTTAAAAAAACACAACAACTCTGTTCAGCCTTGGCTGGTTTGGTTCAGTTGATAGAGTGTTGGCCTGTGGACTGAAGGGTCCTGGGTTTGATTCCAGTCAAGGGCACATGCCTGGGTTGTAGGCTTGATTCCCAGTAGGGGGCGTGCAGGAGGCAGCCAATCAATGATTTTCTCTCATCATTGATGTTTCTCTCTCTCTCTCTCTCTCTCTCTCTCTCTCTCTCTCTCTCTCCCCCTCTCCCCCTTCCTCTCTGAAATTAATAAAAATTTTGTTAAAAATCTGTTCCGTTTTTCAAAACCACTCTATTCTCTCCATGAAGCATTCTGGATTAATTTTGTTTGACAAAATTTATTCCAGGGATGCCATAAAAAATACTTAGAATTTATAGTTATGTAGAAATTGTGTCAATATTTTAGATGGCTATTTAGATGGATTTTTAATCTTAAAAAAAGTGATCTCTATTTTCATTAACTTATGAACTACAGTAATCTAATTGCATGATGTGGGCATGATTTAAAAATATTTAAAATCTTCATATGGCTTAGAACAAGGATCACTTTGGTGTAGTTGGAGGCTGCAAATTGGGTATAACTATAGTAAGTGCCCTTAATTGTCCTAGATTCAAAACAAAGTAGTGCAGAAATAGACAATTTTCTCTTTTGGCTCAGTTTTTATATTGAAGTTAGTGTGTTTTGTGTTCCTGGAATATTTTTTCAGAACTCGATTGTTTATGGAAGTTCCTTTTATCTCCTGAGGCTACGGGAACATGGTTTAGACTAATTTTGAAAGTTGGAGGTTAAGATTAGTGTCTCTTTGGGAAAGAAAAAGGAGGAAAAATTGTACATAATTATTTCTTATGTTTTAAGTTATTTATGAAAATTGAGCTTGAATCTAATATATTTTTAAAAGTTTGGTAGGATTTGGGTGTGTCCTCCTTTTTATGTGCCTGTTTCATATTTTACTAATTTAGATGGATAACGGTTAAGGAACAATCTGAAATCACTGCAGAAAGAAGATAGAGCTAGTGATAATAGGTAAAAGGTAAGTGCTTAGAATGCTCAATAATAGGTAATTGGAGTCTACTTTTACTAAACGATTGTTTTTACCAATTCCTTCTATAAGAAAAGTCATCACAAAATACATTTAGACTTTTATTACATTTAAAGGTATCAGTTTTGCTTTTCTGTAATTACTTTCATTGTCATTATTGTTACTATTATTTATAAATGTTATTTTTGCTTTGTATAATCTTTGTAGCTGCATAACTGAATATAGCTTAAGGTTCCATAGCTTTAAGTTGTGTGTATAGGATATATTATTCCATCTATCTATATTTATTAGTTTTGAGGTATATCATTGTCTGTTTGGCATGGTTGTCACTTTCTAACTTTTTGAAAGTGAAGTTGTTGCTACTTTTTATGCTTGGTATGTTGAGTTAAAACCTTTTCAGTTGGTAGTAGAAAACTTGTATTGAGTGAAAATATGCAAAATGAATGCTCTTATTTTTAAAAAGTCAGTTGAAATTGAGGAGAAAAAAGTAGAAGGAGAGGTATAAGGGGAAAGTGTGTGGGGCTGAGGAAGAAGATTAGACACTTGTAAGAGAGCTAGATTTTTCTTTAAAGTGTTGGAAATGCCCAGAATGGAGGTAAGTATCCCAAATAGAGGAGTATGGGATTACCTGGAATTCTTTTGGATAGTAGGTTTTTACTTTGTGACAGGAAACGGGTTTGATGGTACCTAGTAGATGGTTGGTGCTCAGTAAAGCTTTGTTTGGAAAATGAGTGAATGAGCCTCTCCCTTCTCCACCCCACTTCCCCAAAAGAGGAAGATGTTTTCAGGGCTAGAAAGTAGCAGATTTTTTTTTGTCTTTAAAAACGTTACTTAAACCCCTGAAACATACATATATGTGTATATTTATTTATTTATTTTAGGTGAAGAGAGGGCCTCATTGCTAGCATATTATGCTAAATGCCAAATCAATGAAGAAGGAATAGGAAGAGAAGAAAGCAGGATTCCACTAAAGCAAGAATAATTTTATTTACATAAGTAATTGTAGCTACAGATGGAGACATATAGGGATAGGGAAGGGTATTGAAGGTTAGTATTGGTTACCAAGAGAAGGATGGAGTTTGTCTCTAGTGGTCTTGAAAAATAGCCTACTTTGAAGCATTTAACAGCTCTGTGTTTGCTGCTATATTTAAGCCTAAACTTGTCTGACTATGAAGGTCTTCTGTAATCTGGTGCTCTACTTTATCCACTCTCTAGTCCTGTCTTCTCCATCTGGTAGCTGTTAATTACTTCACACCATACTTTTCTTTGAATTCCTGTTGCACTTGCAGTCATTATTCCTAGTTTAGCATTTGATTCACTAATGACTCACATGCTTTAGGTCTTTCTCTTGGTTTAGAGAGGCCTCCTTTGCCATTTCTTTTATGTCATATGCTATGTTTACCTTGGGAGTGTTGGTGGTGGTTGGTTCTACCTTGTTCAGTGTTGGGTGATAGAAAAGATGATGACATTTATCCTGGAAAAGTTGTATTCTTCTGTTTGTTTTTGCTTGGCCTTATCTTGAAACTGTTTTTGTCCTTTTTTAATTTGAAGTTTTTGTTATTGGATGTCTTTTTATTAGTTTAGATTAGATGTTATCATAATTGATGTTCTTTTCTTTTTAGTCTGTAGGTTTACCCACCAAAGATAACTTTGGCATGAAAAAACTTATTGTAAAATCAGCATTGAAATTTGTTGCCTGCTCCAATCAAGATTTGTAACTACGGGAAAAATCCTTCCAAAGTTTCCAGCTATAAATTTATACCAAGATAATTGCAAGTAAGAGGGCAGTTTCTGAAATAATAGCGTATGAAATATGTTGCTTTACTTACATAATTATTGTAATTAGGTGAAAAGTCACTTTTATGTCAATTAAGGGAATTTGGTTCTGGCTGTAGATAAATTGATTTTATGATACCTTAACTTTTATATTATTTTTAATGTAACATTCTTAAGTCAAAGGATTTTTTAAAATTCTATAACTTCTTTGATCTTGTGCTTCTACCTCAGCCTCTTTTGGATATAAAGGACTGTTGGTATACCATGTTATCAAGCCATCTTCCTGATTCATTTTGCTGCCTTGAACATCTTCAGTCTATAATGACTTAACATTTATGCAGCTTTGTTTTACCTTCCTGATGATATTAGAGTTCAGTGGAGTTGGCAAAAAATACAAATGTTTCTTTTTTCAACATCAAATTGTAATTAAATTTGCCCTGTTCACTGATAAATCAGAATAAATTGTGAAATCTCAGATACGTTAGTTTACTTAAAATTAAGTACTATATCTTAAATGAAAAAATTAAATGAAGAAATACTTTGTCTACCAATTGATATCTTTTTATGACTGAAGTTCATGTACTTGCATATTCATCACCTTCATTTAAGTGTAAACATTGCATTTACTTCTTTTCAAAGATTACTGTATTACAAAGAATACTATATTACTATAATCCTAAGTAACCCTTATTATGAAGAAAGTTAATATCCTGATTTATATATTAAAGAGACTTAGCTTAAAACAGAATGCTCTCTTAAACTCTTACATCAGAGTTACTGAAATTTGTGTTAGTGTTCATACTCTTTGACTTGGGCTTGTTCTACTAATTCTTGCTTAGTGTAGAATTTAATTGAAATTGGTATGTGTTTTGGGTCCTGGTCCATAGGATCATCTGTGTTTTAGCCTACTATGTGGAGAGTGAGTATAATTCAAATGCAACTGAGCTTCAACAAATATTTATCAATATGTATACTTTGTCAGTCAAAAATCCCTGCCTATGTGAAAATTATGTTCTGAGGGGGTTGGGAAACAGATAATAAATAATATAATTGAGTAAAATGTATAGTGTATAAAATATAAGTATATAAGATGATGATAAATGCTTTGAAGAAAAATAAATGCATTGTTAGAGAGAAGTTAAGGGAATATTGGGTGGTTGTGAGTGGGATAAGGCAGGGTTGACATTTTAAATAGGGTGGCCAGTGAAGGTTTCACTGAGGAAGTGATATTTGAGTGAAAATCTGAAGGGTGTGGGAATAAGCTGTGTGTATATGAAAGGGGGAAAGAGTGTTCCTGGTAGAAGGAATCACATGTGCCTTTTTCAGATGGTTAAGTTTGCTGGAGCTGTGATAGTTAGGCAGGTTATTATTGTACATTCAGTCAGGCTTTTTGTTTTGACAGAATGTCTAGCAAGGAAGTGAAGACTGCTCTGAAAAGTGCTAGAGATGCAATCAGAAACAAAGAATACAAAGAAGCTTTGAAACATTGTAAGGTAACTGATATTTTGTTCTTCCACAATGAAAGTGTGTTACCTCTTTTTAAGCATTATCAATTCATGATATGTGAATCATTTACTGTTTATAAATAACAAAGGTAGTAAGGTTATTTAGTAGAACGGTTAGAGTGGTTATGCTAGGATAAGCTGCTCTGTCGCACTTAATTTTGTCTTTCTCTGTATTGGTAACTTATCAAAGCCAAGTTCTTAAAACCTGAGTATCTCTTAGGTATCTTTTGATGTGTTTACTGTGGGACTCTACTGTATCTTACAGTTGTCATTCTTTAATAGTGTGTTGACATTTTCATTCTATTTGGTTTGTGAATTCTAAAGTGCCTTTGTATGCTGATGGGAATGTTCCAGCCCAGAAGGAGAAATTGAATGTGCAGGAGAGATAGAGGGAGTGGTAGGAGTGAAGTCCTTGGGAAGGTGAGAGGATGGTGTCCTGAGCTTAAGAGGAGGTTCTTTGAAACTTCTTCCATCTTAAAAGGAGGGAAAGTCGATGCAGACCCATACGCTGTCAAGATTGGAGATTTGGGGATGGGAAGATGAGGGTGATCTCCTCTGATGACTTCTATTTTCTTAATGAAATATAAGGTGAAAGTGGAAGAGGAGTTGATAGGAGGTTTGAGACAAAAGAGGTATAAAATAAATATTGTCAATAATATTGTGATCAATTTACACAGTGAGAGATGATTACTAGAATTAGTGGGGTGATTACATTGTAAGGCATAAAAATGTCAAATCATGATATTGTACACCTAAAACTAATGTAACCAATATAAGATTGTATACCAATTATACTTAAATAAAAATAAATTTAGAAAAAAAGAGGTATGAAGTAGTTTTTATTCATAGTGGGAAAACAAACACATCATTTAATCCTAAACGATATGGAAAACAAGTTTGTGAATTAACTAGCACTGTGGAATAGAGGCAAGCAGGATGGTTGGGTGTTAAGAACAGTCTTATTGTTCTTTTTATACCCAGTATTCTTAAGGGACAAGGGGATGCATTTGGTGGAGACATCAGTATTATTTGGGCAGCTTTAAAAAAATATACCTCATATTTATGACCCCTTAAAATTACTGATCCAGTCTAACTCCCTCTCTTGCTGAGGAAACTGAAGACCCGAGGTTGAGTGACATTTTAAAGATTATCTAGTTAGTGGTAGATCCAGATTTTCTGACCTTCAGGTAGACTGTCTTTTTTTGTTTGTCCATTACTTCCAAAATTTAATGACCTGCTCTTTTATTTTTTTAATCAGACAGTGTTAAAACAAGAGAAAAATAACTATAATGCCTGGGTATTTATCGGTGTTGCCGCAGCCGAGCTAGAACAACCTGATCAGGCCCAGGGTGCCTATAAGAAAGCAGCTGAACTAGAGCCAGACCAATTACTAGCTTGGCAGGTATGTAAAAATCTTTTTCCTCATATTATAAGAAAGAGTTATTTTCTCATTTTTAAAATTACAGATAACAGCTTTATTTTTTAAAAAAATAAACCTCCACTTAATTCCACATGAGAAAAAAATTGAAATTTATTGGTTTTTTTAAACCTGAAGATTACTTTTCAAAACAATGGTGCCAACGATGCTATTTTACCACTATTTACCACAATCCAATGAATTATTTCCAAATGATGGTTTTTAAAACTAAAATAACATAGAAAATTTGCAATTCTCTATCTTTGAGTACAGGTTAAATTCTGTTTTCTTATTTAATGGTCTTTATGGTCTTTTTTCTTATTTAATGGTCTCCAAATTTTTCATATTTAATCACTTTGTT
This sequence comes from Myotis lucifugus, assembly GCF_000147115.1. Classification (NCBI taxonomy): domain Eukaryota; kingdom Metazoa; phylum Chordata; class Mammalia; order Chiroptera; family Vespertilionidae; genus Myotis; species Myotis lucifugus. The sequence continues at coordinate 25,121,712 of NW_005871048.1, forward strand.
TCATATCTTAATCACAGCTTAGAAACTGTGATGAAAAGGAAGTGGTAGGCTCTGGAGTACATGAACCCATTTGTCTCAGGTTTACATGAACGAGAGCATGAATGAGGGTATCTGATAACATGTTTATACAGGTGCTTGTTTTTATTATGTACTGATTGGTATAAGATATCTAATCTTTATTGAAACAAAAATGACAATTTCTACAGACTACTTGGATTTTGTATTAGTTTTACCATATAAAAGTTGCCGAAACCGGTTTGGCTCAGTGGATAGAGCGTCGGCCTGTGGACTGAAGGGTCCCAGGTTCGATTCCGGTCAAGGGCATGTACCTGGCTTGCGGGCACATCCCCAGTGGGGGGTGTGCAGGAGGCAGCTGATCGATGTTTCTCTCCCATCGATGTTTCTGACTGTCTATCTCTCTCCCTTCCTCTCTGTGAAAAATCAATAAAATATATTTTAAAAAAATAAAAATAAAAATAAAAGTAGTGTTGTATGGTAATGTCTTAGAGGTTAAGACTGTATAATAACCATCAAAATATATTTTTTTGTTGTGAAACATTTCAAATATATTTTCAAAAGAAAAGACAATGGTATGAGTCCTTCTATGCCCATCATCTAGCTTCAATAAAAATCCTCTCAGCCAATTTTTAAAATCTAAACTTTCACCTACTCCCTTCTATTCCAAATTATTTGTAGGCAAATCCCAGACATATTTCATTTATTAATTATAATTATCTTTATTATGAATAACCTTTATAGATTGTCACTTTAGCAAAATAAATGCAAGAACATTAGATGTTTTTAGAAGAGTAATCTCTACTACTTCCTCTTTTAGGGGTTAGCAAGCCTGTATGAGAAATGTAATCAGATAAATGCTAAGGATGACTTACCTGGTGTTTACCAAAAGCTCCTGGATCTTTATGAAAGGTAATCAATATGTGGGGAAAGGCCAGTTTCTTTAAAAGCATGAATTAGAAAAACTGATTAAAAATATATAGAAATACTCTAAACATGTACTGGGAATCAGGAAACATTTTTCTTTCAGACTGTTATAGCAGAATCTCTTGATTGTGATAAGAATAGAATAAAAATACTAATAGTAAGAGGATTAACTAATTTGGGAATTTTCATGTTATTTTCAGTCAGTATAATCAAAGATAATGTTTCTTAAATCTTTTCTTTTTATGAGAGTCTCATTTTATAAAATTTTACTGTAATATGAAAGCTGTAGTATGTACTGATTTAAAATAGTAACTGACAATATTATTGAGGTATTTAATTTTGGTGTTCTAAGCCTACGATTGTTTTTATTAATTAGATTCAAAATCTTTTTTTTTATTCTAAGTGTTGACAAACAGAAGTGGTGTGATGTCTGTAAGAAACTTGTGGATCTGAATTATCAAGAAAAGAAACACATAGAGGTTGGCTAATGATTTTCTGGGGTAGTATATTTCTTTTTAATAAAACCATTACTAGAAGAAAGCTTTCATTTAGCTTATGGGAAAATTTTAAAAATGGTTATGTAGTATGGTATTAAAAGAATTTAGGGGGATAATATAAATTACAGTGATTTGAAACTGTAAATTAGAATTCAAATTAAAGGTATTATAACTTCCAAACCTTTTTGAAACTGAAGGAATTAATAAAATAAGTAAAAGCATTATCTATAGAATACTGTGGCCTATTTCTTGTGTCTCTATAGCTGATACTATAAGTTACGATGATTGGGACATGTCATTATTCCTGTGTCTACTCTGGTAGCTCAGTAATATTTCTAATATGAGGACTATGTAAATTTACCCAATCAACTTATTTTTTATGGAGTTCATAATAGATGGAGTTCTGTGCTTTTGCTATTTTTATATATTAGCAGATATTTGTAGATTTTATTTTTCTATTGACATTTTTAGTATTTAAGATAAAATAACAATTTTAAATTTCCTCAATAGGTGGCTCGAACATGGCACAAATTGATAAAGATACGGCAAGAAGCAGGTGCAGACAACCAAGAGCTTCATCAGCTATGGAGGAAATTGACTCAGTTGCTGGCTGAGAGTACTGAGGATCAGAATAATGAGACGCAGCAATTGGTATTGACCTGTTTATTCCCCTAAATTTAGAAAATGCAAGCATAATGATATATTTACTTATTTATTTATGTTTTATTTATTTTTTTGTTAAGCCTCACCCAAGGATATTTTTTCCATTGATTTTTAGAGAGAGTGGAAGGAAGGGAGGGGAGAAGAGAGAGACAGACAGACAGATAGACAGACAGACATAAATGTGAGAAAGACACATCAATTGGTTGCCTCCTGCTGGGCCAGATATCAAACCTGTAACCCTGGTAGGTGCCCTTGACGGGAATAGAATACGTGACCCTTGGTTGCAGGGGCTGACACACTAACCATTGAGCACACCATCCAGGGAAAGGGTAATAGATAAATGTAGATTATAGAAAAGTACTTTATGTCAGACTATATATTTTGTAAGTGTTTAATTTTAAATTTAGAGGCTCTTCCTGATAAAGTCAGAATTATTGGCCTACAGTCTCATATTAAGTCTGGACAGAGTGAAATTGGTATTCAGGGTATCAGAATTTTACTCCCTTATAGGAATCCAAACTAGATCAGTTATTTTTTCACTGTAAAAAAGAGACTATGAAATTGGCTTTCACAAAATTGCTATAATTTCTAAAAAGTTGTGCCTTAAAGGCATGTTATGAACTAAGAGTACTAAACCACTTAGATTTAACAATTCAAGCAGAGTATTTTATTTAGAGTATTTATAATTGCATTTTGAATACTAAATAATTGAAAATAATTTTTAAAAGACTTAAAAAATGGGTTTTGAACCATAATTGGGAATATCTCCGTACTATTTTTTTATATTTGTAAGTTTAAAAATAAACTTAGTTTCTTATAGTATGTAGCCACTCAGTGTACACTTTTTAAATTGGATTGAAATTTTAAATGTAAGCAATGATGGGCTCTATATAGGATGGGAAGCTCATTTCTTTGTAAATTGTTTCTTTGTTTGCTCATTAATTTGTTCTTTTATTCAAAAAATGTTTATCAAGTAAAAAACAAACAAACACAGAAAACAAAACAAAACAAAATGTTTCTCAAGAGCCTACTGTGTCGGGTGGGTATCCTAAGAGCTGGGGATAAGAATGTGAAAATAAGTTTTGCAGTTGTTTGTGTGTTGGTTTATCTGTGTATAGATTTAGTTGCGGAAAAAATTGAGCAGTGACAAAATTAGGTGATTTACCAACTTCTCTTAAATTATATCTTCATATTATGACATCATTATTTTCCTTGAAATAGTATAGGTTACCAGAAAATCAAACATGTACCAAAATAAGTAAAATGTTTTTGTGAATTGTTTATACTATATCTCTTTAAGAAAGAGAATTATACTTATCCTAAAAATTGGCTTCTAACTATTAAAAATACGATAATAGGGTGTTTGAGGGTTATTTTCAACTTGAATGCTAATAACTGCTTTATTTAAGTGTGTTCAGAAACAAGTGTATCATCTAGTTTCCATGTGGATTATTTACATTACCTTTTTTAATTTTATAAACCCTTGTGCTTGACTAAGTTAGCAGTAAAATTTTACTTTATTTATATGGACTTTATACCATGCTTTATAAAGAAAATTTTAGAAAGTAAACTGTATTATGAGTTTTCATTATAGAGGCATAGGAAATATTTTTAAAACTGTAGAATTTATATAACCAAATGAATGGCATCTTTTAAAGTGCTTGCCTTGGATTTTCGTATTGCTCTTCTGGCTCAAAACATTTAGGATTCTTCTTTTGGAATTTTTTCAAAGTCAGTTAATGATACTGTATAAAAAATATTTTATTATTGTATAGTCAGTCATATTTTTGGTATTCTTTTACCAAAACTATAACTTAACTTCATAAAACATATTTTAAGATTAAAAATTTGCTTCCATTAAAGATGTTCTAAAGAACATGCTGGTGATTTCAGAAGAGATGTTTTGAAAATAATCTGAACAGTAGTAGTTACATTATCCTATAAGGCTCTACTTCTCTGGTTGACTAGTTTGTAGGGAACAGCAAACTTATAAGAATGTTTCGTTAAATTAATGTTGCCAATTTATAGTTATTTCGTATTAGTTCAGTGCAGTCCACTGGCTAGTGGAGTTAGATTGTATTCCAAAACTTATAAATACATGTTTTTCCTCATTGAAATGATCAGGGCCATACCATAAAATGCATTTGCAGTTAGTTGAGTGTATAGCTTGTATGAGTCTTATAAGTTCAACTGTTTTACATTCTCATTTAAATATGCTACAGATGATAGTTTTTTTGTTGATTTGTTTCAGCTTTTAACTGCTTTTGAGAATGCACTGGATTTATCAGATAAGATTCCTAGTGAAGATCATCAAGTACTTTATAGACATTTCATTCAGTGTTTATCCAAAGTAAGTTGATTTTTAAAATCTCTAATGTGAGTTTTCTATTCTAAATAGGAAAGTGTCCAGAAGTATATTTTATTGCTACTTAGTTAATTTTACTTTTATATTTTCAAGTTTCCTCATGAGACTGCTAGGTTGAAGAAGGCCTGTGAAGGAATGATAAACATCTACCCCACTGTGCAATATCCATTAGAAGTGCTTTGTTTGCATTTAATTGAATCAGGTAATTTCTTCTTTATTATAGTGTGTGTCCTAGAGGTGTGTGAACGTGTTGAGTTATGTTACTATGGATGTTACTAAAATTGTTTTAGTGCCTACCAGGTATAAGGTATTATTTCAATATTTCTGGACATAAAAAGAAGTACAATGTAATCTTTGTGCACATGGAAAGACTGATACATATAAGAAAGTGTAGTGATGCAGAGGAATTATGAGTTGTTGATGAGTGAAGTATTTTTGAAGGTGGGGATTGAAGAAGGTCTTGAATTTTCAATAGGAAGTAGATAAACAGGAGGAGGTAAAATGTACTCCTGATAGTTAGAGGACAGAAAAGAGGAGAGGTCAGGAAGGAAGGTTGGGAACCTGCAAAACAACACAGAAGGCAACCAAAGAGCATTTCTCCAGAAAACAGATTTGCAACTGATGATTAGGAAGCACTATCTTTTAAAATCTGAGTTATTGAATGGAACTTAGATTACAATAATGGAATAAAACTAGGAAGAAGTGGTTAGCAGGTATAAAAAGAAGCAATCCAGGGACTTGACTGACTGCATTTAAGGGGAGGAAGTGGAAGCATGTAAAGGGAAGGTAAGCTTTTAGAGGGGGAGGAGAAGGATTGCAGTAGTGTCACCTGGCAGGAGGGTTTTAAGAAAGAGCTAGTTAACATGAACAATGAACTGAAGTCAAGAAAGATGAGGCATGCTGAGACTTTCAGTACAAAGAGTATGATTGTGTGTGTGTGTTTCGCTAATAGGAAGCTTAGTTCCAAAATTACCCTGTTTCTTCAAATTTTTACAGAAGTCCCAAGGTATTTCCAATATAAGTGGACTGATTTTCTTTATTGTGTTGGCTCTGGTTCCCATCCCTCCATCCCTTTTTCTGCTGTAAAAATTGCTGCTAAGAAAATAATGGCTATTTGGGTGGTGGACACATGGTGCAATAGACAGATCTTGTAACATAGAAACCCACATCTGAAACCTATATGGTCATGTTGACCAATGTGACCCTAATAAATTTAATAAAAAAAAGAGAAATTGATGGCTAATATTCACTCTTTTCTCTCTATGCCTGCTCAGCTATTAGTGGTTTGTACCTTTTCTTCATTCTTGACCTTTTCTTCATATGCCAGTGGCACAAGAGGATACTTTGAAATTTCTTCCAGAATTGAATGCTTTCTCAATAAGCACATTTATGCCTGTAATGTTGATTTGTCAAGTAAACACTTATATTCCAAAATCCAACAAAAATATAGAAGAAATAAGATCAACAAATATTCTGTAGACTTTTGCACCTAAATTCAGTATTTGACAAAGTTCTCTAATAAAGAGATAGCAAAGGGATTATGCTGACTGATTAGAGAGTGTGTTGATTTATGTGAAAAAAATTCTTAAAGAGGGTTTGGGGTGGGTATTTTGCAGAATTGAAGGAGAGTTCTGTATCCTGGCAAAGGGGAAGTGGGTTGGGTGGATATTTACACATATGGTACACCAAGGTAGAGTGCTTTTCCTGCTCAATACTTGGTTGTAAGAATCTGTGGAATGTAGCAGTGTAGGCTTAAGTTCGTTCTAATGTAAATCAGTATTCTGGAGTGGAAGTTTAATAGTTAATGTAGGAGACTAGGAAACTGCTTAATGTTTCATTTTATTGCAAACTTTTAATACAAACTTTCTGTGTATTAAGAACTTCTGAAAATCTCCAAGGTCTCTATCCTTCTCCAGAGTACTTTAGTATCTGTGGAATTTGCTACTTGATAGCAGCAGTGACTCACTGACTTCTCTTCTACCGGGGATAAATATATTTCATCCTTATTTGTCCTCCTTTGCATGTGGAAACTTGAAGATTGATTTTCAAAATGACTCAGTTAATAAAGCTTCACAAAACAAATAGTGTATGGCTTTCACAGTTGTCATCTGATGAATGTTACTTCATGCTAAATGACCTTTTTGATTTATTTTATTTTGCTTTATTGCTGAAATGGGGGAGGATAAGAAAGCTTGGTTCTTTAGTCTGAAGAGCTTAAGATTTTGTGTTCTAGAAATATTAGAAAATCCAGGTGAAAATAAAGAAATTACTACATGCTGGTTTCCCCCCTCTAATTAGGTTTATTTAAAATAAAAATTCTATAGTAGTGATCAGTTTCTTTGGGGTGTGAGAAATGAATTCGTTATTTTAAAAAAACTCACTTTTTTTTGTAGTAAACTTTAGGAAACAGAATTTTCATAGGTATTACTTAGTATCTACCTTGAAACTCTTCAGCGTACCTTTATCCTTGGAGATTTAGTATTCATCAGCCCCAAGTCTGGCTTGTCTTACTGAGAAATAAATATACAATTGTCAGTCTGTTTTAAAGTCATTAAATCTGGAATCTTGGAATCTTTAAAATGTTAAAAAGAGCAGATAAGTTAAATAGATGATGTCCTATCAATTGTCACCCTCTACATTTATTTAGCTAGTATTTTCAACAGGAATTAATATGGAGAAGAGGAGGATTAAGGGTTGAAGCTGGAATATTCCTTATCTCTTTTTTAGTTCAATTTAATTTCACTTTCTTAAATTTATAGAAAGTAAAATGGATTTTTTAAATATACAGTTTGATTCCTTGTCTCTCTATACAAGATCAGTTGTGTTATTGCTGCCGATGGTTTTCGGGAACACTATAGAGAATTCCTCTAAGTGCCATCTGGTCATATGTAAAGAATATCTTACACAGGGCTAAACATGAATGTAATCCTTCCAAATCTCTTTTTGTTTCTATAATTGTACTTCCAGATATTAACAAAGGGGGACATGGTAGGAAAGTCTGCCTTGTTTTAAAAGTTTTTGTGTTCCTCCTAGGCTTTTGGAAACTATTTTCAAGTACCTATCTACACTTTACTTACCTGTGTGCATTTTGTGTGCGCGCGAACAGTTTTGGTACCTTAAATATGGATGAACATGGAAAGATGCACTTTTTATCCCAGGGTTTTTTCTAATAAGAACAGTTAGTTTAGACAAGATACTAATAGTCTGTCATGAAGTATGTTTTTGTGGAGTAAGAGAGTTTTGACTCAGATGGGTAGAAATTGAAGGTGAAATTTTAATACCCATTTCGTTTTCTTTTTTAAGACAGCTTTTGAGATTTAAGTAATGTAGGTTTTGGTGCTTACAAATTTGGTATATGTATACTAATAACTTTTTCTTTTAATACCAGGAAGTCTTACTGAAGAGGGACAACAGTATTGTTGTAGACTAGTGGAAATGGATTCAAAAAGTGGTCCTGGCCTCATTGGTTTAGGCATTAAAGCATTACAAGACAAAAAGTATGAAGATGCTGATAGGAACTTAAGAGAAGGTAAGTATACAGTGGATAGCTTGTAACATGAGGTACTAGTCAGTAGGTATTTATCTTTGGCCCTTTCTTTAAGGAATGTATATTTAAGATAGGAATGAAAAACAATGATCTTACATACTGGGGAGTATGCTTAAGTTTGAATTCCAACTCTGCCACTTACTAATTTCAAGACTGGGGAACTTAATTAAACTCTCTGTGTCTCAGTGTTTTCATTTATAAGAAAATCTCCAGCCTTACATTCAAATTGAGATCTGAATGACACATACAAGCCTGGCATTGGAAGGAGCATTTCAGGTCAAGAAATGAAATAGCCTGAGAGGAAAGCTGGGCTTCAGGAAACTGCTTGTGGTTTGGCCAGGTTTGCGAATGGAGTATGGGAGCAGGAAGGGGCAAGAATTGAGGCTGAAGAGGGGCTTACAAACCTTGTTAAGCACCCTAGGGCAGTAGGGAACCAGTGGAAGGTTTTAAGCAGAGGAATTTCATAATGACATTTGTATTTTTAGAAATATTCTCACCACAGTGTAGAGGATGCAGTGATCTGGGATAAAGATGATGGAGGTGTGATTAGTCCGGTGGTAGAGAAATGGATAGGTGCCTGGAAGCAGTGTGGCTTTGTGACTGATTAGATGTGAGAGATACGGGAGAGGTGGGGTGGGGGTCTGATTTGTTTTTTGTTTTGTTTTATTATTTACTAGAGGCCCGGTGCACAAAAATTTGTGCCCTGGGGCGGGGGGTCCCCCAGCCCGGCCTGTGCCCTCTCGCAGTCTGGGACCCCTCGGGAGATAACGACCTGCTGGCTTAGGCCTGCTCCCGGGTGGCAGAGGGCAGGCCCAATCCCTAGGTGCAGCCCCTGTTCGGGCTCAGAGCAGGGCCGATTGGGGAGTTGGGGCGCCGCCCCCTGCATGCACAGAGCAGGGCGGATCGGGAGGTTGCAATGCCACCCTCAGTCACCCTCAGGGTAGGGCCGATTGGGGGATTGGGGCACTGCCCCCTGTCACACTCAAGGCAGGGTCGATGGGGAGGTTGCAGCGCCACCCCCTGTCACGCACAGAGCAGGGCCGATCAGGGGGTTGGGGCGCTGCCCCCTGTCACTCACAGAGCAGGGCCCATCAGGGGGGTTGGGGCTCCGTACCCTGTCATACACAGGGCAGGGCCGATCAGGGGGTTGAGGAGCTCCCCCCGTCACTCACAGAGCAGGGCCCGTGGAGGGGGGTTGGGGTGCCACCCTCTATCACCCACAGAGCAGGGCGACCAGGGGGTTGGGCGCCGCAACTGTCACACTCAGGGCAGGGCCGATGGAGAGGTTATGGCTCTACCCTGTCACACACAGAGCAGGGCTGTGGGGGGGAGGGGGTTGGGGCGCCGCACCCTGTCACACACAGAGCAGGGCCGATCAGGGGGTTGGGGCGCCGCACCCTGTCACACACAGAGCAGCAGGGCGATCAGGAGGTTGGGGAGCTCCCCCCTGTCACGCACAGAGCAGGGCCCATCAGGGGGTTGAGGAGCTCCCCCCTGTCATGCACAGGGCAGGGCGGATCAGGGGGTTGAGGAGCTCCCCCCGTCACTCACAGAACAGGGCCCGTGGAGGGGGTTGGGGTGCCACCCTCTATCACCCACAGAGCAGGGCCGATCAGGGGGGGTTGGGCGCCACCACTGTCACACTCAGGGCAGGGGCCGATGGGAGAGGTTATGGCTCTACCCTGTCATACACAGAGCAGGGCCTGTGGGGGGGAGGGGGTTGGGGCGCCGCACCCTGTCACACACAGAGCAGCAGGGCGATCAGGAGGTTGGGGAGCTCCCCCCTATCAGGCACAGAGCAGGGCTGATCAGGGGGTTGGGGTGCCTTCCCCTGTCATGAACAGAGCAGGGCAGATAGGGAGGTTGTGGCCCTGCCCCCTGTCACACACAGAGCCACAGGGCGATCAGAGGGTTTGGGTGCTGCCCCCTGTCACGCTGATCCCGGTGCCGAGAGGCCTCGCTGCTCCGCTGATCCCGGTGCCAGGAGGCATATTACCCTTTTACTATATAGAATAGAGGCCTGGTGCACAGGTGGGGGCCAGCTGGTTTGCCCTGAAGGGTGTCCTGGATCAGGGTGGGGGTCCCCACTGGGGTGCCTGGCCAGTCTGGCTAAGGGGCTGAGGGCCGTTTTCAGGCTGGCGAGTGACTGAAGCTCCCAACTGCTCCTTTTTTTCTTTTCTTTTTTTTCTATTCTGGGCCAGCTTTAGCTCTGAGGCCTCGGCTGCTGAAAGCAGGTTTCTGGCCTTTACCTTCTGTATTTGATACAATGTTTCAGTCCGGCTGGCTGAAGCCTGGCTGACTGAAAGCCGGTTTCTGGGGTTTTGTTTAGCTTCTATATTTGCAACATAGTTGCTTAGAGTTGCAGCTGAGAGGCTGGCAAGTCAGGCGGGGAACGTTGGAGTCCGCCATCACTGGAGCAAGCAAGCCTCCCTGTTCGCTTCAGCGCATGGCTGCCGGCCGCCATCTTGGCTGACAGTTATGCTGATTAGCCAATGGGAAGGGTAGCGGTCGTACGCTAATTACCATGTTTCTCTTTTATTAGTGTAGATTGTTAATCCTCACTCCTGAATATTTTTCCATTGATTTTTAGAGAGAGTGAAAGAGGGAGGGAGTGGGGGAGAGAGAGAGATAGAAACATTGATGTGAGAGGGACACATTGATTTGTTGCCTCCCGCACAGTCCCAGACCAGAGCAAGGGGAGGAACCTGCAACCCAGGTATGTGCGCTTGACTGGGAATAGAACCGAGACCTTTTAGTGCGTGAGGCAATGCTCTACCCTTGAGCAACATCAGACAAGGTGGGAGGAGTCTGATTTGTTGAGTATTTGGTGGTGCCATTTATCTCAGTAGTTACGGCAACCTTGGATTTTGTGCTTGCTTTTATCCTCTTAGGGTTAAAAGAAAGCCCTCTCTGCACAACTGGATGGTATCATCTGGCAGAAGCCCAAGTCAAAATGCATAGACCAATGGAAGCTGTTCTGTCATGCAATCAAGGTATTCTTGACATGTTTAAGTGTGGCCACCCTGTTTCTTTTCATCTTAAAGGAGAAAGATAGTGGTTTTACAAAAACAGGTATAGCCTGGTGTGTCCTAGGGCCTTCACTAGTTCTTGTTTCCTCTGATGTAGATAAGGAAAGGCATCTTGGAGCCTATTTGAATGGCATGGGGTAGAAAATCACAAAAAGTGATTCACTGCTCTGGTACAGCTGGAGGCCCAGCCTCTGTAGTTGAGAAACAATTCACCCTGGTCCATTCTAATTCAGCCTCTTTTCCTTCCAGTATCCTTGATTTGCTTCTTATAGATGCATTGGCTAAGTGCTAACCTTTGGTATATAGCAGATAGGGATAGCCATTGTTGTGTTTCAGGATGTTCAGTTTTATCATGTTATGTGAAGATAAAGGTTTTAAATTTAGATCTGTTCTGTTTTAAATTCAGATATTTTCATATAGAGATCAGGGAAGAATTTATACTTAGCTTTAAATTATTCTTCATGTATATTGCTTTGGCAGTTTATTCTTATTGTATTGGTAACTTATTATGTCTCTTAAAAAGAAAAAAAATGTGAAGTGATATGGTTGTCTTCATTCAGATGTCCTTAATTTTGTCAGCTCTGAAGAACATAGATAATGTTGGTGTGTCTGGTGGCAGTCTTCATCAGAAGGATCTTTGTCTTCGTTTGAAAGCAGAGGCTTTGATTAAACTCCCAGATAATGAATCTGCAGAGGAAGCAATTTGTACTCTTGACCAGGTAGATTGATCATCGAATTTTCCCCTTCAACTTAGTTTCCAATCAGCGAGGCATCAATCACTTTTTCCTTACTACAAGTATTTACTTACATAATTTTGTGTGAGAGGTATGAATTCACTTTTGTAAATCATTCACGTAATTGGAAACTCTTCAAGTTACATATTGGCTTCTTGGTTAAGTACTTACAATTATTTTCTTTTTTTTAAAATATATTTTATTGATTTTTCACAGAGAGGAAGGGAGAGAGACAGAGAGCCAGAAACATCGATGAGAGAGAAACATCGATCAGCTGCCCCCTGCACACCCCCCACCGGGGATGTGCCCGCAACCCAGGCACATGCCCCTGACCGGAATCGAACCCGGGACCTCTCAGTCCGCAGGCCAACGCTCCATCCACCGAGCCAAACCGGCTCCGGCTACAATTATTTTCATATGATACAATTTCTCTCTTTAGTTCTTGCTCTTATTATTCTCTTCTGTTTTTTCCCTGTTAGGTTACTACTTAATTATTACTAATTTGGGATTTTAAATTTTTTCTTACAGAAAATATTTTATCAGTTACTGACAAGAATAATTAAGGAGACTAGTAGATTCATAGTAGAGAATGTTATTTCCTGGTTTTACTCAATAAAACAAATAAATAATAAAATTTATTTTTTAATGTTTTTGGTTCAAGCAATTTATAATTCCCTGGCAAAAAAACCTAACTAGTAAATTATGAATTATAACAACACAGTGTCTTTAAAGATTTTTGTCAGATAAAAGCATTTTTTTAATCTAAAATTAAAATTACTTTACTCAGTATATTGCAAGGTTTTGACTTTTAAAAAGTCATTTCTTATATATTTCAAAGGGCTTTGCATTTCATATTATTTCTTTAGAATTGGCCCAGTCGTCAGCATCCTTTAAGAACTAATATCTTATTTTCTACTTGCCTTCTGACCAACTGTGTTTTGTGTGAATGCTCTGTAGAGGTCTTTCCAATATTGTTTTATTATAAGGAAAACAAAAGTTTCTTTGGAGAACTGGTAGAGTCCAGGTCTGAGATAGAGGATGTACAAGATGAGCCCAGAACATCTTATAATGCTAGAAAGCAAGGAAACCTTAACAGGATCCCAGCACTGTGTCAGAAGAGCTCAGAAACTAGCATGAAGGATTCTCAAT